>NW_027176466.1:0-57579 GCF_023349555.1 Cebidichthys violaceus
AAGTAAACTGTCCTTATCCACTTTTCTGAAGAAAATCTTTGAAACTATGTTTACTTTCACAAAATCCACTTTTGGCCTTTTCCCAGCCTGACCTCATTTTAATAGCATAACAAGTGAAAATACATCTTTAGGCAGTAAAGTAAACTATCCTTATCCACTTTTCTGAAGAAAATCTTTGAAACTATGTTTTCTTTCACAAAATCCTCTTTTGGCCTTTTCCCAGCCTTAAAACCTTTTTAAAGAGCATACAAAGTCAAAATGCATCTCTAACTAGTAAAATGCTGAAAACTGCAGATATTCATGAAATTGACTTGAAACTGTGAAATCAATTGTACTGATTCACAATTTTGAAAAAAGTCTTTGAAACTATGTTTACTTTCACAAAATCCACTTTTGGCCTTTTCCCAGCCTGACCTCATTTTAATAGCATAACAAGTGAAAATACATCTTTAGGCAGTAAAGTAAACTGTCCTTATCCACTTTTCTGAAGAAAATCTTTGAAACTATGTTTACTTTCACAAAATCCTCTTTTGGCCTTTTCCCAACCTTAAATCCTTTTTAAAGAGCATACAAAGTGAAAATGCATCTCTAACTAGTAAAATGCTGAAAACTGCAGATATTCATGAAAACATCATGAAACTTAAATAAACTGTCCATAGCAACTTTTCTGAAGAAAATCGTTGAAACTATGTTTACTTTCACAAAATCCACTTTTGGCCTTTTCCCAGCCTGACCTCATTTTAATAGCATAACAAGTGAAAATACATCTTTAGGCAGTAAAGTAAACTGTCCTTATCCACTTTTCTGAAGAAAATCATTGAAACTATGTTTACTTTCACAAAATCCTCTTTTGGCCTTTTCCCAACCTTAAATCCTTTTTAAAGAGCATACAAAGTGAAAATGCATCTCTAACTAGTAAAATGCTGAAAACTGCAGATATTCATGAAATTGACTTGAAACTGTGAAATCAATTGTCCTGATTCACAATTTTGAAAAAAGTCTTTGAAACTATGTTTACTTTCACATAATCCACTTTTGGCCTTTTCCCAACCTTAAAACTCACTTTAAGAGCATACAAAGTGAAAATGCATCTCTAACTAGTAAAATGCTGAAAACTGCAGATATTCATGAAAACATCATGAAACTTAATTAAACTGTCCATAGCAACTTTTCTGAAGAAAATCGTTGAAACTATGTTTACTTTCACAAAATCCACTTTTGGCCTTTTCCCAGCCTGACCTCATTTTAATAGCATAACAAGTGAAAATACATCTTTAGGCAGTTAAGTAAACTATCCTTATCCACTTTTCTGAAGAAAATCTTTGAAACTATGTTTACTTTCACAAAATCCACTTTTGGCCTTTTCCCAGCCTGACCTCATTTTAATAGCATAACACTTGAAAATACATCTTTAGGCAGTAAAGTAAACTGTCCTTATCCACTTTTCTGAAGAAAATCATTGAAACTATGTTTACTTTCACAAAATCCTCTTTTGGACTTTTCCCAGCCTTAAAACCTTTTTAAGAGCATACAAAGTGAAAATGCATCTCTAACTAGTAAAATGCTGAAAACTGCAGATATTCATGAAAACATCATGAAACTTAATTAAACTGTCCATAACAACTTTTCTGAAGAAAATCTTTGAAACTATGTTTACTTTCACAAAATCCACTTTTGGCCTTTTCCCAGCCTGACCTCATTTTAATAGCATAACACTTGAAAATACATCTTTAGGCAGTAAAGTAATCTGTCCTTATCCACTTTTCTGAAGAAAATCTTTGAAACTATGTTTACTTTCACAAAATCCACTTTTGGCCTTTTCCCAGCCTGACCTCATTTTAATAGCATAACAAGTGAAAATACATCTTTAGGCAGTAAAGTAAACTATCCTTATCCACTTTTCTGAAGAAAATCTTTGAAACTATGTTTACTTTCACAAAATCCTCTTTTGGCCTTTTCCCAGCCTTAAAACCTTTTTAAAGAGCATACAAAGTGAAAATGCATCTCTAACTAGTAAAATGCTGAAAACTGCAGATATTCATGAAATTGACTTGAAACTGTGAAATCAATTGTCCTGATTCACAATTTTGAAAAAAGTCTTTGAAACTATGTTTACTTTCACAAAATCCACTTTTGGCCTTTTCCCAGCCTGACCTCATTTTAATAGCATAACAAGTGAAAATACATCTTTAGGCAGTAAAGTAAACTGTCCTTATCCACTTTTCTGAAGAAAATCATTGAAACTATGTTTACTTTCACAAAATCCTCTTTGGCCTTTTCCCAACCTTAAATCCTTTTTAAAGAGCATACAAAGTGAAAATGCATCTCTAACTAGTAAAATGCTGAAAACTGCAGATATTCATGAAATTGACTTGAAACTGTGAAATCAATTGTCCTGATTCACAATTTTGAAAAAAGTCTTTGAAACTATGTTTACTTTCACATAATCCACTTTTGGCCTTTTCCCAACCTTAAAACTCACTTTAAGAGCATACAAAGTGAAAATGCATCTCTAACTAGTAAAATGCTGAAAACTGCAGATATTCATGAAAACATCATGAAACTTAATTAAACTGTCCATAGCAACTTTTCTGAAGAAAATCGTTGAAACTATGTTTACTTTCACAAAATCCACTTTTGGCCTTTTCCCAGCCTGACCTCATTTTAATAGCATAACAAGTGAAAATACATCTTTAGGCAGTAAAGTAAACTATCCTTATCCACTTTTCTGAAGAAAATCTTTGAAACTATGTTTACTTTCACAAAATCCACTTTTGGCCTTTTCCCAGCCTGACCTCATTTTAATAGCATAACACTTGAAAATACATCTTTAGGCAGTAAAGTAAACTGTCCTTATCCACTTTTCTGAAGAAAATCATTGAAACTATGTTTACTTTCACAAAATCCTCTTTTGGACTTTTCCCAGCCTTAAAACCTTTTTAAGAGCATACAAAGTGAAAATGCATCTCTAACTAGTAAAATGCTGAAAACTGCAGATATTCATGAAAACATCATGAAACTTAATTAAACTGTCCATAACAACTTTTCTGAAGAAAATCTTTGAAACTATGTTTACTTTCACAAAATCCACTTTTGGCCTTTTCCCAGCCTGACCTCATTTTAATAGCATAACACTTGAAAATACATCTTTAGGCAGTAAAGTAATCTGTCCTTATCCACTTTTCTGAAGAAAATCTTTGAAACTATGTTTACTTTCACAAAATCCACTTTTGGCCTTTTCCCAGCCTGACCTCATTTTAATAGCATAACAAGTGAAAATACATCTTTAGGCAGTAAAGTAAACTGTCCTTATCTACTTTTCTGAAGAAAATCTTTGAAACTATGTTTACTTTCACAAAATCCACTTTTGGCCTTTTCCCAGCCTGACCTCATTTTAATAGCATAACAAGTGAAAATACATCTTTAGGCAGTAAAGTAAACTGTCCTTATCCACTTTTCTGAAGAAAATCATTGAAACTATGTTTACTTTCACAAAATCCTCTTTTGGACTTTTCCCAGCCTTAAAACCTTTTTAAAGAGCATACAAAGTGAAAATGCATCTCTAACGAGTAAAATGCTGAAAACTGCAGATATTCATGAAAACATCATGAAACTTAATTAAACTGTCCATAGCAACTTTTCTGAAGAAAATCGTTGAAACTATGTTTACTTTCACAAAATCCACTTTTGGCCTTTTCCCAGCCTGACCTCATTTTAATAGCATAACACTTGAAAATACATCTTTAGGCAGTAAAGTAAACTGTCCTTATCCACTTTTCTGAAGAAAATCTTTGAAACTATGTTTACTTTCACAAAATCCACTTTTGGCCTTTTCCCAGCCTGACCTCATTTTAATAGCATAACAAGTGAAAATACATCTTTAGGCAGTAAAGTAAACTATCCTTATCCACTTTTCTGAAGAAAATCTTTGAAACTATGTTTTCTTTCACAAAATCCTCTTTTGGCCTTTTCCCAGCCTTAAAACCTTTTTAAAGAGCATACAAAGTCAAAATGCATCTCTAACTAGTAAAATGCTGAAAACTGCAGATATTCATGAAATTGACTTGAAACTGTGAAATCAATTGTACTGATTCACAATTTTGAAAAAAGTCTTTGAAACTATGTTTACTTTCACAAAATCCACTTTTGGCCTTTTCCCAGCCTGACCTCATTTTAATAGCATAACAAGTGAAAATACATCTTTAGGCAGTAAAGTAAACTGTCCTTATCCACTTTTCTGAAGAAAATCTTTGAAACTATGTTTACTTTCACAAAATCCTCTTTTGGCCTTTTCCCAACCTTAAATCCTTTTTAAAGAGCATACAAAGTGAAAATGCATCTCTAACTAGTAAAATGCTGAAAACTGCAGATATTCATGAAAACATCATGAAACTTAAATAAACTGTCCATAGCAACTTTTCTGAAGAAAATCGTTGAAACTATGTTTACTTTCACAAAATCCACTTTTGGCCTTTTCCCAGCCTGACCTCATTTTAATAGCATAACAAGTGAAAATACATCTTTAGGCAGTAAAGTAAACTGTCCTTATCCACTTTTCTGAAGAAAATCATTGAAACTATGTTTACTTTCACAAAATCCTCTTTTGGCCTTTTCCCAACCTTAAATCCTTTTTAAAGAGCATACAAAGTGAAAATGCATCTCTAACTAGTAAAATGCTGAAAACTGCAGATATTCATGAAATTGACTTGAAACTGTGAAATCAACTGTCCTGAGCCACAATTTTGAAAAAAGTCTTTGAAACTATGTTTACTTTCACATAATCCACTTTTGGCCTTTTCCCAACCTTAAAACTTATTTTAAGAGCATACAAAGTGAAAATGCATCTCTAACTAGTAAAATGCTGAAAACTGCAGATATTCATGAAAACATCATGAAACTTAATTAAACTGTCCACAGCAACTTTTCTGAAGAAAATCTTTGAAACTATGTTTACTTTCACAAAATCCACTTTTGGCCTTTTCCCAGCCTGACCTCATTTTAATAGCATAACACTTGAAAATACATCTTTAGGCAGTAAAGTAAACTGTCCTTATCCACTTTTCTGAAGAAAATCTTTGAAACTATGTTTACTTTCACAAAATCCACTTTTGGCCTTTTCCCAGCCTGACCTCATTTTAATAGCATAACAAGTGAAAATACATCTTTAGGCAGTAAAGTAAACTATCCTTATCCACTTTTCTGAAGAAAATCTTTGAAACTATGTTTTCTTTCACAAAATCCTCTTTTGGCCTTTTCCCAGCCTTAAAACCTTTTTAAAGAGCATACAAAGTCAAAATGCATCTCTAACTAGTAAAATGCTGAAAACTGCAGATATTCATGAAATTGACTTGAAACTGTGAAATCAATTGTACTGATTCACAATTTTGAAAAAAGTCTTTGAAACTATGTTTACTTTCACAAAATCCACTTTTGGCCTTTTCCCAGCCTGACCTCATTTTAATAGCATAACAAGTGAAAATACATCTTTAGGCAGTAAAGTAAACTGTCCTTATCCACTTTTCTGAAGAAAATCTTTGAAACTATGTTTACTTTCACAAAATCCTCTTTTGGCCTTTTCCCAACCTTAAATCCTTTTTAAAGAGCATACAAAGTGAAAATGCATCTCTAACTAGTAAAATGCTGAAAACTGCAGATATTCATGAAAACATCATGAAACTTAAATAAACTGTCCATAGCAACTTTTCTGAAGAAAATCGTTGAAACTATGTTTACTTTCACAAAATCCACTTTTGGCCTTTTCCCAGCCTGACCTCATTTTAATAGCATAACAAGTGAAAATACATCTTTAGGCAGTAAAGTAAACTGTCCTTATCCACTTTTCTGAAGAAAATCATTGAAACTATGTTTACTTTCACAAAATCCTCTTTTGGCCTTTTCCCAACCTTAAATCCTTTTTAAAGAGCATACAAAGTGAAAATGCATCTCTAACTAGTAAAATGCTGAAAACTGCAGATATTCATGAAATTGACTTGAAACTGTGAAATCAATTGTCCTGATTCACAATTTTGAAAAAAGTCTTTGAAACTATGTTTACTTTCACATAATCCACTTTTGGCCTTTTCCCAACCTTAAAACTCACTTTAAGAGCATACAAAGTGAAAATGCATCTCTAACTAGTAAAATGCTGAAAACTGCAGATATTCATGAAAACATCATGAAACTTAATTAAACTGTCCATAGCAACTTTTCTGAAGAAAATCGTTGAAACTATGTTTACTTTCACAAAATCCACTTTTGGCCTTTTCCCAGCCTGACCTCATTTTAATAGCATAACAAGTGAAAATACATCTTTAGGCAGTAAAGTAAACTATCCTTATCCACTTTTCTGAAGAAAATCTTTGAAACTATGTTTACTTTCACAAAATCCACTTTTGGCCTTTTCGGAGCCTGACCTCATTTTAATAGCATAACAAGTGAAAATACATCTTTAGGCAGTAAAGTAAACTGTCCTTATCCACTTTTCTGAAGAAAATCATTGAAACTATGTTTACTTTCACAAAATCCTCTTTTGGACTTTTCCCAGCCTTAAAACCTTTTTAAAGAGCATACAAAGTGAAAATGCATCTCTAACTAGTAAAATGCTGAAAACTGCAGATATTCATGAAATTGACTTGAAACTGTGAAATCAACTGTCCTGAGCCACAATTTTGAAAAAAGTCTTTGAAACTATGTTTACTTTCACATAATCCACTTTTGGCCTTTTCCCAACCTTAAAACTTATTTTAAGAGCATACAAAGTGAAAATGCATCTCTAACTAGTAAAATGCTGAAAACTGCAGATATTCATGAAAACATCATGAAACTTAATTAAACTGTCCATAGCAACTTCTCTGAAGAAAATCTTTGGAACTATGTTTACTTTCACAAAATCCACTTTTGGCCTTTTCCCAGCCTGACCTCATTTTAATAGCATAACAAGTGAAAATACATCTTTAGGCAGTAAAGTAAACTATCCTTATCCACTTTTCTGAAGAAAATCTTTGAAACTATGTTTACTTTCACAAAATCCTCTTTTGGACTTTTCCCAGCCTTAAAACCTTTTTAAAGAGCATACAAAGTGAAAATGCATCTCTAACTAGTAAAATGCTGAAAACTGCAGATATTCATGAAATTGACTTGAAACTGAAATCAACTGACCTGAACCACAATTTTGAAAAAGTATTAGAAACTATGTTTACTTTCACAAAATCCTCTTTTGGACTTTTCCCAACCTTAAAACTTATTTTAAGAACATACAAAGTGAAAATGCATCTCTAACTAGTAAAATGCTGAAAACTGCAGATATTCATGAAAACATCATGAAACTTAATTAAACTGTCCGTAGCAACTTTTCTGAAGAAAATCATTGAAACTATGTTTACTTTCACAAAATCCTCTTTTGGACTTTTCCCAGCCTTAAAACCTTTTTAAAGAGCATACAAAGTGAAAATGCATCTCTAACTAGTAAAATGCTGAAAACTGCAGATATTCATGAAATTGACTTGAAACTGTGAAATCAACTGTCCTGAGCCACAATTTTGAAAAAAGTCTTTGAAACTATGTTTACTTTCACATAATCCACTTTTGGCCTTTTCCCAACCTTAAAACTTATTTTAAGAGCATACAAAATGAAAATGCATCTCTAACTAGTAAAATGCTGAAAACTGCAGATATTCATGAAAACATCATGAAAGTTAATTAAACTGTCCTTATCCACTTTTCTGAAGAAAATCATTGAAACTATGTTTACTTTCACAAAATCCTCTTTTGGACTTTTCCCAGCCTTAAAACCTTTTTAAAAAGCATACAAAGTGAAAATGCATCTCTAACTAGTAAAATGCTGAAAACTGCAGATATTCATGAAATTGACTTGAAACTGTGAAATCAATTGTCCTGATTCACAATTTTGAAAAAAGTCTTTGAAACTATGTTTACTTTCACAAAATCCACTTTTGGCCTTTTCCCAGCCTGACCTCATTTTAATAGCATAACAAGTGAAAATACATCTTTAGGCAGTAAAGTAAACTATCCTTATCCACTTTTCTGAAGAAAATCTTTGAAACTATGTTTACTTTCACAAAATCCACTTTTGGCCTTTTCCCAGCCTGACCTCATTTTAATAGCATAACACTTGAAAATACATCTTTAGGCAGTAAAGTAAACTGTCCTTATCCACTTTTCTTAAGAAAATCATTGAAACTATGTTTACTTTCACAAAATCCTCTTTTGGACTTTTCCCAGCCTTAAAACCTTTTTAAAGAGCATACAAAGTGAAAATGCATCTCTAACTAGTAAAATGCTGAGAACTGCAGATATTCATGAAATTGACTTGAAACTGTGAAATCAACTGTCCTGAGCCACAATTTAGAAAAAAGTCTTAGAAACTATGTTTACTTTCACAAAATCCTCTTTTGGACTTTTCCCAACATTAAAACTTATTTTAAGAGCATACAAAGTGAAAATGCATCTCTAACTAGTAAAATGCTGAAAACTGCAGATATTCATGAAAACATCATGAAACTTAATTAAACTGTCCACAGCAACTTTTCTGAAGAAAATCTTTGAAACTATGTTTACTTTCACAAAATCCACTTTTGGCCTTTTCCCAGCCTGACCTCATTTTAATAGCATAACACTTGAAAATACATCTTTAGGCAGTAAAGTAAACTGTCCTTATCCACTTTTCTGAAGAAAATCTTTGAAACTATGTTTACTTTCACAAAATCCACTTTTGGCCTTTTCCCAGCCTGACCTCATTTTAATAGCATAACAAGTGAAAATACATCTTTAGGCAGTAAAGTAAACTATCCTTATCCACTTTTCTGAAGAAAATCTTTGAAACTATGTTTTCTTTCACAAAATCCTCTTTTGGCCTTTTCCCAGCCTTAAAACCTTTTTAAAGAGCATACAAAGTCAAAATGCATCTCTAACTAGTAAAATGCTGAAAACTGCAGATATTCATGAAATTGACTTGAAACTGTGAAATCAATTGTACTGATTCACAATTTTGAAAAAAGTCTTTGAAACTATGTTTACTTTCACAAAATCCACTTTTGGCCTTTTCCCAGCCTGACCTCATTTTAATAGCATAACAAGTGAAAATACATCTTTAGGCAGTAAAGTAAACTGTCCTTATCCACTTTTCTGAAGAAAATCTTTGAAACTATGTTTACTTTCACAAAATCCTCTTTTGGCCTTTTCCCAACCTTAAATCCTTTTTAAAGAGCATACAAAGTGAAAATGCATCTCTAACTAGTAAAATGCTGAAAACTGCAGATATTCATGAAAACATCATGAAACTTAAATAAACTGTCCATAGCAACTTTTCTGAAGAAAATCGTTGAAACTATGTTTACTTTCACAAAATCCACTTTTGGCCTTTTCCCAGCCTGACCTCATTTTAATAGCATAACAAGTGAAAATACATCTTTAGGCAGTAAAGTAAACTGTCCTTATCCACTTTTCTGAAGAAAATCATTGAAACTATGTTTACTTTCACAAAATCCTCTTTTGGCCTTTTCCCAACCTTAAATCCTTTTTAAAGAGCATACAAAGTGAAAATGCATCTCTAACTAGTAAAATGCTGAAAACTGCAGATATTCATGAAATTGACTTGAAACTGTGAAATCAATTGTCCTGATTCACAATTTTGAAAAAAGTCTTTGAAACTATGTTTACTTTCACATAATCCACTTTTGGCCTTTTCCCAACCTTAAAACTCACTTTAAGAGCATACAAAGTGAAAATGCATCTCTAACTAGTAAAATGCTGAAAATTGCAGATATTCATGAAAACATCATGAAACTTAATTAAACTGTCCATAGCAACTTTTCTGAAGAAAATCGTTGAAACTATGTTTACTTTCACAAAATCCACTTTTGGCCTTTTCCCAGCCTGACCTCATTTTAATAGCATAACAAGTGAAAATACATCTTTAGGCAGTAAAGTAAACTATCCTTATCCACTTTTCTGAAGAAAATCTTTGAAACTATGTTTACTTTCACAAAATCCACTTTTGGCCTTTTCGGAGCCTGACCTCATTTTAATAGCATAACAAGTGAAAATACATCTTTAGGCAGTAAAGTAAACTGTCCTTATCCACTTTTCTGAAGAAAATCATTGAAACTATGTTTACTTTCACAAAATCCTCTTTTGGACTTTTCCCAGCCTTAAAACCTTTTTAAAGAGCATACAAAGTGAAAATGCATCTCTAACTAGTAAAATGCTGAAAACTGCAGATATTCATGAAATTGACTTGAAACTGTGAAATCAACTGTCCTGAGCCACAATTTTGAAAAAAGTCTTTGAAACTATGTTTACTTTCACATAATCCACTTTTGGCCTTTTCCCAACCTTAAAACTTATTTTAAGAGCATACAAAGTGAAAATGCATCTCTAACTAGTAAAATGCTGAAAACTGCAGATATTCATGAAAACATCATGAAACTTAATTAAACTGTCCATAGCAACTTCTCTGAAGAAAATCTTTGGAACTATGTTTACTTTCACAAAATCCACTTTTGGCCTTTTCCCAGCCTGACCTCATTTTAATAGCATAACAAGTGAAAATACATCTTTAGGCAGTAAAGTAAACTATCCTTATCCACTTTTCTGAAGAAAATCTTTGAAACTATGTTTACTTTCACAAAATCCTCTTTTGGACTTTTCCCAGCCTTAAAACCTTTTTAAAGAGCATACAAAGTGAAAATGCATCTCTAACTAGTAAAATGCTGAAAACTGCAGATATTCATGAAATTGACTTGAAACTGAAATCAACTGACCTGAACCACAATTTTGAAAAAGTATTAGAAACTATGTTTACTTTCACAAAATCCTCTTTTGGACTTTTCCCAACCTTAAAACTTATTTTAAGAACATACAAAGTGAAAATGCATCTCTAACTAGTAAAATGCTGAAAACTGCAGATATTCATGAAAACATCATGAAACTTAATTAAACTGTCCGTAGCAACTTTTCTGAAGAAAATCATTGAAACTATGTTTACTTTCACAAAATCCTCTTTTGGACTTTTCCCAGCCTTAAAACCTTTTTAAAGAGCATACAAAGTGAAAATGCATCTCTAACTAGTAAAATGCTGAAAACTGCAGATATTCATGAAATTGACTTGAAACTGTGAAATCAACTGTCCTGAGCCACAATTTTGAAAAAAGTCTTTGAAACTATGTTTACTTTCACATAATCCACTTTTGGCCTTTTCCCAACCTTAAAACTTATTTTAAGAGCATACAAAATGAAAATGCATCTCTAACTAGTAAAATGCTGAAAACTGCAGATATTCATGAAAACATCATGAAAGTTAATTAAACTGTCCTTATCCACTTTTCTGAAGAAAATCATTGAAACTATGTTTACTTTCACAAAATCCTCTTTTGGACTTTTCCCAGCCTTAAAACCTTTTTAAAAAGCATACAAAGTGAAAATGCATCTCTAACTAGTAAAATGCTGAAAACTGCAGATATTCATGAAATTGACTTGAAACTGTGAAATCAATTGTCCTGATTCACAATTTTGAAAAAAGTCTTTGAAACTATGTTTACTTTCACAAAATCCACTTTTGGCCTTTTCCCAGCCTGACCTCATTTTAATAGCATAACAAGTGAAAATACATCTTTAGGCAGTAAAGTAAACTATCCTTATCCACTTTTCTGAAGAAAATCTTTGAAACTATGTTTACTTTCACAAAATCCACTTTTGGCCTTTTCCCAGCCTGACCTCATTTTAATAGCATAACACTTGAAAATACATCTTTAGGCAGTAAAGTAAACTGTCCTTATCCACTTTTCTTAAGAAAATCATTGAAACTATGTTTACTTTCACAAAATCCTCTTTTGGACTTTTCCCAGCCTTAAAACCTTTTTAAAGAGCATACAAAGTGAAAATGCATCTCTAACTAGTAAAATGCTGAGAACTGCAGATATTCATGAAATTGACTTGAAACTGTGAAATCAACTGTCCTGAGCCACAATTTAGAAAAAAGTCTTAGAAACTATGTTTACTTTCACAAAATCCTCTTTTGGACTTTTCCCAACATTAAAACTTATTTTAAGAGCATACAAAGTGAAAATGCATCTCTAACTAGTAAAATGCTGAAAACTGCAGATATTCATGAAAACATCATGAAACTTAATTAAACTGTCCGTAGCAACTTTTCTGATGAAAATTATTGAAACTATGTTTACTTTCACAAAATCCTCTTTTGGACTTTTCCCAGCCTTAAAACCTTTTTAAAGAGCATACAAAGTGAAAATGCATCTCTAACTAGTAAAATGCTGAAAACTGCAGATATTCATGAAATTGACTTGAAACTGTGAAATCAACTGTCCTGAGCCACAATTTTGAAAAAAGTCTTTGAAACTATGTTTACTTTCACATAATCCACTTTTGTCCTTTTCCCAACCTTAAAACTTATTTTAAGAGCATACAAAGTGAAAATGCATCTCTAACTAGTAAAATGCTGAAAACTGCAGATATTCATGAAAACATCATCAAACTTAATTAAACTGTCCTTATCCACTTTTCTGAAGAAAATCATTGAAACTATGTTTACTTTCACAAAATCCTCTTTTGGACTTTTCCCAGCCTTAAAACCTTTTTAAAGAGCATACAAAGTGAAAATGCATCTCTAACTAGTAAAATGCTGAAAACTGCAGATATTCATGAAATTGACTTGAAACTGTGAAATCAACTGACCTGAGCCACAATTTTGAAAAAAGTCTTAGAAACTGTTTACTTTCACAAAATCCTCTTTTGGACTTTTCCCAACCTTAAAACTTATTTTAAGAACATACAAAGTGAAAATGCATCTCTAACTAGTAAAATGCTGAAAACTGCAGATATTCATGAAATTGACTTGAAACTGTGAAATCAACTGTCCTGAGCCACAATTTTGAAAAAAGTCTTTGAAACTATGTTTACTTTCACATAATCCACTTTTGGCCTTTTCCCAACCTTAAAACTTATTTTAAGAGCATACAAAATGAAAATGCATCTCTAACTTGTAAAATGCTGAAAACTGCAGATATTCATGAAAACATCATGAAAGTTAATTAAACTGTCCTTATCCACTTTTCTGAAGAAAATCATTGAAACTATGTTTACTTTCACAAAATCCTCTTTTGGACTTTTCCCAGCCTTAAAACCTTTTTAAAGAGCATACAAAGTGAAAATGCATCTCTAACTAGTAAAATGCTGAAAACTGCAGATATTCATGAAATTGACTTGAAACTGTGAAATCAATTGTCCTGATTCACAATTTTGAAAAAAGTCTTTGAAACTATGTTTACTTTCACAAAATCCACTTTTGGCCTTTTCCCAGCCTGACCTCATTTTAATAGCATAACAAGTGAAAATACATCTTTAGGCAGTAAAGTAAACTGTCCCTATGCACTTTTCTGAAGAAAATCTTTGAAACTGTTTACTTTCACAAAATCCACTTTTGGCCTTTTCGGAGCCTGACCTCATTTTAATAGCATAACAAGTGAAAATACATCTTTAGGCAGTAAAGTAAACTGTCCTTATCCACTTTTCTGAAGAAAATCATTGAAACTATGTTTACTTTCACAAAATCCTCTTTTGGACTTTTCCCAGCCTTAAAACCTTTTTAAAGAGCATACAAAGTGAAAATGCATCTCTAACTAGTAAAATGCTGAAAACTGCAGATATTCATGAAATTGACTTGAAACTGTGAAATCAACTGTCCTGAGCCACAATTTTGAAAAAAGTCTTTGAAACTATGTTTACTTTCACATAATCCACTTTTGGCCTTTTCCCAACCTTAAAACTTATTTTAAGAGCATACAAAGTGAAAATGCATCTCTAACTAGTAAAATGCTGAAAACTGCAGATATTCATGAAAACATCATGAAACTTAATTAAACTGTCCATAGCAACTTCTCTGAAGAAAATCTTTGGAACTATGTTTACTTTCACAAAATCCACTTTTGGCCTTTTCCCAGCCTGACCTCATTTTAATAGCATAACAAGTGAAAATACATCTTTAGGCAGTAAAGTAAACTATCCTTATCCACTTTTCTGAAGAAAATCTTTGAAACTATGTTTACTTTCACAAAATCCTCTTTTGGACTTTTCCCAGCCTTAAAACCTTTTTAAAGAGCATACAAAGTGAAAATGCATCTCTAACTAGTAAAATGCTGAAAACTGCAGATATTCATGAAATTGACTTGAAACTGTGAAATCAACTGACCTGAACCACAATTTTGAAAAAGTATTAGAAACTATGTTTACTTTCACAAAATCCTCTTTTGGACTTTTCCCAACCTTAAAACTTATTTTAAGAACATACAAAGTGAAAATGCATCTCTAACTAGTAAAATGCTGAAAACTGCAGATATTCATGAAAACATCATGAAACTTAATTAAACTGTCCGTAGCAACTTTTCTGAAGAAAATCATTGAAACTATGTTTACTTTCACAAAATCCTCTTTTGGACTTTTCCCAGCCTTAAAACCTTTTTAAAGAGCATACAAAGTGAAAATGCATCTCTAACTAGTAAAATGCTGAAAACTGCAGATATTCATGAAATTGACTTGAAACTGTGAAATCAACTGTCCTGAGCCACAATTTTGAAAAAAGTCTTTGAAACTATGTTTATTTTCACATAATCCACTTTTGGCCTTTTCCCAACCTTAAAACTTATTTTAAGAGCATACAAAATGAAAATGCATCTCTAACTAGTAAAATGCTGAAAACTGCAGATATTCATGAAAACATCATGAAAGTTAATTAAACTGTCCTTATCCACTTTTCTGAAGAAAATCATTGAAACTATGTTTACTTTCACAAAATCCTCTTTTGGACTTTTCCCAGCCTTAAAACCTTTTTAAAGAGCATACAAAGTGAAAATGCATCTCTAACTATTAAAATGCTGAAAACTGCAGATATTCATGAAATTGACTTGAAACTGTGAAATCAATTGTCCTGATTCACAATTTTGAAAAAAGTCTTTGAAACTATGTTTACTTTCACAAAATCCACTTTTGGCCTTTTCCCAGCCTGACCTCATTTTAATAGCATAACAAGTGAAAATACATCTTTAGGCAGTAAAGTAAACTATCCTTATCCACTTTTCTGAAGAAAATCTTTGAAACTATGTTTACTTTCACAAAATCCACTTTTGGCCTTTTCCCAGCCTGACCTCATTTTAATAGCATAACACTTGAAAATACATCTTTAGGCAGTAAAGTAAACTGTCCTTATCCACTTTTCTTAAGAAAATCATTGAAACTATGTTTACTTTCACAAAATCCTCTTTTGGACTTTTCCCAGCCTTAAAACCTTTTTAAAGAGCATACAAAGTGAAAATGCATCTCTAACTAGTAAAATGCTGAGAACTGCAGATATTCATGAAATTGACTTGAAACTGTGAAATCAACTGTCCTGAGCCACAATTTAGAAAAAAGTCTTAGAAACTATGTTTACTTTCACAAAATCCTCTTTTGGACTTTTCCCAACCTTAAAACTTATTTTAAGAGCATACAAAGTGAAAATGCATCTCTAACTAGTAAAATGCTGAAAACTGCAGATATTCATGAAAACATCATGAAACTTAATTAAACTGTCCGTAGCAACTTTTCTGATGAAAATTATTGAAACTATGTTTACTTTCACAAAATCCTCTTTTGGACTTTTCCCAGCCTTAAAACCTTTTTAAAGAGCATACAAAGTGAAAATGCATCTCTAACTAGTAAAATGCTGAAAACTGCAGATATTCATGAAATTGACTTGAAACTGTGAAATCAACTGTCCTGAGCCACAATTTTGAAAAAAGTCTTTGAAACTATGTTTACTTTCACATAATCCACTTTTGTCCTTTTCCCAACCTTAAAACTTATTTTAAGAGCATACAAAGTGAAAATGCATCTCTAACTAGTAAAATGCTGAAAACTGCAGATATTCATGAAAACATCATCAAACTTAATTAAACTGTCCTTATCCACTTTTCTGAAGAAAATCATTGAAACTATGTTTACTTTCACAAAATCCTCTTTTGGACTTTTCCCAGCCTTAAAACCTTTTTAAAGAGCATACAAAGTGAAAATGCATCTCTAACTAGTAAAATGCTGAAAACTGCAGATATTCATGAAATTGACTTGAAACTGTGAAATCAACTGACCTGAGCCACAATTTTGAAAAAAGTCTTAGAAACTATGTTTACTTTCACAAAATCCTCTTTTGGACTTTTCCCAACCTTAAAACTTATTTTAAGAACATACAAAGTGAAAATGCATCTCTAACTAGTAAAATGCTGAAAACTGCAGATATTCATGAAAACATCATGAAACTTAATTAAACTGTCCGTAGCAACTTTTCTGAAGAAAATCATTGAAACTATGTTTACTTTCACAAAAATCCTCTTTTGGACTTTTCCCAGCCTTAAAACCTTTTTAAAGAGCATACAAAGTGAAAATGCATCTCTAACTAGTAAAATGCTGAAAACTGCAGATATTCATGAAATTGACTTGAAACTGTGAAATCAACTGTCCTGAGCCACAATTTTGAAAAAGTCTTTGAAACTATGTTTACTTTCACATAATCCACTTTTGGCCTTTTCCCAACCTTAAAACTTATTTTAAGAGCATACAAAAATGAAAATGCATCTCTAACTAGTAAAATGCTGAAAACTGCAGATATTCATGAAAAACATCATGAAAGTTAATTAAACTGTCCTTATCCACTTTTCTGAAGAAAAATCATTGAAACTATGTTTACTTTCACAAAATCCTCTTTTGGACTTTTCCCAGCCTTAAAACCTTTTTAAAGAGCATACAAACTGAAAATGCATCTCTAACTACTAAAATGCTGAAAACTGCAGATATTCATGAAATTGACTTGAAACTGTGAAATCAATTGTCCTGATTCACAATTTTGAAAAAAGTCTTTGAAACTGTTTACTTTCACAAATCCACTTTTGCCTTTTCCCAGCCTGACCTCATTTTAATAGCATAACAAGTGAAAATACATCTTTCGGCAGTAAAGTAAACTATCCTTATCCACTTTCTGAAGAAAATCTTTGAAACTATGTTTACTTTCACAAAATCCACTTTTGGCCTTTTCCCAGCCTGACCTCATTTTAATAGCATAACACTTGAAAATACATCTTTAGGCAGTAAAGTAAACTGTCCTTATCCACTTTTCTGAAGAAAATCATTGAAACTATGTTTACTTTCACAAAATCCTCTTTTGGACTTTTCCCAGCCTTAAAACCTTTTTAAAGAGCATACAAAGTGAAAATGCATCTCTAACTAGTAAAATGCTGAAAACTGCAGATATTCATGAAAACATCATGAAACTTAATTAAAACTGTCCGTAGCAACTTTTCTGAAGAAAATCATTGAAACTATGTTTACTTTCACAAAATCCACTTTTGGCCTTTTCCCAGCCTGACCTCATTTTAATAGCATAACACTTGAAAATACATCTTTAGGCAGTAAAGTAAACTGTCCTTATCCACTTTTCTGAAGAAAATCATTGAAACTATGTTTACTTTCACAAAATCCTCTTTTGGACTTTTCCCAGCCTTAAAACCTTTTTAAAGAGCATACAAAGTGAAAATGCATCTCTAACTAGTAAAATGCTGAAAACTGCAGATATTCATGAAATTGGACTTGAAACTGTGAAATCAACTGTCCTGAGCCACAATTTTGAAAAAAGTCTTAGAAACTATGTTTACTTTCACAAAATCCTCTTTTGGACTTTTCCCAACCTTAAAACTTATTTTAAGAGCGATACAAAGTGAAAATGCATCTCTAACTAGTAAAATGCTGAAAACTGCAGGATATTCATGAAAACATCATGAAACTTAATTAAACTGTCCGTAGCAACTTTTCTGAAGAAAATCATTGAAACTATGTTTACTTTCACAAAATCCTCTTTTGGACTTTTCCCAGCCTTAAAAACCTTTTTAAAGAGCATACAAAGTGAAAATGCATCTCTAACTAGTAAAATGCTGAAAACTGCAGATATTCATGAATTGACTTGAAACTGTGAAATCAACTGTCCTGAGCCACAATTATGAAAAAAGTCTTTGAAACTATGTTTACTTTCACATAATCCACTTTTGGCCTTTTCCCAACCTTAAAACTTATTTTAAGAGCATACAAAGTGAAAATGCATCTCTAACTAGTAAAATGCTGAAAACTGCAGATATTCATGAAACATCATGAAACTTAATTAAACTGTCCTTATCCACTTTTCTGAAGAAAATCATTGAAACTATGTTTACTTTCACAAAATCCTCTTTTGGACTTTTCCCAGCCTTAAAACCTTTTTAAAGAGCATACAAAGTGAAAAATGCATCTCTAACTAGTAAAATGCTGAAACTGCAGATATTCATGAAATGACTTGAAACTGTGAAATCAACTGTCCTGAGCCACAATTTTGAAAAAAGTCTTAGAAACTATGTTTACTTTCACAAAATCCTCTTTTGGACTTTCCCAACCTTAAAACTTATTTTAAGAGCATACAAAGTGAAAATGCATCTCTAACTAGTAAAATGCTGAAAACTGCAGATATTCATGAAAACATCATGAAACTTAATTAAACTGTCCGTAGCAACTTTTCTGAAGAAAATCATTGAAACTATGTTTACTTTCACAAAATCCTCTTTTGGACTTTTCCCAGCCTTAAAACCTTTTTAAAGAGCATACAAAGTGAAAATGCATCTCTAACTAGTAAAATGCTGAAAACTGCAGATATTCATGAAATTGACTTGAAACTGTGAAATCAACTGTCCTGAGCCACAATTTTGAAAAAGTCTTAGAAACTATGTTTACTTTCACAAAATCCTCTTTTGGACTTTTCCCAACCTTAAAACTTATTTTAAGAGCATACAAAGTGAAAATGCATCTCTAACTAGTAAAATGCTGAAAACTGCAGATATTCATGAAAACATCATGAAACTTAATTAAACTGTCCGTAGCAACTTTTCTGAAGAAAATCATTGAAACTATGTTTACTTTCACAAAATCCTCTTTTGGACTTTTCCCAGCCTTAAAACCTTTTTAAAGAGCATACAAAGTGAAAATGCATCTCTAACTAGTAAAATGCTGAAAACTGCAGATATTCATGAAATTGACTTGAAACTGTGAAATCAACTGTCCTGAGCCACAATTTTGAAAAAAGTCTTAGAAAACTATGTTTACTTTCACAAAATCCTCTTTTGGACTTTTCCCAACCTTAAAACTTATTTTAAGAGCATACAAAGTGAAAATGCATCTCTAACTAGTAAAATGCTGAAAACTGCAGATATTCATGAAAACATCATGAAACTTAATTAAACTGTCCGTAGCAACTTTTCTGAAGAAAATCATTGAAACTATGTTTACTTTCACAAAATCCTCTTTTGGACTTTTCCCAGCCTTAAAACCTTTTTAAAGAGCATACAAAGTGAAAATGCATCTCTAACTAGTAAAATGCTGAAAACTGCAGATATTCATGAAATTGACTTGAAACTGTGAAATCAACTGTCCTGAGCCACAATTTTGAAAAAGTCTTAGAAACTATGTTTACTTTCACAAAATCCTCTTTTGGACTTTTACCCAACCTTAAAACTTATTTTAAGAGCACACAAAGTGAAAATGCATCTCTAACTAGTAAAATGCTGAAAACTGCAGATATTCATGAAAACATCATGAAACTTAATTAAACTGTCCGTAGCAACTTTTCTGAAGAAAATCATTGAAAACTATGTTTACTTTCACAAAATCCTCTTTTGGACTTTTCCCAGCCTTAAAACCTTTTTAAAGAGCATACAAAGTGAAAATGCACTCTCTAACTAGTAAAATGCTGAAAACTGCAGATATTCATGAAAATTGACTTGAAACTGTGAAATCAACTGTCACTGAGCCACAATTTTGAAAAAAGTCTTAGAAACTATGTTTACTTTCACAAAATCCTCTTTTGGACTTTTCCCAACCTTAAAACTTATTTTAAGAGCATACAAAGTGAAATGCATCTCTAACTAGTAAAATGCTGAAACTGCAGATATTCATGAAATTGACTTGAAACTGTGAAATCAACTGTCCTGAGCCACAATTTTGAAAAAAGTCTTAGAAACTATGTTTACTTTCACAAAATCCTCTTTGGACTTTTCCCCAACCTTAAAACTTATTTTAAGAGCATACAAAGTGAAAATGCATCTCTAACTAGTAAAATGCTGAAAACTGGCAGATATTCATGAAAACATCATGAAACTTAATTAAACTGTCCCGTAGCAACTTTTCTGAAGAAAATCATTGAAACTATGTTTACTTTCACAAAATCCTCTTTTGGACTTTTCCCAGCCCTTAAAACCTTTTTAAAGAGCATACAAAGTGAAAATGCATCTCTAACTAGTAAAATGCCTGAAAACTTGCAGATATTCATGAAATTGACTTGAAACTGTGAAATCAACTGTCCTGAGCCACAATTTTGAAAAAAGTCTTAGGAAACTATGTTTACTTTCACAAAATCCTCTTTTGGACTTTTCCCAACCTTAAAACTTATTTTAAGAGCATACAAAGTGAAAATGCATCTCTAACTAGTAAAATGCTGAAAACTGCAGATATTCATGAAACATCATGAAACTTAATTAAACTGTCCGTAGCAACTTTTCTGAAGAAAATCATTGAAACTATCTTTACTTTCACAAAATCCTCTTTTGGACTTTTCCCAGCCTTAAAACCTTTTTAAAGAGCATACAAAGTGAAAATGCATCTCTAACTAGTAAAATGCTGAAAACTGCAGATATTCATGAAATTGACTTGAAACTGTGAAATCAACTGTCCTGAGCCACAATTATGAAAAAAGTCTTTGAAACTATGTTTACTTTCACATAATCCACTTTTGGCCTTTTCCCAACCTTAAAACTTATTTTAAGAGCATACAAAGTGAAAATGCATCTCTAACTAGTAAAATGCTGAAAACTGCAGATATTCATGAAAACATCATGAAACTTAATTAAACTGTCCTTATCCACTTTCTGTCTGAAGAAATCATTGAAACTATGTTTACTTTCACAAAATCCTCTTTTGGACTTTTCCCAGCCCTTAAAAACCTTTTTAAAGAGCATACAAAGTGAAAATGCATCTCTAACTAGTAAAATGCTGAAAACTGCAGATATTCATGAAATTGACTTGAAACTGTGAAATCAACTGTCCTGAGCCACAATTTTGAAAAAAGTCTTTGAAACTATGTTTACTTTCACATAATCCACTTTTGGCCTTTTCCCAACCTTAAAACTTATATTAAGAGCATACAAAGTGAAAATGCATCTCTAACTAGTAAAATGCTGAAAACTGCAGATATTCATGAAAAACATCATGAAACTTAATTAAACTGTCCTTATCCACTGTTCTGAAGAAAATCATTGAAACTATGTTTACTTTCACAAAATCCTCTTTTGGACTTTTCCCAGCCTTAAAACCTTTTTAAAAGAGCATACAAAGTGAAAATGCATCTCTAACTAGTAAAATGCTGAAACTGCAGATATCATGAAATGACTTGAAACTGTGAAATCAACTGTCCTGAGCCACAATTTTGAAAAAAGTCTTAGAAACTATGTTTACTTTCACAAAATCCTCTTTTGGACTTTTCGCCAACCTTAAAACTTATTTTAAGAGCATACAAAGTGAAAATGCATCTCTAACTAGTAAAATGCTGAAAACTGCAGATATTCATGAAAACATCATGAAACTTAATTAAACTGTCCGTAGCAACTTTTCTGAAGAAAATCATTGAAACTATGTTTACTTTCACAAAATCCCCTCTTTTGGACTTTTCCCAGCCTTAAAACCTTTTTAAAGAGCATACAAAGTGAAAATGCATCTCTAACTAGTAAAATGCTGAAAACTGCAGATATTCATGAAAACATCATGAAACTTAATTAAACTGTCCGTAGCAACTTTTCTGAAGAAAATCATTGAAACTATGTTTACTTTCACAAAATCCTCTTTTGGACTTTTCCCAGCCTTAAAACCTTTTTAAAGAGCATACAAAGTGAAAATGCATCTCTAACTAGTAAAATGCTGAAAACTGCAGATATTCATGAAATTGACTTGAAACTGTGAAATCAACTGTCCTGAGCCACAATTTTGAAAAAAGTCTTTGAAACTATGTTTACTTTCACATAATCCACTTTTGGCCTTTTCCCAACCTTAAAACTTATTTTAAGAGCATACAAAGTGAAAATGCATCTCTAACTAGTAAAATGCTGAAAACTGCAGATATTCATGAAAACATCATGAAACTTAATTAAACTGTCCTTATCCACTTTTCTGAAGAAAATCATTGAAACTATGTTTACTTTCACAAAATCCTCTTTTGGACTTTTCCCAGCCTTAAAACCTTTTTAAAGAGCATACAAAGTGAAAATGCATCTCTAACTAGTAAAATGCTGAAAACTGCAGATATTCATGAAAACATCATGAAACTTAATTAAACTGTCCGTAGCAACTTTTCTGAAGAAAATCATTGAAACTATGTTTACTTTCACAAAATCCTCTTTTGGACTTTTCCCAGCCTTAAAACCTTTTTAAAGAGCATACAAAGTGAAAATGCATCTCTAACTAGTAAAATGCTGAAAACTGCAGATATTCATGAAATTGACTTGAAACTGTGAAATCAACTGTCCTGAGCCACAATTTTGAAAAAAGTCTTTGAAACTGTTTACTTTCACATAATCCACTTTTGGCCTTTTCCCAACCTTAAAACTTATTTTAAGAGCATACAAAATGAAAATGCATCTCTAACTAGTAAAATGCTGAAAACTGCAGATATTCATGAAATTGACTTGAAACTGTGAAATCAATTGTCCTGATTCACAATTTTGAAAAAAGTCTTTGAAACTATGTTTACTTTCACAAAATCCACTTTTGGCCTTTTCCCAGCCTGACCTCATTTTAATAGCATAACAAGTGAAAATACATCTTTAGGCAGTAAAGTAAACTATCCTTATCCACTTTTCTGAAGAAAATCTTTGAAACTATGTTTACTTTCACAAAATCCACTTTTGGCCTTTTCCCAGCCTGACCTCATTTTAATAGCATAACACTTGAAAATACATCTTTAGGCAGTAAAGTAAACTGTCCTTATCCACTTTTCTGAAGAAAATCATTGAAACTATGTTTACTTTCACAAAATCCTCTTTTGGACTTTTCCCAGCCTTAAAACCTTTTTAAAGAGCATACAAAGTGAAAATGCATCTCTAACTAGTAAAATGCTGAGAACTGCAGATATTCATGAAATTGATTTGAAACTGTGAAATCAACTGTCCTGAGCCACAATTTTGAAAAAAGTCTTAGAAACTATGTTTACTTTCACAAAATCCTCTTTTGGACTTTTCCCAGCCTGACCTCATTTTAATAGCATAACACTTGAAAATACATCTTTAGGCAGTAAAGTAAACTGTCCTTATCCACTTTTCTGAAGAAAATCATTGAAACTATGTTTACTTTCACAAAATCCTCTTTTGGACTTTTCCCAGCCTTAAAACCTTTTTAAAGAGCATACAAAGTGAAAATGCATCTCTAACTAGTAAAATGCTGAAAACTGCAGATATTCATGAAATTGACTTGAAACTGTGAAATCAATTGTCCTGATTCACAATTTTGAAAAAAGTCTTTGAAACTATGTTTACTTTCACAAAATCCACTTTTGGCCTTTTCCCAGCCTGACCTCATTTTAATAGCATAACACTTGAAAATACATCTTTAGGCAGTAAAGTAAACTGTCCTTATCCACTTTTCTGAAGAAAATCATTGAAACTATGTTTACTTTCACAAAATCCACTTTTGGCCTTTTCCCAACCTTAAAACTTATTTTAAGAGCATACAAAGTGAAAATGCATCTCTAACTAGTAAAATGCTGAAAACTGCAGATATTCATGAAAACATCATGAAACTTAATTAAACTGTCCTTTTCCACTTTTCTGAAGAAAATCATTGAAACTATGTTTACTTTCACAAAATCCTCTTTTGGACTTTTCCCAGCCTTAAAACCTTTTTAAAGAGCATACAAAGTGAAAATGCATCTCTAACTAGTAAAATGCTGAAAACTGCAGATATTCATGAAATTGATTTGAAACTGTGAAATCAACTGTCCTGAGCCACAATTTTGAAAAAAGTCTTTGAAACTATGTTTATTTTCACATAATCCACTTTTGGCCTTTTCCCAAACTTAAAACTTATTTTAAGAGCATACAAAGTGAAAATGCATCTCTAACTAGTAAAATGCTGAAAACTGCAGATATTCATGAAAACATCATGAAACTTAATTAAACTGTCCTTTTCCACTTTTCTGAAGAAAATCATTGAAACTATGTTTACTTTCACAAAATCCTCTTTTGGACTTTTCCCAGCCTTAAAACCTTTTTAAAGAGCATACAAAGTGAAAATGCATCTCTAACTATTAAAATGCTGAAAACTGCAGATATTCATGAAATTGACTTGAAACTGTGAAATCAACTGTCCTGAGCCACAATTTTGAAAAAAGTCTTTGAAACTATTTTTACTTTCACATAATCCACTTTTGGCCTTTTCCCAAACTTAAAACTTATTTTAAGAGCATACAAAGTGAAAATGCATCTCTAACTAGTAAAATGCTGAAAACTGCAGATATTCATGAAAACATCATGAAACTTAATTAAACTGTCCTTATCCACTTTTCTGAAGAAAATCATTGAAACTATGTTTACTTTCACAAAATCCTCTTTTGGACTTTTCCCAGCCTTAAAACCTTTTTAAAGAGCATACAAAGTGAAAATGCATCTCTAACTAGTAAAATGCTGAAAACTGCAGATATTCATGAAATTGACTTGAAACTGTGAAATCAATTGTCCTGATTCACAATTTTGAAAAAAGTCTTTGAAACTATGTTTACTTTCACAAAATCCACTTTTGGCCTTTTCCCAGCCTGACCTCATTTCAATAGCATAACACTTGAAAATACATCTTTAGGCAGTAAAGTAAACTGTCCTTATCCACTTTTCTGAAGAAAATCATTGAAACTATGTTTACTTTCACAAAATCCACTTTTGGCCTTTTCCCAACCTTAAAACTTATTTTAAGAGCATACAAAGTGAAAATGCATCTCTAACTAGTAAAATGCTGAAAACTGCAGATATTCATGAAAACATCATGAAACTTAATTAAACTGTCCTTTTCCACTTTTCTGAAGAAAATCATTGAAACTATGTTTACTTTCACAAAATCCTCTTTTGGACTTTTCCCAGCCTTAAAACCTTTTTAAAGAGCATACAAAGTGAAAATGCATCTCTAACTAGTAAAATGCTGAAAACTGCAGATATTCATGAAATTGACTTGAAACTGTGAAATCAACTGTCCTGAGCCACAATTTTGAAAAAAGTCTTTGAAACTATTTTTACTTTCACATAATCCACTTTTGGCCTTTTCCCAAACTTAAAACTTATTTTAAGAGCATACAAAGTGAAAATGCATCTCTAACTAGTAAAATGCTGAAAACTGCAGATATTCATGAAAACATCATGAAACTTAATTAAACTGTCCGTAGCAACTTTTCTGAAGAAAATCATTGAAACTATGTTTACTTTCACAAAATCCTCTTTTGGACTTTTCCCAGCCTGACCTCATTTTAATAGCATAACACTTGAAAATACATCTTTAGGCAGTAAAGTAAACTGTCCTTATCCACTTTTCTGAAGAAAATCTTTGAAACTATGTTTACTTTCACAAAATCCACTTTTGGCCTTTTCCCAGCCTGACCTCATTTTAATAGCATAACACTTGAAAATACATCTTTAGGCAGTAAAGTAAACTGTCCTTATCCACTTTTCTGAAGAAAATCATTGAAACTATGTTTACTTTCACAAAATCCTCTTTTGGACTTTTCCCAGCCTTAAAACCTTTTTAAAGAGCATACAAAGTGAAAATGCATCTCTAACTAGTAAAATGCTGAAAACTGCAGATATTCATGAAATTGACTTGAAACTGTGAAATCAACTGTCCTGAGCCACAATTTTGAAAAAAGTCTTTGAAACTATGTTTACTTTCACATAATCCACTTTTGGCCTTTTCCCAACCTTAAAACTTCTTTTAAGAGCATACAAAGTGAAAATGCATCTCTAACTAGTAAAATGCTGAAAACTGCAGATATTCATGAAAACATCATGAAACTTAATTAAACTGTCCGTAGCAACTTTTCTGAAGAAAATCATTGAAACTATGTTTACTTTCACAAAATCCTCTTTTGGACTTTTCCCAGCCTTAAAACCTTTTTAAAGAGCATACAAAGTGAAAATGCATCTCTAACTATTAAAATGCTGAAAACTGCAGATATTCATGAAATTGACTTGAAACTGTGAAATCAACTGTCCTGAGCCACAATTTTGAAAAAAGTCTTTGAAACTATGTTTACTTTCACAAAATCCACTTTTGGCCTTTTCCCAGCCT
Organism: Cebidichthys violaceus; assembly: GCF_023349555.1. Taxonomy (NCBI): domain Eukaryota; kingdom Metazoa; phylum Chordata; class Actinopteri; order Perciformes; family Stichaeidae; genus Cebidichthys; species Cebidichthys violaceus. The sequence goes on from NW_027176466.1 coordinate 26,446, forward strand.
GACCTCATTTTAATAGCATAACAAGTGAAAATACATCTTTAGGCAGTAAAGTAAACTGTCCTTATCCACTTTTCTGAAGAAAATCATTGAAACTATGTTTACTTTCACAAAATCCACTTTTGGCCTTTTCCCAGCCTGACCTCATTTTAATAGCATAACACTTGAAAATACATCTTTAGGCAGTAAAGTAAACTGTCCTTATCCACTTTTCTGAAGAAAATCATTGAAACTATGTTTACTTTCACAAAATCCTCTTTTGGACTTTTCCCAGCCTTAAAACCTTTTTAAAGAGCATACAAAGTGAAAATGCATCTCTAACTAGTAAAATGCTGAAAACTGCAGATATTCATGAAATTGACTTGAAACTGTGAAATCAACTGTCCTGAGCCACAATTTTGAAAAAAGTCTTTGAAACTATGTTTACTTTCACATAATCCACTTTTGGCCTTTTCCCAACCTTAAAACTTCTTTTAAGAGCATACAAAGTGAAAATGCATCTCTAACTAGTAAAATGCTGAAAACTGCAGATATTCATGAAATTGACTTGAAACTGTGAAATCAACTGTCCTGAGCCACAATTTTGAAAAAAGTCTTTGAAACTATTTTTACTTTCACATAATCCACTTTTGGCCTTTTCCCAAACTTAAAACTTATTTTAAGAGCATACAAAGTGAAAATGCATCTCTAACTAGTAAAATGCTGAAAACTGCAGATATTCATGAAAACATCATGAAACTTAATTAAACTGTCCGTAGCAACTTTTCTGAAGAAAATCATTGAAACTATGTTTACTTTCACAAAATCCTCTTTTGGACTTTTCCCAGCCTGACCTCATTTTAATAGCATAACACTTGAAAATACATCTTTCGGCAGTAAAGTAAACTGTCCTTATCCACTTTTCTGAAGAAAATCTTTGAAACTATGTTTACTTTCACAAAATCCACTTTTGGCCTTTTCCCAGCCTGACCTCATTTTAATAGCATAACACTTGAAAATACATCTTTAGGCAGTAAAGTAAACTGTCCTTATCCACTTTTCTGAAGAAAATCATTGAAACTATGTTTACTTTCACAAAATCCTCTTTTGGACTTTTCCCAGCCTTAAAACCTTTTTAAAGAGCATACAAAGTGAAAATGCATCTCTAACTAGTAAAATGCTGAAAACTGCAGATATTCATGAAATTGACTTGAAACTGTGAAATCAACTGTCCTGAGCCACAATTTTGAAAAAAGTCTTTGAAACTATGTTTACTTTCACATAATCCACTTTTGGCCTTTTCCCAACCTTAAAACTTCTTTTAAGAGCATACAAAGTGAAAATGCATCTCTAACTAGTAAAATGCTGAAAACTGCAGATATTCATGAAAACATCATGAAACTTAATTAAACTGTCCGTAGCAACTTTTCTGAAGAAAATCATTGAAACTATGTTTACTTTCACAAAATCCTCTTTTGGACTTTTCCCAGCCTTAAAACCTTTTTAAAGAGCATACAAAGTGAAAATGCATCTCTAACTATTAAAATGCTGAAAACTGCAGATATTCATGAAATTGACTTGAAACTGTGAAATCAACTGTCCTGAGCCACAATTTTGAAAAAAGTCTTTGAAACTATGTTTACTTTCACAAAATCCACTTTTGGCCTTTTCCCAGCCTGACCTCATTTTAATAGCATAACAAGTGAAAATACATCTTTAGGCAGTAAAGTAAACTATCCTTATCCACTTTTCTGAAGAAAATCTTTGAAACTATGTTTACTTTCACAAAATCCACTTTTGGCCTTTTCCCAGCCTGACCTCATTTTAATAGCATAACACTTGAAAATACATCTTTAGGCAGTAAAGTAAACTGTCCTTATCCACTTTTCTGAAGAAAATCATTGAAACTATGTTTACTTTCACAAAATCCTCTGTTGGACTTTTCCCAGCCTTAAAACCTTTTTAAAGAGCATACAAAGTGAAAATGCATCTCTAACTAGTAAAATGCTGAGAACTGCAGATATTCATGAAATTGACTTGAAACTGTGAAATCAACTGTCCTGAGCCACAATTTTGAAAAAAGTCCTAGAAACTATGTTTACTTTCACAAAATCCTCTTTTGGACTTTTCCCAACCTTAAAACTTATTTTAAGAGCATACAAAGTGAAAATGCATCTCTAACTAGTAAAATGCTGAAAACTGCAGATATTCATGAAAACATCATGAAACTTAATTAAACTGTCCGTAGCAACTTTTCTGAAGAAAATCATTGAAACTATGTTTACTTTCACAAAATCCACTTTTGGCCTTTTCCCAGCCTGACCTCATTTTAATAGCATAACACTTGAAAATACATCTTTAGGCAGTAAAGTAAACTGTCCTTATCCACTTTTCTGAAGAAAATCATTGAAACTATGTTTACTTTCACAAAATCCACTTTTGGCCTTTTCCCAACCTTAAAACTTATTTTAAGAGCATACAAAGTGAAAATGCATCTCTAACTAGTAAAATGCTGAAAACTGCAGATATTCATGAAAACATCATGAAACTTAATTAAACTGTCCTTTTCCACTTTTCTGAAGAAAATCATTGAAACTATGTTTACTTTCACAAAATCCTCTTTTGGACTTTTCCCAGCCTTAAAACCTTTTTAAAGAGCATACAAAGTGAAAATGCATCTCTAACTAGTAAAATGCTGAAAACTGCAGATATTCATGAAATTGACTTGAAACTGTGAAATCAACTGTCCTGAGCCACAATTATAAAAAAAGTCTTTGAAACTATGTTTACTTTCACATAATCCACTTTTGGCCTTTTCCCAACCTTAAAACTTATTTTAAGAGCATACAAAGTGAAAATGCATCTCTAACTAGTAAAATGCTGAAAACTGCAGATATTCATGAAAACATCATGAAACTTAATTAAACTGTCCGTAGCAACTTTTCTGAAGAAAATCATTGAAACTATGTTTACTTTCACAAAATCCTCTTTTGGACTTTTCCCAGCCTGACCTCATTTTAATAGCATAACACTTGAAAATACATCTTTAGGCAGTAAAGTAAACTGTCCTTATCCACTTTTCTGAAGAAAATCTTTGAAACTATGTTTACTTTCACAAAATCCACTTTTGGCCTTTTCCCAGCCTGACCTCATTTTAATAGCATAACACTTGAAAATACATCTTTAGGCAGTAAAGTAAACTGTCCTTATCCACTTTTCTGAAGAAAATCATTGAAACTATGTTTACTTTCACAAAATCCTCTTTTGGACTTTTCCCAGCCTTAAAACCTTTTTAAAGAGCATACAAAGTGAAAATGCATCTCTAACTAGTAAAATGCTGAAAACTGCAGATATTCATGAAATGGACTTGAAACTGTGAAATCAACTGTCCTGAGCCACAATTTTGAAAAAAGTCTTAGAAACTATGTTTACTTTCACAAAATCCTCTTTTGGACTTTTCCTAACCTTAAAACTTATTTTAAGAGCATACAAAGTGAAAATGCATCTCTAACTAGTAAAATGCTGAAAACTGCAGATATTCATGAAAACATCATGAAACTTAATTAAACTGTCCGTAGCAACTTTTCTGAAGAAAATCATTGAAACTATCTTTACTTTCACAAAATCCTCTTTTGGACTTTTCCCAGCCTTAAAACCTTTTTAAAGAGCATACAAAGTGAAAATGCATCTCTAACTAGTAAAATGCTGAAAACTGCAGATATTCATGAAATAGACTTGAAACTGTGAAATCAACTGTCCTGAGCCACAATTTTGAAAAAAGTCTTTGAAACTATGTTTACTTTCACATAATCCACTTTTGGCCTTTTCCCAAACTTAAAACTTATTTTAAGAGCATACAAAGTGAAAATGCATCTCTAACTAGTAAAATGCTGAAAACTGCAGATATTCATGAAAACATCATGAAACTTAATTAAACTGTCCTTATCCACTTTTCTGAAGAAAATCATTGAAACTATGTTTACTTTCACAAAATCCTCTTTTGGACTTTTCCCAGCCTTAAAACCTTTTTAAAGAGCATACAAAGTGAAAATGCATCTCTAACTAGTAAAATGCTGAAAACTGCAGATATTCATGAAATTGACTTGAAACTGTGAAATCAATTGTCCTGATTCACAATTTTGAAAAAAGTCTTTGAAACTATGTTTACTTTCACAAAATCCACTTTTGGCCTTTTCCCAGCCTGACCTCATTTTAATAGCATAACACTTGAAAATACATCTTTAGGCAGTAAAGTAAACTGTCCTTATCCACTTTTCTGAAGAAAATCATTGAAACTATGTTTACTTTCACAAAATCCACTTTTGGCCTTTTCCCAACCTTAAAACTTATTTTAAGAGCATACAAAGTGAAAATGCATCTCTAACTAGTAAAATGCTGAAAACTGCAGATATTCATGAAAACATCATGAAACTTAATTAAACTGTCCTTTTCCACTTTTCTGAAGAAAATCATTGAAACTATGTTTACTTTCACAAAATCCTCTTTTGGACTTTTCCCAGCCTTAAAACCTTTTTAAAGAGCATACAAAGTGAAAATGCATCTCTAACTAGTAAAATGCTGAAAACTGCAGATATTCATGAAATTGACTTGAAACTGTGAAATCAACTGTCCTGAGCCACAATTATGAAAAAAGTCTTTGAAACTATGTTTACTTTCACATAATCCACTTTTGGCCTTTTCCCAACCTTAAAACTTCTTTTAAGAGCATACAAAGTGAAAATGCATCTCTAACTAGTAAAATGCTGAAAACTGCAGATATTCATGAAAACATCATGAAACTTAATTAAACTGTCCGTAGCAACTTTTCTGAAGAAAATCATTGAAACTATGTTTACTTTCACAAAATCCTCTTTTGGACTTTTCCCAGCCTTAAAACCTTTTTAAAGAGCATACAAAGTGAAAATGCATCTCTAACTATTAAAATGCTGAAAACTGCAGATATTCATGAAATTGACTTGAAACTGTGAAATCAACTGTCCTGAGCCACAATTTTGAAAAAAGTCTTTGAAACTATGTTTACTTTCACAAAATCCACTTTTGGCCTTTTCCCAGCCTGACCTCATTTTAATAGCATAACAAGTGAAAATACATCTTTAGGCAGTAAAGTAAACTGTCCTTATCCACTTTTCTGAAGAAAATCATTGAAACTATGTTTACTTTCACAAAATCCACTTTTGGCCTTTTCCCAGCCTGACCTCATTTTAATAGCATAACACTTGAAAATACATCTTTAGGCAGTAAAGTAAACTGTCCTTATCCACTTTTCTGAAGAAAATCATTGAAACTATGTTTACTTTCACAAAATCCTCTTTTGGACTTTTCCCAGCCTTAAAACCTTTTTAAAGAGCATACAAAGTGAAAATGCATCTCTAACTAGTAAAATGCTGAAAACTGCAGATATTCATGAAATTGACTTGAAACTGTGAAATCAACTGTCCTGAGCCACAATTTTGAAAAAAGTCTTTGAAACTATGTTTACTTTCACATAATCCACTTTTGGCCTTTTCCCAACCTTAAAACTTCTTTTAAGAGCATACAAAGTGAAAATGCATCTCTAACTAGTAAAATGCTGAAAACTGCAGATATTCATGAAAACATCATGAAACTTAATTAAACTGTCCGTAGCAACTTTTCTGAAGAAAATCATTGAAACTATGTTTACTTTCACAAAATCCTCTTTTGGACTTTTCCCAGCCTTAAAACCTTTTTAAAGAGCATACAAAGTGAAAATGCATCTCTAACTATTAAAATGCTGAAAACTGCAGATATTCATGAAATTGACTTGAAACTGTGAAATCAACTGTCCTGAGCCACAATTTTGAAAAAAGTCTTTGAAACTATGTTTACTTTCACAAAATCCACTTTTGGCCTTTTCCCAGCCTGACCTCATTTTAATAGCATAACAAGTGAAAATACATCTTTAGGCAGTAAAGTAAACTATCCTTATCCACTTTTCTGAAGAAAATCTTTGAAACTATGTTTACTTTCACAAAATCCACTTTTGGACTTTTCCCAACCTTAAAACTTATTTTAAGAGCATACAAAGTGAAAATGCATCTCTAACTAGTAAAATGCTGAAAACTGCAGATATTCATGAAAACATCATGAAACTTAATTAAACTGTCCGTAGCAACTTTTCTGAAGAAAATCATTGAAACTATGTTTACTTTCACAAAATCCACTTTTGGCCTTTTCCCAGCCTGACCTCATTTTAATAGCATAACACTTGAAAATACATCTTTAGGCAGTAAAGTAAACTGTCCTTATCCACTTTTCTGAAGAAAATCATTGAAACTATGTTTACTTTCACAAAATCCACTTTTGGCCTTTTCCCAACCTTAAAACTTATTTTAAGAGCATACAAAGTGAAAATGCATCTCTAACTAGTAAAATGCTGAAAACTGCAGATATTCATGAAAACATCATGAAACTTAATTAAACTGTCCTTTTCCACTTTTCTGAAGAAAATCATTGAAACTATGTTTACTTTCACAAAATCCTCTTTTGGACTTTTCCCAGCCTTAAAACCTTTTTAAAGAGCATACAAAGTGAAAATGCATCTCTAACTAGTAAAATGCTGAAAACTGCAGATATTCATGAAATTGACTTGAAACTGTGAAATCAACTGTCCTGAGCCACAATTATAAAAAAAGTCTTTGAAACTATGTTTACTTTCACATAATCCACTTTTGGCCTTTTCCCAACCTTAAAACTTATTTTAAGAGCATACAAAGTGAAAATGCATCTCTAACTAGTAAAATGCTGAAAACTGCAGATATTCATGAAAACATCATGAAACTTAATTAAACTGTCCGTAGCAACTTTTCTGAAGAAAATCATTGAAACTATGTTTACTTTCACAAAATCCACTTTTGGCCTTTTCCCAGCCTGACCTCATTTTAATAGCATAACACTTGAAAATACATCTTTAGGCAGTAAAGTAAACTGTCCTTATCCACTTTTCTGAAGAAAATCATTGAAACTATGTTTACTTTCACAAAATCCACTTTTGGCCTTTTCCCAACCTTAAAACTTATTTTAAGAGCATACAATGTGAAAATGCATCTCTAACTAGTAAAATGCTGAAAACTGCAGATATTCATGAAAACATCATGAAACTTAATTAAACTGTCCTTTTCCACTTTTCTGAAGAAAATCATTGAAACTATGTTTACTTTCACAAAATCCTCTTTTGGACTTTTCCCAACCTTAAAACTTATTTTAAGAGCATACAAAGTGAAAATGCATCTCTAACTAGTAAAATGCTGAAAACTGCAGATATTCATGAAAACATCATGAAACTTAATTAAACTGTCCGTAGCAACTTTTCTGAAGAAAATCATTGAAACTATGTTTACTTTCACAAAATCCTCTTTTGGACTTTTCCCAGCCTGACCTCATTTTAATAGCATAACACTTGAAAATACATCTTTAGGCAGTAAAGTAAACTGTCCTTATCCACTTTTCTGAAGAAAATCTTTGAAACTATGTTTACTTTCACAAAATCCACTTTTGGCCTTTTCCCAGCCTGACCTCATTTTAATAGCATAACACTTGAAAATACATCTTTAGGCAGTAAAGTAAACTGTCCTTATCCACTTTTCTGAAGAAAATCATTGAAACTATGTTTACTTTCACAAAATCCTCTTTTGGACTTTTCCCAGCCTTAAAACCTTTTTAAAGAGCATACAAAGTGAAAATGCATCTCTAACTAGTAAAATGCTGAAAACTGCAGATATTCATGAAATTGACTTGAAACTGTGAAATCAACTGTCCTGAGCCACAATTATGAAAAAAGTCTTTGAAACTATGTTTACTTTCACATAATCCACTTTTGGCCTTTTCCCAACATTAAAACTTATTTTAAGAGCATACAAAGTGAAAATGCATCTCTAACTAGTAAAATGCTGAAAACTGCAGATATTCATGAAAACATCATGAAACTTAATTAAACTGTCCGTAGCAACTTTTCTGAAGAAAATCATTGAAACTATGTTTACTTTCACAAAATCCTCTTTTGGACTTTTCCCAGCCTGACCTCATTTTAATAGCATAACACTTGAAAATACATCTTTAGGCAGTAAAGTAAACTGTCCTTATCCACTTTTCTGAAGAAAATCTTTGAAACTATGTTTACTTTCACAAAATCCACTTTTGGCCTTTTCCCAGCCTGACCTCATTTTAATAGCATAACACTTGAAAATACATCTTTAGGCAGTAAAGTAAACTGTCCTTATCCACTTTTCTGAAGAAAATCATTGAAACTATGTTTACTTTCACAAAATCCTCTTTTGGACTTTTCCCAGCCTTAAAACCTTTTTAAAGAGCATACAAAGTGAAAATGCATCTCTAACTAGTAAAATGCTGAAAACTGCAGATATTCATGAAATGGACTTGAAACTGTGAAATCAACTGTCCTGAGCCACAATTTTGAAAAAAGTCTTAGAAACTATGTTTACTTTCACAAAATCCTCTTTTGGACTTTTCCCAACCTTAAAACTTATTTTAAGAGCATACAAAGTGAAAATGCATCTCTAACTAGTAAAATGCTGAAAACTGCAGATATTCATGAAAACATCATGAAACTTAATTAAACTGTCCGTAGCAACTTTTCTGAAGAAAATCATTGAAACTATGTTTACTTTCACAAAATCCTCTTTTGGACTTTTCCCAGCCTTAAAACCTTTTTAAAGAGCATACAAAGTGAAAATGCATCTCTAACTAGTAAAATGCTGAGAACTGCAGATATTCATGAAATTGACTTGAAACTGTGAAATCAACTGTCCTGAGCCACAATTTTGAAAAAAGTCCTAGAAACTATGTTTACTTTCACAAAATCCTCTTTTGGACTTTTCCCAACCTTAAAACTTATTTTAAGAGCATACAAAGTGAAAATGCATCTCTAACTAGTAAAATGCTGAAAACTGCAGATATTCATGAAAACATCATGAAACTTAATTAAACTGTCCGTAGCAACTTTTCTGAAGAAAATCATTGAAACTATGTTTACTTTCACAAAATCCTCTTTTGGACTTTTCCCAGCCTGACCTCATTTTAATAGCATAACACTTGAAAATACATCTTTAGGCAGTAAAGTAAACTGTCCTTATCCACTTTTCTGAAGAAAATCTTTGAAACTATGTTTACTTTCACAAAATCCACTTTTGGCCTTTTCCCAGCCTGACCTCATTTTAATAGCATAACACTTGAAAATACATCTTTAGGCAGTAAAGTAAACTGTCCTTATCCACTTTTCTGAAGAAAATCATTGAAACTATGTTTACTTTCACAAAATCCTCTTTTGGACTTTTCCCAGCCTTAAAACCTTTTTAAAGAGCATACAAAGTGAAAATGCATCTCTAACTAGTAAAATGCTGAAAACTGCAGATATTCATGAAATGGACTTGAAACTGTGAAATCAACTGTCCTGAGCCACAATTTTGAAAAAAGTCTTAGAAACTATGTTTACTTTCACAAAATCCTCTTTTGGACTTTTCCCAACCTTAAAACTTATTTTAAGAGCATACAAAGTGAAAATGCATCTCTAACTAGTAAAATGCTGAAAACTGCAGATATTCATGAAAACATCATGAAACTTAATTAAACTGTCCGTAGCAACTTTTCTGAAGAAAATCATTGAAACTATGTTTACTTTCACAAAATCCTCTTTTGGACTTTTCCCAGCCTTAAAACCTTTTTAAAGAGCATACAAAGTGAAAATGCATCTCTAACTAGTAAAATGCTGAGAACTGCAGATATTCATGAAATTGACTTGAAACTGTGAAATCAACTGTCCTGAGCCACAATTTTGAAAAAAGTCCTAGAAACTATGTTTACTTTCACAAAATCCTCTTTTGGACTTTTCCCAACCTTAAAACTTATTTTAAGAGCATACAAAGTGAAAATGCATCTCTAACTAGTAAAATGCTGAAAACTGCAGATATTCATGAAAACATCATGAAACTTAATTAAACTGTCCGTAGCAACTTTTCTGAAGAAAATCATTGAAACTATGTTTACTTTCACAAAATCCACTTTTGGCCTTTTCCCAGCCTGACCTCATTTTAATAGCATAACACTTGAAAATACATCTTTAGGCAGTAAAGTAAACTGTCCTTATCCACTTTTCTGAAGAAAATCATTGAAACTATGTTTACTTTCACAAAATCCACTTTTGGCCTTTTCCCAACCTTAAAACTTATTTTAAGAGCATACAATGTGAAAATGCATCTCTAACTAGTAAAATGCTGAAAACTGCAGATATTCATGAAAACATCATGAAACTTAATTAAACTGTCCTTTTCCACTTTTCTGAAGAAAATCATTGAAACTATGTTTACTTTCACAAAATCCACTTTTGGCCTTTTCCCAGCCTGACCTCATTTTAATAGCATAACACTTGAAAATACATCTTTAGGCAGTAAAGTAAACTGTCCTTATCCACTTTTCTGAAGAAAATCATTGAAACTATGTTTACTTTCACAAAATCCTCTTTTGGACTTTTCCCAGCCTTAAAACCTTTTTAAAGAGCATACAAAGTGAAAATGCATCTCTAACTAGTAAAATGCTGAAAACTGCAGATATTCATGAAATGGACTTGAAACTGTGAAATCAACTGTCCTGAGCCACAATTTTGAAAAAAGTCTTAGAAACTATGTTTACTTTCACAAAATCCTCTTTTGGACTTTTCCCAACCTTAAAACTTATTTTAAGAGCATACAAAGTGAAAATGCATCTCTAACTAGTAAAATGCTGAAAACTGCAGATATTCATGAAAACATCATGAAACTTAATTAAACTCTCCATAGCAACTTTTCTGAAGAAAATCTTTGAAACTATGTTTACTTTCACAAAATCCACTTTTGGCCTTTTCCCAGCCTGACCTCATTTTAATAGCATAACAAGTGAAAATACATCTTTAGGCAGTAAAGTAAACTATCCTTATCCACTTTTCTGAAGAAAATCTTTGAAACTATGTTTACTTTCACAAAATCCTCTTTTGGCCTTTTCCCAACCTTAAAACTTATTTTAAGAGCATACAAAGTGAAAATGCATCTCTAACTAGTAAAATGCTGAAAACTGCAGATATTCATGAAATTGACTTGAAACTGTGAAATCAATTTTCCTGATTCACAATTTTGAAAAAAGTCTTTGAAACTATGTTTACTTTCACATAATCCACTTTTGGCCTTTTCCCAACCTTAAAACTTATTTTAAGAGCATACAAAGTGAAAATGCATCTCTAACTAGTAAAATGCTGAAAACTGCAGATATTCATGAAAACATCATGAAACTTAATTAAACTGTCCATAGCAACTTTTCTGAAGAAAATCTTTGAAACTATGTTTACTTTCACAAAATCCACTTTTGGCCTTTTCCCAGCCTGAACTTATTTTAATAGCATAACACTTGAAAATACATCTTTAGGCAGTAAAGTAAACTGTCGTTATCCACTTTTCTGAAGAAAATCTTTGAAACTATGTTTACTTTCACAAAATCCACTTTTGGCCTTTTCCCAGCCTGACCTCATTTTAATAGCATAACAAGTGAAAATACATCTTTAGGCAGTAAAGTAAACTATCCTTATCCACTTTTCTGAAGAAAATCTTTGAAACTATGTTTACTTTCACAAAATCCTCTTTTGGCCTTTTCCCAGCCTTAAAACCTTCTTAAAGAGCATACAAAGTGAAAATGCATCTCTAACTAGTAAAATGCTGAAAACTGCAGATATTCATGAAATTGACTTGAAACTGTGAAATCAATTGTCCTGATTCACAATTTTGAAAAAAGTCTTTGAAACTATGTTTACTTTCACAAAATCCTCTTTTGGACTTTTCCCAGCCTTAAAACCTTTTTAAAGAGCATACAAAGTGAAAATGCATCTCTAACTAGTAAAATGCTGAAAACTGCAGATATTCATGAAAACATCATGAAACTTAATTAAACTGTCCATAGCAACTTTTCTGAAGAAAATCTTTGAAACTATGTTTACTTTCACAAAATCCACTTTTGGCCTTTTCCCAGCCTGACCTCATTTTAATAGCATAACACTTGAAAATACATCTTTAGGCAGTAAAGTAAACTGTCCTTATCCACTTTTCTGAAGAAAATCATTGAAACTATGTTTACTTTCACAAAATCCTCTTTTGGACTTTTCCCAGCCTTAAAACCTTTTTAAAGAGCATACAAAGTGAAAATGCATCTCTAACTAGTAAAATGCTGAAAACTGCAGATATTCATGAAATTGACTTGAAACTGTGAAATCAACTGTCCTGAGCCACAATTTTGAAAAAAGTCTTTGAAACTATGTTTACTTTCACATAATCCACTTTTGGCCTTTTCCCAACCTTAAAACTTATTTTAAGAGCATACAAAGTGAAAATGCATCTCTAACTAGTAAAATGCTGAAAACTGCAGATATTCATGAAAACATCATGAAACTTAATTAAACTGTCCATAGCAACTTTTCTGAAGAAAATCTTTGAAACTATGTTTACTTTCACAAAATCCACTTTTGGCCTTTTCCCAGCCTGACCTCATTTTAATAGCATAACACTTGAAAATACATCTTTAGGCAGTAAAGTAAACTGTCCTTATCAACTTTTCTGAAGAAAATCTTTGAAACTATGTTTACTTTCACAAAATCCACTTTTGGCCTTTTCCCAGCCTGACCTCATTTTAATAGCATAACAAGTGAAAATACATCTTTAGGCAGTAAAGTAAACTATCCTTATCCACTTTTCTGAAGAAAATCTTTGAAACTATGTTTACTTTCACAAAATCCGCTTTTGGCCTTTTCCCAGCCTTAAAACCTTTTTAAAGAGCATACAAAGTGAAAATGCATCTCTAACTAGTAAAATGCTGAAAACTGCAGATATTCATGAAATTGACTTGAAACTGTGAAATCAATTGTCCTGATTCACAATTTTGAAAAAAGTCTTTGAAACTATGTTTACTTTCACAAAATCCACTTTTGGCCTTTTCCCAGCCTGACCTCATTTTAATAGCATAACAAGTGAAAATACATCTTTAGGCAGTAAAGTAAACTGTCCTTATCCACTTTTCTGAAGAAAATCTTTGAAACTATGTTTACTTTCACAAAATCCACTTTTGGCCTTTTCCCAGCCTGACCTCATTTTAATAACATAACAAGTGAAAATACATCTTTAGGCAGTAAATTAAACTGTCCTTATCCACTTTTCTGAAGAAAATCATTGAAACTATGTTTACTTTCACAAAATCCTCTTTTGGACTTTTCCCAGCCTTAAAACCTTTTTAAAGAGCATACAAAGTGAAAATGCATCTCTAACTAGTAAAATGCTGAAAACTGCAGATATTCATGAAATTGACTTGAAACTGTGAAATCAACTGTCCTGAGCCACAATTTTGAAAAAAGTCTTTGAAACTATGTTTACTTTCACATAATCCACTTTTGGCCTTTTCCCAACCTTAAAACTTATTTTAAGAGCATACAAAGTGAAAATGCATCTCTAACTAGTAAAATGCTGAAAACTGCAGATATTCATGAAAACATCATGAAACTTAATTAAACTGTCCATAGCAACTTTTCTGAAGAAAATCTTTGAAACTATGTTTACTTTCACAAAATCCACTTTTGGCCTTTTCCCAGCCTGACCTCATTTTAATAGCATAACACTTGAAAATACATCTTTAGGCAGTAAAGTAAACTGTCCTTATCCACTTTTCTGAAGAAAATCTTTGAAACTATGTTTACTTTCACAAAATCCTCTTTTGGACTTTTCCCAGCCTTAAAACCTTTTTAAAGAGCATACAAAGTGAAAATGCATCTCTAACTAGTAAAATGCTGAAAACTGCAGATATTCATGAAATTGACTTGAAACTGTGAAATCAACTGTCCTGAGCCACAATTTTGAAAAAAGTCTTTAAAAACTATGTTTACTTTCACATAATCCACTTTTGGCCTTTTCCCAACCTTAAAACTTACTTTAAGAGCATACAAAGTGAAAATGCATCTCTAACTAGTAAAATGCTGAAAACTGCAGATATTCATGAAAACATCATGAAACTTAATTAAACTGTCCATAGCAACTTTTCTGAAGAAAATCGTTGAAACTATCTTTACTTTCACAAAATCCACTTTTGGCCTTTTCCCAGCCTGACCTCATTTTAATAGCATAACACTTGAAAATACATCTTTAGGCAGTAAAGTAAACTATCCTTATCCACTTTTCTGAAGAAAATCTTTGAAACTATGTTTACTTTCACAAAATCCTCTTTTGGCCTTTTCCCAGCCTTAAAACCTTTTTAAAGAGCATACAAAGTGAAAATGCATCTCTAACTAGTAAAATGCTGAAAACTGCAGATATTCATGAAATTGACTTGAAACTGTGAAATCAATTGTCCTGATTCACAATTTTGAAAAAAGTCTTTGAAACTATGTTTACTTTCACAAAATCCTCTTTTGGACTTTTCCCAGCCTTAAAACCTTTTTAAAGAGCATACAAAGTGAAAATGCATCTCTAACTAGTAAAATGCTGAAAACTGCAGATATTCATGAAAACATCATGAAACTTAATTAAACTGTCCATAGCAACTTTTCTGAAGAAAATCTTTGAAACTATGTTTACTTTCACAAAATCCACTTTTGGCCTTTTCCCAGCCTGACCTCATTTTAATAGCATAACACTTGAAAATACATCTTTAGGCAGTAAAGTAAACTGTCCTTATCCACTTTTCTGAAGAAAATCATTGAAACTATGTTTACTTTCACAAAATCCTCTTTTGGACTTTTCCCAGCGTTAAAACCTTTTTAAAGAGCATACAAAGTGAAAATGCATCTCTAACTAGTAAAATGCTGAAAACTGCAGATATTCATGAAATTGACTTGAAACTGTGAAATCAACTGTCCTGAGCCACAATTTTGAAAAAAGTCTTTGAAACTATGTTTACTTTCACATAATCCACTTTTGGCCTTTTCCCAACCTTAAAACTTATTTTAAGAGCATACAAAGTGAAAATGCATCTCTAACTAGTAAAATGCTGAAAACTGCAGATATTCATGAAAACATCATGAAACTTAATTAAACTGTCCATAGCAACTTTTCTGAAGAAAATCTTTGAAACTATGTTTACTTTCACAAAATCCACTTTTGGCCTTTTCCCAGCCTGACCTCATTTTAATAGCATAACACTTGAAAATACATCTTTAGGCAGTAAAGTAAACTGTCCTTATCAACTTTTCTGAAGAAAATCTTTGAAACTATGTTTACTTTCACAAAATCCACTTTTGGCCTTTTCCCAGCCTGACCTCATTTTAATAGCATAACAAGTGAAAATACATCTTTAGGCAGTAAAGTAAACTATCCTTATCCACTTTTCTGAAGAAAATCTTTGAAACTATGTTTACTTTCACAAAATCCGCTTTTGGCCTTTTCCCAGCCTTAAAACCTTTTTAAAGAGCATACAAAGTGAAAATGCATCTCTAACTAGTAAAATGCTGAAAACTGCAGATATTCATGAAAACATCATGAAACTTAATTAAACTGTCCATAGCAACTTTTCTGAAGAAAATCTTTGAAACTATGTTTACTTTCACAAAATCCACTTTTGGCCTTTTCCCAGCCTGAACTTATTTTAATAGCATAACACTTGAAAATACATCTTTAGGCAGTAAAGTAAACTGTCCTTATCCACTTTTCTGAAGAAAATCTTTGAAACTATGTTTACTTTCACAAAATCCTCTTTTGGCCTTTTCCCAGCCTTAAAACCTTTTTAAAGAGCATACAAAGTGAAAATGCATCTCTAACTAGTAAAATGCTGAAAACTGCAGATATTCATGAAATTGACTTGAAACTGTGAAATCAATTGTCCTGATTCACAATTTTGAAAAAAGTCTTTGAAACTATGTTTACTTTCACAAAATCCACTTTTGGCCTTTTCCCAGCCTGACCTCATTTTAATAGCATAACACTTGAAAATACATCTTTAGGCAGTAAAGTAAACTGTCCTTATCCACTTTTCTGAAGAAAATCATTGAAACTATGTTTACTTTCACAAAATCCTCTTTTGGAATTTTCCCAGCCTTAAAACCTTTTTAAAGAGCATACAAAGTGAAAATGCATCTCTAACTAGTAAAATGCTGAAAACTGCAGATATTCATGAAAACATCATGAAACTTAATTAAACTGTCCATAGCAACTTTTCTGAAGAAAATCGTTGAAACTATGTTTACTTTCACAAAATCCACTTTTGGCCTTTTCCCAGCCTGACCTCATTTTAATAGCATAACACTTGAAAATACATCTTTAGGCAGTAAAGTAAACTGTCCTTATCCACTTTTCTGAAGAAAATCATTGAAACTATGTTTACTTTCACAAAATCCTCTTTTGGACTTTTCCCAGCCTTAAAACCTTTTTAAAGAGCATACAAAGTGAAAATGCATCTCTAACTAGTAAAATGCTGAAAACTGCAGATATTCATGAAATTGACTTGAAACTGTGAAATCAACTGTCCTGAGCCACAATTTTGAAAAAAGTCTTTGAAACTATGTTTACTTTCACATAATCCACTTTTGGCCTTTTCCCAACCTTAAAACTTATTTTAAGAGCATACAAAGTGAAAATGCATCTTTAACTAGTAAAATGCTGAAAACTGCAGATATTCATGAAAACATCATGAAACTTAATTAAACTGTCCAAAGCAACTTTTCTGAAGAAAATCTTTAAAACTATGTTTACTTTCACAAAATCCACTTTTGGCCTTTTCCCAGCCTGACCTCATTTTAATAGCATAACAAGTGAAAATACATCTTTAGGCAGTAAAGTAAACTATCCTTATCCACTTTTCTGAAGAAAATCTTTGAAACTATGTTTACTTTCACAAAATCCTCTTTTGGCCTTTTCCCAGCCTTAAAACCTTTTTAAAGAGCATACAAAGTGAAAATGCATCTCTAACTAGTAAAATGCTGAAAACTGCAGATATTCATGAAATTGACTTGAAACTGTGAAATCAATTGTCCTGATTCACAATTTTGAAAAAAGTCTTTGAAGCTATGTTTACTTTCACAAAATCCACTTTTAGCCTTTTCCCAACCTTAAAACTTATTTTAAGAGCATACAAATTGAAAATGCATCTCTAACTAGTAAAATGCTGAAAACTGCAGATATTCATGAAAACATCATGAAACTTAATTAAACTGTCCATAGCAACTTTTCTGAAGAAAATCTTTGAAACTATGTTTACTTTCACAAAATCCTCTTTTGGACTCTTCCCAGCCTTAAAACCTTTTTAAAGAGCATACAAAGTGAAAATGCATCTCTAACTAGTAAAATGCTGAAAACTGCAGATATTCATGAAATTGACTTGAAACTGTGAAATCAACTGTCCTGAGCCACAATTTTGAAAAAAGTCTTTGAAACTATGTTTACTTTCACATAATCCACTTTTGGCCTTTTCCCAACCTTAAAACTTATTTTAAGAGCATACAAAGTGAAAATGCATCTGTAACTAGTAAAATGCTGAAAACTGCAGATATTCATGAAAACATCATGAAACTTAATTAAACTGTCCATAGCAACTTTTCTGAAGAAAATCTTTGAAACTATGTTTACTTTCACAAAATCCTCTTTTGGCCTTTTCCCAACCTTAAATCCTTTTTAAAGAGCATACAAAGTGAAAATGCATCTCTAACTAGTAAAATGCTGAAAACTGCAGATATTCATGAAATTGACTTGAAACTGTGAAATCAATTGTCCTGATTCACAATTTTGAAAAAAGTCTTTGAAACTATGTTTACTTTCACAAAATCAACTTTTGGCCTTTTCCCAGCCTGACCTCATTTTAATAGCATAACAAGTGAAAATACATCTTTAGGCAGTAAAGTAAACTGTCCTTATCCACTTTTCTGAAGAAAATCTTTGAAACTATGTTTACTTTCACAAAATCCACTTTTGGCCTTTTCCCAGCCTGACCTCATTTTAATAGCATAACACTTGAAAATACATCTTTAGGCAGTAAAGTAAACTGTCCTTATCCACTTTTCTGAAGAAAATCATTGAAACTATGTTTACTTTCACAAAATCCTCTTTTGGACTTTTCCCAGCCTTAAAACCTTTTTAAAGAGCATACAAAGTGAAAATGCATCTCTAACTAGTAAAATGCTGAAAACTGCAGATATTCATGAAATTGACTTGAAACTGTGAAATCAACTGTCCTGAGCCACAATTTTGAAAAAAGTCTTTGAAACTATGTTTACTTTCACATAATCCACTTTTGGCCTTTTCCCAACCTTAAAACTTATTTTAAGAGCATACAAAGTGAAAATGCATCTCTAACTAGTAAAATGCTGAAAACTGCAGATATTCATGAAAACATCATGAAACTTAATTAAACTGTCCATAGCAACTTTTCTGAAGAAAATCTTTGAAACTATGTTTACTTTCACAAAATCCACTTTTGGCCTTTTCCCAGCCTGACCTCATTTTAATAGCATAACAAGTGAAAATACATCTTTAGGCAGTAAAGTAAACTGTCCTTATCCACTTTTCTGAAGAAAATCTTTGAAACTATGTTTACTTTCACAAAATCCTCTTTTGGACTTTTCCCAGCCTTAAAACCTTTTTAATGAGCATACAAAGTGAAAATGCATCTCTAACTAGTAAAATGCTGAAAACTGCAGATATTCATGAAATTGACTTGAAACTGTGAAATCAATTGTCCTGATTCACAATTTTGAAAAAAGTCTTTGAAACTATGTTTACTTTCACAAAATCCACTTTTGGCCTTTTCCCAGCCCGACCTCATTTTAATAGCATAACAAATGAAAATACATCTTTAGGCAGTAAAGTAAACTATCCTTATCCACTTTTCTGAAGAAAATCTTTGAAACTATGTTTACTTTCACAAAATCCTCTTTTGGCCTTTTCCCAGCCTTAAAACCTTTTTAAAGAGCATACAAAGTGAAAATGCATCTCTAACTAGTAAAATGCTGAAAACTGCAGATATTCATGAAATTGACTTGAAACTGTGAAATCAACTGTCCTGAGCCACAATTTTGAAAAAAGTCTTTGAAACTATGTTTACTTTCACATAATCCACTTTTGGCCTTTTCCCAACCTTAAAACTTATTTTAAGAGCATACAAAGTGAAAATGCATCTCTAACTAGTAAAATGCTGAAAACTGCAGATATTCATGAAAACATCATGAAACTTAATTAAACTGTCCATAGCAACTTTTCTGAAGAAAATCTTTGAAACTATGTTTACTTTCACAAAATCCACTTTTGGCCTTTTCCCAGCCTGAACTTATTTTAATAGCATAACACTTGAAAATACATCTTTAGGCAGTAAAGTAAACTGTCCTTATCCACTTTTCTGAAGAAAATCTTTGAAACTATGTTTACTTTCACAAAATCCACTTTTGGCCTTTTCCCAGCCTGACCTCATTTTAATAGCATAACAAGTGAAAATACATCTTTAGGCAGTAAAGTAAACTATCCTTATCCACTTTTCTGAAGAAAATCTTTGAAACTATGTTTACTTTCACAAAATCCTCTTTTGGCCTTTTCCCAGCCTTAAAACCTTTTTAAAGAGCATACAAAGTGAAAATGCATCTCTAACTAGTAAAATGCTGAAAACTGCAGATATTCATGAAATTGACTTGAAACTGTGAAATCAATTGTCCTGATTCACAATTTTGAAAAAAGTCTTTGAAACTATGTTTACTTTCACAAAATCCTCTTTTGGACTTTTCCCAGCCTTAAAACCTTTTTAAAGAGCATACAAAGTGAAAATGCATCTCTAACTAGTAAAATGCTGAAAACTGCAGATATTCATGAAAACATCATGAAACTTAATTAAACTGTCCATAGCAACTTTTCTGAAGAAAATCTTTGAAACTATGTTTACTTTCACAAAATCCACTTTTGGCCTTTTCCCAGCCTGACCTCATTTTAATAGCATAACACTTGAAAATACATCTTTAGGCAGTAAAGTAAACTGTCCTTATCAACTTTTCTGAAGAAAATCTTTGAAACTATGTTTACTTTCACAAAATCCACTTTTGGCCTTTTCCCAGCCTGACCTCATTTTAATAGCATAACAAGTGAAAATACATCTTTAGGCAGTAAAGTAAACTATCCTTATCCACTTTTCTGAAGAAAATCTTTGAAACTATGTTTACTTTCACAAAATCCGCTTTTGGCCTTTTCCCAGCCTTAAAACCTTTTTAAAGAGCATACAAAGTGAAAATGCATCTCTAACTAGTAAAATGCTGAAAACTGCAGATATTCATGAAATTGACTTGAAACTGTGAAATCAATTGTCCTGATTCACAATTTTGAAAAAAGTCTTTGAAACTATGTTTACTTTCACAAAATCCACTTTTGGCCTTTTCCCAGCCTGACCTCATTTTAATAGCATAACAAGTGAAAATACATCTTTAGGCAGTAAAGTAAACTGTCCTTATCCACTTTTCTGAAGAAAATCTTTGAAACTATGTTTACTTTCACAAAATCCACTTTTGGCCTTTTCCCAGCCTGACCTCATTTTAATAACATAACAAGTGAAAATACATCTTTAGGCAGTAAATTAAACTGTCCTTATCCACTTTTCTGAAGAAAATCATTGAAACTATGTTTACTTTCACAAAATCCTCTTTTGGACTTTTCCCAGCCTTAAAACCTTTTTAAAGAGCATACAAAGTGAAAATGCATCTCTAACTAGTAAAATGCTGAAAACTGCAGATATTCAGGAAATTGACTTGAAACTGTGAAATCAACTGTCCTGAGCCACAATTTTGAAAAAAGTCTTTGAAACTATGTTTACTTTCACATAATCCACTTTTGGCCTTTTCCCAACCTTAAAACTTATTTTAAGAGCATACAAAGTGAAAATGCATCTCTAACTAGTAAAATGCTGAAAACTGCAGATATTCATGAAAACATCATGAAACTTAATTAAACTGTACATAGCAACTTTTCTGAAGAAAATCTTTGAAACTATGTTTACTTTCACAAAATCCACTTTTGGCCTTTTCCCAGCCTGAACTTATTTTAATAGCATAACACTTGAAAATACATCTTTAGGCAGTAAAGTAAAATGTCCTTATCCACTTTTCTGAAGAAAATCTTTGAAACTATGTTTACTTTCACAAAATCCTCTTTTGGCCTTTTCCCAGCCTTAAAACCTTTTTAAAGAGCATACAAAGTGAAAATGCATCTCTAACTAGTAAAATGCTGAAAACTGCAGATATTCATGAAATTGACTTGAAACTGTGAAATCAATTGTCCTGATTCACAATTTTGAAAAAAGTCTTTGAAACTATGTTTACTTTCACAAAATCCACTTTTGGCCTTTTCCCAGCCTGACCTCATTTTAATAGCATAACACTTGAAAATACATCTTTAGGCAGTAAAGTAAACTGTCCTTATCCACTTTTCTGAAGAAAATCATTGAAACTATGTTTACTTTCACAAAATCCTCTTTTGGAATTTTCCCAGCCTTAAAACCTTTTTAAAGAGCATACAAAGTGAAAATGCATCTCTAACTAGTAAAATGCTGAAAACTGCAGATATTCATGAAAACATCATGAAACTTAATTAAACTGTCCATAGCAACTTTTCTGAAGAAAATCGTTGAAACTAT
The DNA here is from genome assembly GCF_023349555.1 of Cebidichthys violaceus. NCBI lineage: Eukaryota > Metazoa > Chordata > Actinopteri > Perciformes > Stichaeidae > Cebidichthys > Cebidichthys violaceus. Next base: position 48,067 of record NW_027176466.1, read on the forward strand.
GTTTACTTTCACAAAATCCACTTTTGGCCTTTTCCCAGCCTGACCTCATTTTAATAGCATAACAAGTGAAAATACATCTTTAGGCAGTAAAGTAAACTATCCTTATCCACTTTTCTGAAGAAAATCATTGAAACTATGTTTACTTTCACAAAATCCTCTTTTGGACTTTTCCCAGCCTTAAAACCTTTTTAAAGAGCATACAAAGTGAAAATGCATCTCTAACTAGTAAAATGCTGAAAACTGCAGATATTCATGAAATTGACTTGAAACTGTGAAATCAACTGTCCTGAGCCACAATTTTGAAAAAAGTCTTTGAAACTATGTTTACTTTCACATAATCCACTTTTGGCCTTTTCCCAACCTTAAAACTTATTTTAAGAGCATACAAAGTGAAAATGCATCTCTAACTAGTAAAATGCTGAAAACTGCAGATATTCATGAAAACATCATGAAACTTAATTAAACTGTCCATAGCAACTTTTCTGAAGAAAATCTTTGAAACTATGTTTACTTTCACAAAATCCACTTTTGGCCTTTTCCCAGCCTGACCTCATTTTAATAGCATAACACTTGAAAATACATCTTTAGGCAGTAAAGTAAACTGTCCTTATCAACTTTTCTGAAGAAAATCTTTGAAACTATGTTTACTTTCACAAAATCCACTTTTGGCCTTTTCCCAGCCTGACCTAATTTAATAGCATAACAAGTGAAAATACATCTTTCGGCAGTAAAGTAAACTATCCTTATCCACTTTTCTGAAGAAAATCTTTGAAACTATGTTTACTTTCACAAAATCCTCTTTTTGCCTTTTCCCAGCCTTAAAACCTTTTTAAAGAGCATACAAAGTGAAAATGCATCTCTAACTAGTAAAATGCTGAAAACTGCAGATATTCATGAAATTGACTTGAAACTGTGAAATCAATTGTCCTGATTCACAATTTTGAAAAAAGTCTTTGAAACTATGTTTACTTTCACAAAATCCACTTTTGGCCTTTTCCCAGCCTGACCTCATTTTAATAGCATAACAAGTGAAAATACATCTTTAGGCAGTAAAGTAAACTATCCTTATCCACTTTTCTGAAGAAAATCTTTGAAACTATGTTTACTTTCACAAAATCCTCTTTTGGCCTTTTCCCAGCCTTAAAACCTTTTTAAAGAGCATACAAAGTGAAAATGCATCTCTAACTAGTAAAATGCTGAAAACTGCAGATATTCATGAAATTGACTTGAAACTGTGAAATCAATTGTCCTGATTCACAATTTTGAAAAAAGTCTTTGAAACTATGTTTACTTTCACATAATCCACTTTTGGCCTTTTCCCAACCTTAAAACTTATTTTAAGAGCATACAAAGTGAAAATGCATCTCTAACTAGTAAAATGCTGAAAACTGCAGATATTCATGAAAACATCATGAAACTTAATTAAACTGTCCATAGCAACTTCTCTGAAGAAAATCTTTGAAACTATGTTTACTTTCACAAAATCCACTTTTGGCCTTTTCCCAGCCTGACCTCATTTTAATAGCATAACAAGTGAAAATACATCTTTAGGCAGTAAAGTAAACTGTCCTTATCCACTTTTCTGAAGAAAATCATTGAAACTATGTTTACTTTCACAAAATCCTCTTTTGGCCTTTTCCCAACCTTAAATCCTTTTTAAAGAGCATACAAAGTGAAAATGCATCTCTAACTAGTAAAATGCTGAAAACTGCAGATATTCATGAAATTGACTTGAAACTGTGAAATCAATTGTCCTGATTCACAATTTTGAAAAAAGTTTTTGAAACTATGTTTACTTTCACAAAATCAACTTTTGGCCTTTTCCCAGCCTGACCTCATTTTAATAGCATAACAAGTGAAAATACATCTTTAGGCAGTAAAGTAAACTGTCCTTATCCACTTTTCTGAAGAAAATCTTTGAAACTATGTTTACTTTCACAAAATCCACTTTTGGCCTTTTCCCAGCCTGACCTCATTTTAATAGCATAACAAGTGAAAATACATCTTTAGGCAGTAAAGTAAACTGTCCTTATCCACTTTTCTGAAGAAAATCATTGAAACTATGTTTACTTTCACAAAATCCTCTTTTGGACTTTTCCCAGCCTTAAAACCTTTTTAAAGAGCATACAAAGTGAAAATGCACCTCTAACTAGTAAAATGCTGAAAACTGCAGATATTCATGAAATTGACTTGAAACTGTGAAATCAACTGTCCTGAGCCACAATTTTGAAAAAAGTCTTTGAAACTATGTTTACTTTCACATAATCCACTTTTGGCCTTTTCCCAACCTTAAAACTTACTTTAAGAGCATACAAAGTGAAAATGCATCTCTAACTAGTAAAATGCTGAAAACTGCAGATATTCATGAAAACATCATGAAACTTAATTAAACTGTCCATAGCAACTTTTCTGAAGAAAATCGTTGAAACTATGTTTACTTTCACAAAATCCACTTTTGGCCTTTTCCCAGCCTGACCTCATTTTAATAGCATAACAAGTGAAAATACATCTTTAGGCAGTAAAGTAAACTGTCCTTATCCACTTTTCTGAAGAAAATCATTGAAACTATGTTTACTTTCACAAAATCCTCTTTTGGCCTTTTCCCAACCTTAAATCCTTTTTAAAGAGCATACAAAGTGAAAATGCATCTCTAACTAGTAAAATGCTGAAAACTGCAGATATTCATGAAATTGACTTGAAACTGTGAAATCAATTGTCCTGATTCACAATTTTGAAAAAAGTCTTTGAAACTATGTTTACTTTCACAAAATCCACTTTTGGCCTTTTCCCAGCCTGACCTCATTTTGATAGCATAACAAGTGAAAATACATCTTTAGGCAGTAAAGTAAACTATCCTTATCCACTTTTCTGAAGAAAATCTTTGAAACTATGTTTACTTTCACAAAATCCTCTTTTGGCCTTTTCCCAGCCTTAAAACCTTTTTAAAGAGCATACAAAGTGAAAATGCATCTCTAACTAGTAAAATGCTGAAAACTGCAGATATTCATGAAATTGACTTGAAACTGTGAAATCAATTGTCCTGATTCACAATTTTGAAAAAAGTCTTTGAAACTATGTTTACTTTCACAAAATCCACTTTTGGCCTTTTCCCAGCCTGACCTCATTTTAATAGCATAACAAGTGAAAATACATCTTTAGGCAGTAAAGTAAACTGTACTTATCCACTTTTCTGAAGAAAATCATTGAAACTATGTTTACTTTCACAAAATCCTCTTTTGGACTTTTCCCAGCCTTAAAACCTTTTTAAAGAGCATACAAAGTGAAAATGCATCTCTAACTAGTAAAATGCTGAAAACTGCAGATATTCATGAAAACATCATGAAACTTAATTAAACTGTCCATAGCAACTTTTCTGAAGAAAATCGTTGAAACTATGTTTACTTTCACAAAATCCACTTTTGGCCTTTTCCCAGCCTGACCTCATTTTAATAGCATAACAAGTGAAAATACATCTTTAGGCAGTAAAGTAAACTATCCTTATCCACTTTTCTGAAGAAAATCTTTGAAACTATGTTTACTTTCACAAAATCCACTTTTGGCCTTTTCCCAGCCTGACCTCATTTTAATAGCATAACACTTGAAAATACATCTTTAGGCAGTAAAGTAAACTGTCCTTATCCACTTTTCTGAAGAAAATCATTGAAACTATGTTTACTTTCACAAAATCCTCTTTTGGACTTTTCCCAACCTTAAAACCTTTTTAAAGAGCATACAAAGTGAAAATACATCTCTAACTAGTAAAATGCTGAAAACTGCAGATATTCATGAAATTGACTTGAAACTGTGAAATCAACTGTCCTGAGCCACAATTTTGAAAAAAGTCTTTGAAACTATGTTTACTTTCACATAATCCACTTTTGGCCTTTTCCCAACCTTAAAACTTATTTTAAGAGCATACAAAGTGAAAATGCATCTCTAACTAGTAAAATGCTGAAAACTGCAGATATTCATGAAAACATCATGAAACTTAATTAAACTGTCCATAGCAACTTTTCTGAAGAAAATCTTTGAAACTATGTTTACTTTCACAAAATCCACTTTTGGCCTTTTCCCAGCCTGACCTCATTTTAATAGCATAACACTTGAAAATACATCTTTAGGCAGTAAAGTAAACTGTCCTTATCAACTTTTCTGAAGAAAATCTTTGAAACTATGTTTACTTTCACAAAATCCACTTTTGGCCTTTTCCCAGCCTGACCTCATTTTAATAGCATAACAAGTGAAAATACATCTTTCGGCAGTAAAGTAAACTATCCTTATCCACTTTTCTGAAGAAAATCTTTGAAACTATGTTTACTTTCACAAAATCCTCTTTTTGCCTTTTCCCAGCCTTAAAACCTTTTTAAAGAGCATACAAAGTGAAAATGCATCTCTAACTAGTAAAATGCTGAAAACTGCAGATATTCATGAAATTGACTTGAAACTGTGAAATCAATTGTCCTGATTCACAATTTTGAAAAAAGTCTTTGAAACTATGTTTACTTTCACAAAATCCACTTTTGGCCTTTTCCCAGCCTGACCTCATTTTAATAGCATAACAAGTGAAAATACATCTTTAGGCAGTAAAGTAAACTATCCTTATCCACTTTTCTGAAGAAAATCTTTGAAACTATGTTTACTTTCACAAAATCCTCTTTTGGCCTTTTCCCAGCCTTAAAACCTTTTTAAAGAGCATACAAAGTGAAAATGCATCTCTAACTAGTAAAATGCTGAAAACTGCAGATATTCATGAAATTGACTTGAAACTGTGAAATCAATTGTCCTGATTCACAATTTTGAAAAAAGTCTTTGAAACTATGTTTACTTTCACATAATCCACTTTTGGCCTTTTCCCAACCTTAAAACTTATTTTAAGAGCATACAAAGTGAAAATGCATCTCTAACTAGTAAAATGCTGAAAACTGCAGATATTCATGAAAACATCATGAAACTTAATTAAACTGTCCATAGCAACTTCTCTGAAGAAAATCTTTGGAACTATGTTTACTTTCACAAAATCCACTTTTGGCCTTTTCCCAGCCTGACCTCATTTTAATAGCATAACAAGTGAAAATACATCTTTAGGCAGTAAAGTAAACTGTCCTTATCCACTTTTCTGAAGAAAATCATTGAAACTATGTTTACTTTCACAAAATCCTCTTTTGGCCTTTTCCCAACCTTAAATCCTTTTTAAAGAGCATACAAAGTGAAAATGCATCTCTAACTAGTAAAATGCTGAAAACTGCAGATATTCATGAAATTGACTTGAAACTGTGAAATCAATTGTCCTGATTCACAATTTTGAAAAAAGTTTTTGAAACTATGTTTACTTTCACAAAATCAACTTTTGGCCTTTTCCCAGCCTGACCTCATTTTAATAGCATAACAAGTGAAAATACATCTTTAGGCAGTAAAGTAAACTGTCCTTATCCACTTTTCTGAAGAAAATCTTTGAAACTATGTTTACTTTCACAAAATCCACTTTTGGCCTTTTCCCAGCCTGACCTCATTTTAATAGCATAACAAGTGAAAATACATCTTTAGGCAGTAAAGTAAACTGTCCTTATCCACTTTTCTGAAGAAAATCATTGAAACTATGTTTACTTTCACAAAATCCTCTTTTGGACTTTTCCCAGCCTTAAAACCTTTTTAAAGAGCATACAAAGTGAAAATGCATCTCTAACTAGTAAAATGCTGAAAACTGCAGATATTCATGAAATTGACTTGAAACTGTGAAATCAACTGTCCTGAGCCACAATTTTGAAAAAAGTCTTTGAAACTATGTTTACTTTCACATAATCCACTTTTGGCCTTTTCCCAACCTTAAAACTTACTTTAAGAGCATACAAAGTGAAAATGCATCTCTAACTAGTAAAATGCTGAAAACTGCAGATATTCATGAAAACATCATGAAACTTAATTAAACTGTCCATAGCAACTTTCTGAAGAAAATCGTTGAAACTATGTTTACTTTCACAAAATCCACTTTTGGCCTTTTCCCAGCCTGACCTCATTTTAATAGCATAACACTTGAAAATACATCTTTAGGCAGTAAAGTAAACTGTCCTTATCCACTTTTCTGAAGAAAATCATTGAAACTATGTTTACTTTCACAAAATCCTCTTTTGGCCTTTTCCCAGCCTTAAAACCTTTTTAAAGAGCATACAAAGTGAAAATGCATCTCTAACTAGTAAAATGCTGAAAACTGCAGATATTCATGAAATTGACTTGAAACTGTGAAATCAATTGTCCTGATTCACAATTTTGAAAAAAGTCTTTGAAACTATGTTTACTTTCACAAAATCCACTTTTGGCCTTTTCCCAGCCTGACCTCATTTTAATAGCATAACACTTGAAAATACATCTTTAGGCAGTAAAGTAAACTGTCCTTATCCACTTTTCTGAAGAAAATCAATGAAACTATGTTTACTTTCAAAAATCCTCTTTTGGACTTTTCCCAGCCTTAAAACCTTTTTAAAGAGCATACAAAGTGAAAATGCATCTCTAACTAGTAAAATGCTGAAAACTGCAGATATTCATGAAAACATCATGAAACTTAATTAAACTGTCCATAGCAACTTCTCTGAAGAAAATCTTTGGAACTATGTTTACTTTCACAAAATCCACTTTTGGCCTTTTCCCAGCCTGACCTCATTTTAATAGCATAACAAGTGAAAATACATCTTTAGGCATTAAAGTAAACTGTCCTTATCCACTTTTCTGAAGAAAATCATTGAAACTATGTTTACTTTCACAAAATCCTCTTTTGGCCTTTTCCCAACCTTAAATCCTTTTTAAAGAGCATACAAAGTGAAAATGCATCTCTAACTAGTAAAATGCTGAAAACTGCAGATATTCATGAAATTGACTTGAAACTGTGAAATCAACTGTCCTGAGCCACAATTTTGAAAAAGTCTTTGAAACTATGTTTACTTTCACATAATCCACTTTTGGCCTTTTCCCAACCTTAAAACTTATTTTAAGAGCATACAAAGTGAAAATGCATCTCTAACTAGTAAAATGCTGAAAACTGCAGATATTCATGAAAACATCATGAAACTTAATTAAACTGTCCATAGCAACTTTTCTGAAGAAAATCTTTGAAACTATGTTTACTTTCACAAAATCCACTTTTGGCCTTTTCCCAGCCTGACCTCATTTTAATAGCATAACACTTGAAAATACATCTTTAGGCAGTAAAGTAAACTGTCCTTATCCACTTTTCTGAAGAAAATCATTGAAACTATGTTTACTTTCACAAAATCCTCTTTTGGCCTTTTCCCAGCCTTAAAACCTTTTTAAAGAGCATACAAAGTGAAAATGCATCTCTAACTAGTAAAATGCTGAAAACTGCAGATATTCATGAAATTGACTTGAAACTGTGAAATCAACTGTCCTGAGCCACAATTTTGAAAAAAGTCTTTGAAACTATGTTTACTTTCACATAATCCACTTTTGGCCTTTTCCCAACCTTAAAACTTATTTTAAGAGCATACAAAGTGAAAATGCATCTCTAACTAGTAAAATGCTGAAAACTGCAGATATTCATGAAAACATCATGAAACTTAATTAAACTGTCCATAGCAACTTTTCTGAAGAAAATCTTTGAAACTATGTTTACTTTCACAAAATCCTCTTTTGGCCTCTTCCCAGCCTTAAAACCTTTTTAAAGAGCATACAAAGTGAAAATGCATCTCTAACTAGTAAAATGCTGAAAACTGCAGATATTCATGAAATTGACTTGAAACTGTGAAATCAATTGTCCTGATTCACAATTTTGAAAAAAGTCTTTGAAACTATGTTTACTTTCACAAAATCCACTTTTTGCCTTTTCCCAGCCTGACCTCATTTTAATAGCATAACAAGTGAAAATACATCTTTAGGCAGTAAAGTAAACTATCCTTATACACTTTTCTGAAGAAAATCTTTGAAACTATGTTTACTTTCACAAAATCCTCTTTTGGCCTTTTCCCAGCCTTAAAACCTTTTTAAAGAGCATACAAAGTGAAAATGCATCTCTAACTAGTAAAATGCTGAAAACTGCAGATATTCATGAAATTGACTTGAAACTGTGAAATCAATTGTCCTGATTCACAATTTTGAAAAAAGTCTTTGAAACTATGTTTACTTTCACAAAATCCACTTTTGGCCTTTTCCCAACCTTAAAACTTATTTTAAGAGCATACAAATTGAAAATGCATCTCTAACTAGTAAAATGCTGAAAACTGCAGATATTCATGAAAACATCATGAAACTTAATTAAACTGTCCATAGCAACATTTCTGAAGAAAATCTTTGAAACTATGTTTACTTTCACAAAATCCACTTTTGGCCTTTTCCCAGCCTGACCTCATTTAATAGCATAACACTTGAAAATACATCTTTAGGCAGTAAAGTAAACTGTCCTTATCCACTTTTCTGAAGAAAATCATTGAAACTATGTTTACTTTCACAAAATCCTCTTTTGGACTTTTCCCAGCCTTAAACCTTTTTAAAGAGCATACAAAGTGAAAATGCATCTCTAACTAGTAAAATGCTGAAAACTGCAGATATTCATGAAATTGACTTGAAACTGTGAAATCAATTGTCCTGATTCACAATTTTGAAAAAAGTCTTTGAAACTGTTTACTTTCACATAATCCACTTTTGGCCTTTTCCCAACCTTAAAACTTACTTTAAGAGCATACAAAGTGAAAATGCATCTCTAACTAGTAAAATGCTGAAAACTGCAGATATTCATGAAAACATCATGAAACTTAATTAAACTGTCCATAGCAACATTTCTGAAGAAAATCTTTGAAACTATGTTTACTTTCACAAAATCCACTTTTGGCCTTTTCCCAGCCTGACCTCATTTTAATAGCATAACACTTGAAAATACATCTTTAGGCAGTAAAGTAAACTGTCCTTATCCACTTTTCTGAAAAAAATCTTTGAAACTATGTTTACTTTCACATAATCCACTTTTGCCTTTTCCCAACCTTAAAACTTACTTAAGAGCATACAAAGTGAAAATGCATCTCTAACTAGTAAAATGCTGAAAACTGCAGATATTCATGAAAACATCATGAAACTTAATTAAACTGTCCATAGCAACTTTTCAGAAGAAAATCATTGAAACTATGTTTACTTTCACAAAATCCTCTTTTGGACTTTTCCCAGCCTTAAAACCTTTTTAAAGAGCATACAAATTGAAAATGCATCTCTAACTAGTAAAAATGCTGAAAACTGCAGATATTCATGAAATTGACTTGAAACTGTGAAATCAACTGTCCTGAGCCACAATTTTGAAAAAAGTCTTTGAAACTATGTTTACTTTCACATAATCCACTTTTGGCCTTTTCCCAACCTTAAAACTTACTTTAAGAGCATACAAAGTGAAAATGCATCTCTAACTAGTAAAATGCTGAAAACTGCAGATATTCATGAAAACATCATGAAACTTAATTAAACTGTCCATAGCAACTTTTCTGAAGAAAATCTTTGAAACTGTTTACTTTCACAAAATCCACT
>NW_027176467.1:0-57405 GCF_023349555.1 Cebidichthys violaceus
CAGCACTTTACTGCCTAGAGATGCATTTTCACTTTGTATGCTCTTAAAAGACGTTTCAGGCTGTGAATTGGCCAAAAGTGGATTTTGTGAAAGTAAACATAGTTTCAAAGACTTTCTTCAAAAAGTGGCACAGGACAGTTGATTTAACAGTTTCATGATGTTTTCATGAATACCTGCTGTTTTCAGCACCGTACTGCCTAGAGATGCATTTTCACTTTTTATGCTCTTAAAAGACGTTTCAGGCTGTGAATTGGCCAAAAGTGGATTTTGTGAAAGTAAACATAGTTTCAAAGACTTTCTTCAAAAAATTGGCTCAGGACAGTTGCTTTCACAGTTTCATGTTGATTTCATGAATATCTGCTGTTTTCAGCACCGTACTGCTTGAAGATGCATTTTCACTTTTTATGCTCTTAAAAGACTTTTCAGGCTGTGAATTGGCCAAAAGTGGATTTTGTGAAAGTAAACATAGTTTCAAAGACTTTCTTCAAAAAATTGGCTCAGGACAGTTGCTTTCACAGTTTCATGTTGATTTCATGAATATCTGCTGTTTTCAGCACCGTACTGCTTGAAGATGCATTTTCACTTTTTATGCTCTTAAAAAAAGTTTCAGGCTGGGAAGAAGCGAAAAGTGGATTTTGTGACAGTAAACATAGTTTCAAAGACTTTCTTCAAAAAAGTGGCACAGGACTGTTGATTTAACAGTTTCATGATGCTTTCATGAATACCTGCTGTTTTCAGCACTTTACTGCCTAGAGATGCATTTTCACTTTGTATGCTCTTAAAAGACGTTTCAGGCTGTGAATTGGCCAAAAGTGGATTTTGTGAAAGTAAACATAGTTTCAAAGACTTTCTTCAAAAAGTGGCACAGGACAGTTGATTTAACAGTTTCATGATGTTTTCATGAATACCTGCTGTTTTCAGCACCGTACTGCCTAGAGATGCATTTTCACTTTTTATGCTCTTAAAAGACGTTTCAGGCTGTGAATTGGCCAAAAGTGGATTTTGTGAAAGTAAACATAGTTTCAAAGACTTTCTTCAAAAAATTGGCTCAGGACAGTTGCTTTCACAGTTTCATGTTGATTTCATGAATATCTGCTGTTTTCAGCACTTTACTGCCTAGAGATGCATTTTCACTTTGTATGCTCTTAAAAGACGTTTCAGACTGGGAAGAAGCGAAAAGTAGATTTTTTTAAAGTAAACGTAGTTTCAGAGATTTTCTTCGAAAAAGTGGCTCAGGACAGTTGATTTCACAGTTTCATGATGTTTTCATGAATACCTGCTGTTTTCAGCACTTTACTGCCTAGACATGCATTTTCACTTTGTCTGCTCTCAAAAGACGTTTCAGGCTGTGAATTGGCCAAAAGTGGATTTTGTGACAGTAAACATAGTTTCAAAGACTTTCTTCAAAAAAGTGGCACAGGACTGTTGATTTAACAGTTTCATGATGTTTTCATAGATACCTTTTGTTTTCAGCACTTTACTGCCTAGAGATGCATTTTCACTTTGTATGATCTTAAAAGACGTTTCAGACTGGGAAGAGGCCAAAAGTGGATTTTGTGAAAGTAAACATAGTTTCAAAGACTTTCTTCAAAAAAGTGGCACAGGACAGTTGATTTAACAGTTTCATGATGTTTTCATGGATACCTTTTGTTTTCAGCACTTTACTGCTTGAAGATGCATTTTCACTTTTTATGCTCTTAAAAAAAGTTTCAGTCTGGGAAGAAGCGAAAAGTGGATTTTGTGACAGTAAACATAGTTTCAAAGACTTTCTTCAAAAAATTGGCACAGGACTGTTGATTTAACAGTTTCATGATGCTTTCATGAATACCTGCTGTTTTCAGCACCGTACTGCCTAGAGATGCATTTTCACTTTTTATGCTCTTAAAAGACGTTTCAGGCTGTGAATTGGCCAAAAGTGGATTTTGTGACAGTAATCATAGTTTCAAAGACTTTCTTCAAAAAATTGGCACAGGACTGTTGATTTAACAGTTTCATGATGCTTTCATGAATACCTGCTGTTTTCAGCACCGTACTGCTTGAAGATGCATTTTCACTTTTTATGCTCTTAAAAAAAGTTTCAGTCTGGGAAGAAGCGAAAAGTAGATTTTTTTAAAGTAAACATAGTTTCAGAAATTTTCTTCAGAAAAGTGGCTCAGGACACTTGATTTAACAGTTTCATGATGCTTTCATGAATACCTGCTGTTTTCAGCACTTTACTGCCTGGAGATGCATTTTCACTTTGTCTGCTCTTAAAAGACGTTTCAGGCTGTGAATTGGCCAAAAGTGGATTTTGTGACAGTAAACATAGTTTCAAAGACTTTCTTCAAAAAAGTGGCACAGGACTGTTGATTTAACAGTTTCATGATGTTTTCATAGATACCTTTTGTTTTCAGCACTTTACTGCCTAGAGATGCATTTTCACTTTGTATGATCTTAAAAGACGTTTCAGACTGGGAAGAGGCCAAAAGTGGATTTTGTGAAAGTAAACATAGTTTCAAAGACTTTCTTCAAAAAAGTGGCACAGGACAGTTGATTTAACAGTTTCATGATGCTTTCAGGAATACCTGCTGTTTTCAGCACTTTACTGCCTAGAGATGCATTTTCACTTTGTATGCTCTTAAAAGACGTTTCAGACTGGGAAGAAGCGAAAAGTAGATTTTTTGAAAGTAAACGTAGTTTCAGAGATTTTCTTCAAAAAAGTGGCTCAGGACAGTTGATTTCACAGTTTCATGATGCTTTCATGAATACCTGCTGTTTTCAGCACTTTACTGCCTGGAGATGCATTTTCACTTTGTCTGCTCTTAAAAGACGTTTCAAGCTGTGAATTGGCCAAAAGTGGATTTTGTGACAGTAAACATAGTTTCAAAGACTTTCTTCAAAAAAGTGGCACAGGACTGTTGATTTAACAGTTTCATGATGTTTTCATGGATACCTTTTGTTTTCAGCACTTTACTGCCTGGAGATGCATTTTCACTTTGTCTGCTCTTAAAAGACGTTTCAGGCTGTGAATTGGCCAAAAGTGGATTTTGTGACAGTAAACATAGTTTCAAAGACTTTCTTCAAAAAAGTGGCACAGGACAGTTGATTTAACAGTTTCATGATGTTTTCATGAATACCTGCTGTTTTCAGCACTTTACTGCCTAGAGATGCATTTTCACTTTGTATGCTCTTAAAAGACGTTTCAGACTGGGAAGAAACGAAAAGTAGATTTTGTGACAGTAAACATAGTTTTAAAGACTTTCTTCAAAAAAGTGGCACAGGACTGTTGATTTAACAGTTTCATGATGTTTTCATGGATACCTTTTGTTTTCAGCACTTTACTGCCTGGAGATGCATTTTCACTTTGTCTGCTCTTAAAAGACGTTTCAGGCTGTGAATTGGCCAAAAGTGGATTTTGTGACAGTAAACATAGTTTCAAAGACTTTCTTCAAAAAAGTGGCACAGGACTGTTGATTTAACAGTTTCATGATGTTTTCATGGATACCTTTTGTTTTCAGCACTTTACTGCCTAGAGATGCATTTTCACTTTGTATGCTCTTAAAAGACGTTTCAGGCAGTGAATTGGCCAAAAGTGGATTTTGTGACAGTAAACATAGTTTCAAAGACTTTCTTCAAAAAATTGGCTCAGGACAGTTGCTTTAACAGTTTCATGATGTTTTCATGAATACCTGCTGTTTTCAGCACCGTACTGCTTGAAGATGCATTTTCACTTTTTATGCTCTTAAAAAAAGTTTCAGGCTGGGAAGAAGCGAAAAGTGGATTTTGTGACAGTAAACATAGTTTCAAAGACTTTCTTCAAAAAAGTGGCACAGTACAGTTTATTTAACAGTTTCATGATGCTTTCATGAATACCTGCTGTTTTCAGCACTTTACTGCCTAGAGATGCATTTTCACTTTGTATGCTCTTAAAAGACGTTTCAGGCTGTGAATTGGCCAAAAGTGGATTTTGTGAAAGTAAACATAGTTTCAAAGACTTTCTTCAAAAAGTGGCACAGGACAGTTGATTTAACAGTTTCATGATGTTTTCATGAATACCTGCTGTTTTCAGCACCGTACTGCCTAGAGATGCATTTTCACTTTTTATGCTCTTAAAAGACGTTTCAGGCTGTGAATTGGCCAAAAGTGGATTTTGTGAAAGTAAACATAGTTTCAAAGACTTTCTTCAAAAAATTGGCTCAGGACAGTTGCTTTCACAGTTTCATGTTGATTTCATGAATATCTGCTGTTTTCAGCACCGTACTGCTTGAAGATGCATTTTCACTTTTTATGCTCTTAAAAGACTTTTCAGGCTGTGAATTGGCCAAAAGTGGATTTTGTGAAAGTAAACATAGTTTCAAAGACTTTCTTCAAAAAATTGGCTCAGGACAGTTGCTTTCACAGTTTCATGTTGATTTCATGAATATCTGCTGTTTTCAGCACCGTACTGCTTGAAGATGCATTTTCACTTTTTATGCTCTTAAAAAAAGTTTCAGGCTGGGAAGAAGCGAAAAGTGGATTTTGTGACAGTAAACATAGTTTCAAAGACTTTCTTCAAAAAAGTGGCACAGGACTGTTGATTTAACAGTTTCATGATGCTTTCATGAATACCTGCTGTTTTCAGCACTTTACTGCCTAGAGATGCATTTTCACTTTGTATGCTCTTAAAAGACGTTTCAGGCTGTGAATTGGCCAAAAGTGGATTTTGTGAAAGTAAACATAGTTTCAAAGACTTTCTTCAAAAAGTGGCACAGGACAGTTGATTTAACAGTTTCATGATGTTTTCATGAATACCTGCTGTTTTCAGCACCGTACTGCCTAGAGATGCATTTTCACTTTTTATGCTCTTAAAAGACGTTTCAGGCTGTGAATTGGCCAAAAGTGGATTTTGTGAAAGTAAACATAGTTTCAAAGACTTTCTTCAAAAAATTGGCTCAGGACAGTTGCTTTCACAGTTTCATGTTGATTTCATGAATATCTGCTGTTTTCAGCACTTTACTGCCTAGAGATGCATTTTCACTTTGTATGCTCTTAAAAGACGTTTCAGACTGGGAAGAAGCGAAAAGTAGATTTTTTTAAAGTAAACGTAGTTTCAGAGATTTTCTTCGAAAAAGTGGCTCAGGACAGTTGATTTCACAGTTTCATGATGTTTTCATGAATACCTGCTGTTTTCAGCACTTTACTGCCTAGACATGCATTTTCACTTTGTCTGCTCTTAAAAGACGTTTCAGGCTGTGAATTGGCCAAAAGTGGATTTTGTGAAAGTAAACATAGTTTCAAAGACTTTCTTCAAAAAGTGGCACAGGACAGTTGATTTAACAGTTTCATGATGTTTTCATGGATACCTTTTGTTTTCAGCACTTTACTGCCTAGAGATGCATTTTCACTTTGTATGCTCTTAAAAGACGTTTCAGACTGGGAAGAAGCGAAAAGTAGATTTTTTTAAAGTAAACGTAGTTTCAGAGATTTTCTTCAAAAAAGTGGCTCAGGACAGTTGATTTCACAGTTTCATGATGTTTTCATGAATACCTGCTGTTTTCAGCACTTTACTGCCGAGACATGCATTTTCACTTTGTCTGCTCTCAAAAGACGTTTCAGGCTGTGAATTGGCCAAAAGTGGATTTTGTGACAGTAAACATAGTTTCAAAGACTTTCTTCAAAAAAGTGGCACAGGACAGTTGATTTAACAGTTTCATGATGCTTTCAGGAATACCTGCTGTTTTCAGCACTTTACTGCCTAGAGATGCATTTTCACTTTGTATGCTCTTAAAAGACGTTTCAGACTGGGAAGAAGCGAAAAGTAGATTTTTTGAAAGTAAACGTAGTTTCAGAGATTTTCTTCAAAAAAGTGGCTCAGGACAGTTGATTTCACAGTTTCATGATGCTTTCATGAATACCTGCTGTTTTCAGCACTTTACTGCCTGGAGATGCATTTTCACTTTGTCTGCTCTTAAAAGACGTTTCAGGCTGTGAATTGGCCAAAAGTGGATTTTGTGACAGTAAACATAGTTTCAAAGACTTTCTTCAAAAAAGTGGCACAGGACTGTTGATTTAACAGTTTCATGATGCTTTCATGAATACCTGCTGTTTTCAGCACTTTACTGCCTAGAGATGCATTTTCACTTTGTATGCTCTTAAAAGACGTTTCAGGCTGTGAATTGGCCAAAAGTGGATTTTGTGAAAGTAAACATAGTTTCAAAGACTTTCTTCAAAAGAGTTTCGCAGGACAGTTGATTTAACAGTTTGATGATGTTTTCATGAATACGTGCTGTTTTCAGCACCATACTGCCTAGAGATGCATTTTCACTTTTTATGCTCTTAAAGACGTTTCAGGCTGTGAATTGGCCAAAAGTGGATTTTGTGAAAGTAAACATAGTTTCAAAGACTTTCTTCAAAAAATTGGCTCAGGACAGTTGCTTTCACAGTTTCATGTTGATTTCATGAATATCTGCTGTTTTCAGCACCGTACTGCTTGAAGATGCATTTTCACTTTTTATGCTCTTAAAAGACTTTTCAGGCTGTGAATTGGCCAAAAGTGGATTTTGTGAAAGTAAACATAGTTTCAAAGACTTTCTTCAAAAAATTGGCTCAGGACAGTTGCTTTCACAGTTTCATGTTGATTTCATGAATATCTGCTGTTTTCAGCACCGTACTGCTTGAAGATGCATTTTCACTTTTTATGCTCTTAAAAAAAGTTTCAGTCTGGGAAGAAGCGAAAAGTGGATTTTTTTAAAGTAAACATAGTTTCAGAAATTTTCTTCAGAAAAGTGGCTCAGGACACTTGATTTAACAGTTTCATGATGCTTTCATGAATACCTGCTGTTTTCAGCACTTTACTGCCTGGAGATGCATTTTCACTTTGTCTGCTCTTAAAAGACGTTTCAGGCTGTGAATTGGCCAAAAGTGGATTTTGTGACAGTAAACATAGTTTCAAAGACTTTCTTCAAAAATGTGGCACAGGACTGTTGATTTAACAGTTTCATGATGTTTTCATAGATACCTTTTGTTTTCAGCACTTTACTGCCTAGAGATGCATTTTCACTTTGTATGATCTTAAAAGACGTTTCAGACTGGGAAGAGGCCAAAAGTGGATTTTGTGAAAGTAAACATAGTTTCAAAGACTTTCTTCAAAAAAGTGGCACAGGACAGTTGATTTAACAGTTTCATGATGTTTTCATGGATACCTTTTGTTTTCAGCACTTTACTGCTTGAAGATGCATTTTCACTTTTTATGCTCTTAAAAAAAGTTTCAGTCTGGGAAGAAGCGAAAAGTGGATTTTGTGACAGTAAACATAGTTTCAAAGACTTTCTTCAAAAAAGTGGCACAGTACAGTTTATTTAACAGTTTCATGATGCTTTCATGAAAACCTGCTGTTTTCAGCACTTTACTGCCTAGAGATGCATTTTCACTTTGTATGTTCTTAAAAGACGTTTCAGGCTGTGAATTGGCCAAAAGTGGATTTTGTGACAGTAAACATAGTTTCAAAGACTTTCTTCAAAAAAGTGGCACAGTACAGTTTATTTAACAGTTTCATGATGCTTTCATGAATACCTGCTGTTTTCAGCACTTTACTGCCTGGAGATGCATTTTCACTTTGTCTGCTCTTAAAAGACGTTTCAGGCTGTGAATTGGCCAAAACTGGATTTTGTGAAAGTAAACATAGTTTCAAAGACTTTCTTCAAAAAAGTGGCACAGTACTGTTTATTTTACAGTTTCATGATGTTTTCATGAATACCTGCTGTTTTCAGCACTTTACTGCCTGGAGATGCATTTTCACTTTGTCTGCTCTTAAAAGACGTTTCAAGCTGTGAATTGGCCAAAAGTGGATTTTGTGACAGTAAACATACTTTCAAAGACTTTCTTCAAAAAAGTGGCACAGGACTGTTGATTTAACAGTTTCATGATGTTTTCATGGATACCTTTTGTTTTCAGCACTTTACTGCCTGGAGATGCATTTTCACTTTGTCTGCTCTTAAAAGACGTTTCAGGCTGTGAATTGGCCAAAAGTGGATTTTGTGACAGTAAACATAGTTTCAAAGACTTTCTTCAAAAAAGTGGCACAGGACAGTTGATTTAACAGTTTCATGATGTTTTCATGAATACCTGCTGTTTTCAGCACTTTACTGCCTAGAGATGCATTTTCACTTTGTATGCTCTTAAAAGACGTTTCAGACTGGGAAGAAGCGAAAAGTAGATTTTGTGACAGTAAACATAGTTTTAAAGACTTTCTTCAAAAAAGTGGCACAGGACTGTTGATTTAACAGTTTCATGATGTTTTCATGGATACCTTTTGTTTTCAGCACTTTACTGCCTGGAGATGCATTTTCACTTTGTCTGCTCTTAAAAGACGTTTCAGGCTGTGAAATGGCCAAAAGTGGATTTTGTGACAGTAAACATAGTTTCAAAGACTTTCTTCAAAAAATTGGCTCAGGACAGTTGCTTTAACAGTTTCATGATGTTTTCATGAATACCTGCTGTTTTCAGCACCGTACTGCTTGAAGATGCATTTTCACTTTTTATGCTCTTAAAAAAAGTTTCAGGCTGGGAAGAAGCGAAAAGTGGATTTTGTGACAGTAAACATAGTTTCAAAGACTTTCTTCAAAAAAGTGGCACAGTACAGTTTATTTAACAGTTTCATGATGCTTTCATGAATACCTGCTGTTTTCAGCACTTTACTGCCTAGAGATGCATTTTCACTTTGTATGCTCTTAAAAGACGTTTCAGGCTGTGAATTGGCCAAAAGTGGATTTTGTGAAAGTAAACATAGTTTCAAAGACTTTCTTCAAAAAGTGGCACAGGACAGTTGATTTAACAGTTTCATGATGTTTTCATGAATACCTGCTGTTTTCAGCACCGTACTGCCTAGAGATGCATTTTCACTTTTTATGCTCTTAAAAGACGTTTCAAGCTGTGAATTGGCCAAAAGTGGATTTTGTGACAGTAAACATAGTTTCAAAGACTTTCTTCAAAAAAGTGGCACAGGACTGTTGATTTAACATTTTCATGATGTTTTCATGGATACCTTTTGTTTTCAGCACTTTACTGCCTGGAGATGCATTTTCACTTTGTCTGCTCTTAAAAGACGTTTCAGGCTGTGAATTGGCCAAAAGTGGATTTTGTGACAGTAAACATAGTTTCAAAGACTTTCTTCAAAAAAGTGGCACAGGACAGTTGATTTAACAGTTTCATGATGTTTTCATGAATACCTGCTGTTTTCAGCACTTTACTGCCTAGAGATGCATTTTCACTTTGTATGCTCTTAAAAGACGTTTCAGACTGGGAAGAAGCGAAAAGTAGATTTTGTGACATTAAACATAGTTTTAAAGACTTTCTTCAAAAAAGTGGCACAGGACTGTTGATTTAACAGTTTCATGATGTTTTCATGGATACCTTTTGTTTTCAGCACTTTACTGCCTGGAGATGCATTTTCACTTTGTCTGCTCTTAAAAGACGTTTCAGGCTGTGAATTGGCCAAAAGTGGATTTTGTGACAGTAAACATAGTTTCAAAGACTTTCTTCAAAAAAGTGGCACAGGACTGTTGATTTAACAGTTTCATGATGTTTTCATGGATACCTTTTGTTTTCAGCACTTTACTGCCTAGAGATGCATTTTCACTTTGTATGCTCTTAAAAGACGTTTCAGGCAGTGAATTGGCCAAAAGTGGATTTTGTGAAAGTAAACATAGTTTCAAAGACTTTCTTCAAAAAATTGGCTCAGGACAGTTGCTTTAACAGTTTCATGATGTTTTCATGAATACCTGCTGTTTTCAGCACCGTACTGCTTGAAGATGCATTTTCACTTTTTATGCTCTTAAAAAAAGTTTCAGGCTGGGAAGAAGCGAAAAGTGGATTTTGTGACAGTAAACATAGTTTCAAAGACTTTCTTCAAAAAAGTGGCACAGGACAGTTTATTTAACAGTTTCATGATGCTTTCATGAATACCTGCTGTTTTCAGCACTTTACTGCCTAGAGATGCATTTTCACTTTGTATGCTCTTAAAAGACGTTTCAGGCTGTGAATTGGCCAAAAGTGGATTTTGTGAAAGTAAACATAGTTTCAAAGACTTTCTTCAAAAAGTGGCACAGGACAGTTGATTTAACAGTTTCATGATGTTTTCATGAATACCTGCTGTTTTCAGCACCGTACTGCCTAGAGATGCATTTTCACTTTTTATGCTCTTAAAAGACGTTTCAGGCTGTGAATTGGCCAAAAGTGGATTTTGTGAAAGTAAACATAGTTTCAAAGACTTTCTTCAAAAAATTGGCTCAGGACAGTTGCTTTCACAGTTTCATGTTGATTTCATGAATATCTGCTGTTTTCAGCACCGTACTGCTTGAAGATGCATTTTCACTTTTTATGCTCTTAAAAGACTTTTCAGGCTGTGAATTGGCCAAAAGTGGATTTTGTGAAAGTAAACATAGTTTCAAAGACTTTCTTCAAAAAATTGGCTCAGGACAGTTGCTTTCACAGTTTCATGTTGATTTCATGAATATCTGCTGTTTTCAGCACCGTACTGCTTGAAGATGCATTTTCACTTTTTATGCTCTTAAAAAAAGTTTCAGGCTGGGAAGAAGCGAAAAGTGGATTTTGTGACAGTAAACATAGTTTCAAAGACTTTCTTCAAAAAAGTGGCACAGGACTGTTGATTTAACAGTTTCATGATGCTTTCATGAATACCTGCTGTTTTCAGCACTTTACTGCCTAGAGATGCATTTTCACTTTGTATGCTCTTAAAAGACGTTTCAGGCTGTGAATTGGCCAAAAGTGGATTTTGTGAAAGTAAACATAGTTTCAAAGACTTTCTTCAAAAAGTGGCACAGGACAGTTGATTTAACAGTTTCATGATGTTTTCATGAATACCTGCTGTTTTCAGCACCGTACTGCCTAGAGATGCATTTTCACTTTTTATGCTCTTAAAAGACGTTTCAGGCTGTGAATTGGCCAAAAGTGGATTTTGTGAAAGTAAACATAGTTTCAAAGACTTTCTTCAAAAAATTGGCTCAGGACAGTTGCTTTCACAGTTTCATGTTGATTTCATGAATATCTGCTGTTTTCAGCACTTTACTGCCTAGAGATGCATTTTCACTTTGTATGCTCTTAAAAGACGTTTCAGACTGGGAAGAAGCGAAAAGTAGATTTTTTTAAAGTAAACGTAGTTTCAGAGATTTTCTTCGAAAAAGTGGCTCAGGACAGTTGATTTCACAGTTTCATGATGTTTTCATGAATACCTGCTGTTTTCAGCACTTTACTGCCTAGACATGCATTTTCACTTTGTCTGCTCTCAAAAGACGTTTCAGGCTGTGAATTGGCCAAAAGTGGATTTTGTGACAGTAAACATAGTTTCAAAGACTTTCTTCAAAAAAGTGGCACAGGACTGTTGATTTAACAGTTTCATGATGCTTTCATGAATACCTGCTGTTTTCAGCACTTTACTGCCTAGAGATGCATTTTCACTTTGTATGCTCTTAAAAGACGTTTCAGGCTGTGAATTGGCCAAAAGTGGATTTTGTGAAAGTAAACATAGTTTCAAAGACTTTCTTCAAAAAGTGGCACAGGACAGTTGATTTAACAGTTTCATGATGTTTTCATGAATACCTGCTGTTTTCAGCACCGTACTGCCTAGAGATGCATTTTCACTTTTTATGCTCTTAAAAGACGTTTCAGGCTGTGAATTGGCCAAAAGTGGATTTTGTGAAAGTAAACATAGTTTCAAAGACTTTCTTCAAAAAATTGGCTCAGGACAGTTGCTTTCACAGTTTCATGTTGATTTCATGAATATCTGCTGTTTTCAGCACCGTACTGCTTGAAGATGCATTTTCACTTTTTATGCTCTTAAAAAAAGTTTCAGTCTGGGAAGAAGCGAAAAGTAGATTTTTTTAAAGTAAACATAGTTTCAGAAATTTTCTTCAGAAAAGTGGCTCAGGACACTTGATTTAACAGTTTCATGATGCTTTCATGAATACCTGCTGTTTTCAGCACTTTACTGCCTGGAGATGCATTTTCACTTTGTCTGCTCTTAAAAGACGTTTCAGGCTGTGAATTGGCCAAAAGTGGATTTTGTGAAAGTAAACATAGTTTCAAAGACTTTCTTCAAAAAGTGGCACAGGACAGTTGATTTAACAGTTTCATGATGTTTTCATGGATACCTTTTGTTTTCAGCACTTTACTGCCTAGAGATGCATTTTCACTTTGTATGCTCTTAAAAGACGTTTCAGACTGGGAAGAAGCGAAAAGTAGATTTTTTGAAAGTAAACATAGTTTCAGAGATTTTCTTCAAAAAAGTGGCTCAGGACAGTTGATTTCACAGTTTCATGATGTTTTCATGAATACCTGCTGTTTTCAGCACTTTACTGCCTAGACATGCATTTTCACTTTGTCTGCTCTCAAAAGACGTTTCAGGCTGTGAATTGGCCAAAAGTGGATTTTGTGACAGTAAACATAGTTTCAAAGACTTTCTTCAAAAAAGTGGCACAGGATTGTTGATTTAACAGTTTCATGATGCTTTCATGAATACCTGCTGTTTTCAGCACTTTACTGCCTAGAGATGCATTTTCACTTTGTATGCTCTTAAAAGACGTTTCAGGCTGTGAATTGTCCAAAAGTGGATTTTGTGAAAGTAAACATAGTTTCAAAGACTTTCTTCAAAAAGTGGCACAGGACAGTTGATTTAACAGTTTCATGATGTTTTCATGAATACCTGCTGTTTTCAGCACCGTACTGCCTAGAGATGCATATTCACTTTTTATGCTCTTAAAAGACGTTTCAGGCTGTGAATTGTCCAAAAGTGGATTTTGTGAAAGTAAACATAGTTTCAAAGACTTTCTTCAAAAAATTGGCTCAGGACAGTGGCTTTCACAGTTTCATGTTGATTTCATGAATATCTGCTGTTTTCAGCACCGTACTGCCTGGAGATGCATTTTCACTTTGTCTGCTCTTAAAAGACGTTTCAGGCTGTGAATTGGCCAAAAGTGGATTTTGTGACAGTAAACATAGTTTCAAAGACTTTCTTCAAAAAAGTGGCACAGGACTGTTGATTTAACAGTTTCATGATGCTTTCATGAATACCTGCTGTTTTCAGCACTTTACTGCCTAGAGATGCATTTTCACTTTGTATGCTCTTAAAAGACGTTTCAGGCTGTGAATTGGCCAAAAGTGGATTTTGTGAAAGTAAACATAGTTTCAAAGACTTTCTTCAAAAGAGTTTCGCAGGACAGTTGATTTAACAGTTTGATGATGTTTTCATGAATACCTGCTGTTTTCAGCACCATACTGCCTAGAGATGCATTTTCACTTTTTATGCTCTTAAAAGACGTTTCAGGCTGTGAATTGGCCAAAAGTGGATTTTGTGAAAGTAAACATAGTTTCAAAGACTTTCTTCAAAAAGTGGCACAGGACAGTTGATTTAACAGTTTCATGATGTTTTCATGGATACCTTTTGTTTTCAGCACTTTACTGCCTAGAGATGCATTTTCACTTTGTATGCTCTTAAAAGACGTTTCAGACTGGGAAGAAGCGAAAAGTAGATTTTTTTAAAGTAAACGTAGTTTCAGAGATTTTCTTCAAAAAAGTAGCTCAGGACAGTTGATTTCACAGTTTCATGATGTTTTCATGAATACCTGCTGTTTTCAGCACTTTACTGCCGAGACATGCATTTTCACTTTGTCTGCTCTCAAAAGACGTTTCAGGCTGTGAATTGGCCAAAAGTGGATTTTGTGACAGTAAACATAGTTTCAAAGACTTTCTTCAAAAAAGTGGCACAGGACAGTTGATTTAACAGTTTCATGATGCTTTCAGGAATACCTGCTGTTTTCAGCACTTTACTGCCTAGAGATGCATTTTCACTTTGTATGCTCTTAAAAGACGTTTCAGACTGGGAAGAAGCGAAAAGTAGATTTTTTGAAAGTAAACGTAGTTTCAGAGATTTTCTTCAAAAAAGTGGCTCAGGACAGTTGATTTCACAGTTTCATGATGCTTTCATGAATACCTGCTGTTTTCAGCACTTTACTGCCTGGAGATGCATTTTCACTTTGTCTGCTCTTAAAAGACGTTTCAAGCTGTGAATTGGCCAAAAGTGGATTTTGTGACAGTAAACATAGTTTCAAAGACTTTCTTCAAAAAAGTGGCACAGGACTGTTGATTTAACAGTTTCATGATGTTTTCATGGATACCTTTTGTTTTCAGCACTTTACTGCCTGGAGATGCATTTTCACTTTGTCTGCTCTTAAAAGACGTTTCAGACTGGGAAGAAGCGAAAAGTAGATTTTGTGACAGTAAACATAGTTTTAAAGACTTTCTTCAAAAAAGTGGCACAGGACTGTTGATTTAACAGTTTCATGATGTTTTCATGGATACCTTTTGTTTTCAGCACTTTACTGCCTGGAGATGCATTTTCACTTTGTCTGCTCTTAAAAGACGTTTCAGGCTGTGAATTGGCCAAAAGTGGATTTTGTGACAGTAAACATAGTTTCAAAGACTTTCTTCAAAAAAGTGGCACAGGACTGATGATTTAACAGTTTCATGATGTTTTCATGGATACCTTTTGTTTTCAGCACCGTACTGCCTAGAGATGCATTTTCACTTTTTATGCTCTTAAAAGACGTTTCAGGCTGTGAATTGTCCAAAAGTGGATTTTGTGAAAGTAAACATAGTTTCAAAGACTTTCTTCAAAAAATTGGCTCAGGACAGTGGCTTTCACAGTTTCATGTTGATTTCATGAATATCTGCTGTTTTCAGCACCGTACTGCTTGAAGATGCATTTTCACTTTTTATGCTCTTAAAAAAAGTTTCAGTCTGGGAAGAAGCGAAAAGTAGATTTTTTTAAAGTAAACATAGTTTCAGAAATTTTCTTCAGAAAAGTGGCTCAGGACACTTGATTTAACAGTTTCATGATGCTTTCATGAATACCTGCTGTTTTCAGCACTTTACTGCCTGGAGATGCATTTTCACTTTGTCTGCTCTTAAAAGACGTTTCAGGCTGTGAATTGGCCAAAAGTGGATTTTGTGAAAGTAAACATAGTTTCAAAGACTTTCTTCAAAAAGTGGCACAGGACAGTTGATTTAACAGTTTCATGATGTTTTCATGGATACCTTTTGTTTTCAGCACTTTACTGCCTAGAGATGCATTTTCACTTTGTATGCTCTTAAAAGACGTTTCAGACTGGGAAGAAGCGAAAAGTAGATTTTTTTAAAGTAAACGTAGTTTCAGAGATTTTCTTCAAAAAAGTGGCTCAGGACAGTTGATTTCACAGTTTCATGATGTTTTCATGAATACCTGCTGTTTTCAGCACTTTACTGCCTAGACATGCATTTTCACTTTGTCTGCTCTCAAAAGACGTTTCAGGCTGTGAATTGGCCAAAAGTGGATTTTGTGAAAGTAAACATAGTTTCAAAGACTTTCTTCAAAAAGTGGCACAGGACAGTTGATTTAACAGTTTCATGATGTTTTCATGGATACCTTTTGTTTTCAGCACTTTACTGCCTAGAGATGCATTTTCACTTTGTATGCTCTTAAAAGACGTTTCAGACTGGGAAGAAGCGAAAAGTAGATTTTTTAAAGTAAACGTAGTTTCAGAGATTTTCTTCAAAAAAGTGGCTCAGGACAGTTGATTTCACAGTTTCATGATGTTTTCATGAATACCTGCTGTTTTCAGCACTTTACCTGCCTAGACATGCATTTTCACTTTGTCTGCTCTCAAAAGACGTTTCAGGCTGTGAATTGGCCAAAAGTGGATTTTGTGACAGTAAACATAGTTTCAAAGACTTTCTTCAAAAAAGTGGCGCAGGACAGTTGATTTAACAGTTTCATGATGTTTTCATGGATACCTTTTGTTTTCAGCACTTTACTGCCTAGAGATGCATTTTCACTTTGTATGCTCTTAAAAGACGTTTCAGACTGGGAAGAAGCGAAAAGTAGATTTTTTGAAAGTAAACGTAGTTTCAGAGATTTTCTTCAAAAAGTGGCTCAGGACAGTTGATTTCACAGTTTCATGATGTTTTCATGAATACCTGCTGTTTTCAGCACTTTACTGCCTAGACTTGCATTTTCACTTTGTCTGCTCTCAAAAGACGTTTCAGGCTGTGAATTGGCCAAAAGTGGATTTTGTGAAAGTAAACATAGTTTCAAAGACTTTCTTCAAAAAATTGGCTCAGGACAGTTGCTTTCACAGTTTCATGTTGATTTCATGAATATCTGCTGTTTTCAGCACCGTACTGCTTGAAGATGCATTTTCACTTTTTATGCTCTTAAAAGACTTTTCAGGCTGTGAATTGGCCAAAAGTGGATTTTGTGAAAGTAAACATAGTTTCAAAGACTTTCTTCAAAAAATTGGCTCAGGACAGTTGCTTTCACAGTTTCATGTTGATTTCATGAATATCTGCTGTTTTCAGCACCGTACTGCTTGAAGATGCATTTTCACTTTTTATGCTCTTAAAAAAAGTTTCAGGCTGGGAAGAAGCGAAAAGTGGATTTTGTGACAGTAAACATAGTTTCAAAGACTTTCTTCAAAAAGTGGCACAGGACAGTTGATTTAACAGTTTCATGATGTTTTCATGAATACCTGCTGTTTTCAGCACCGTACTGCCTAGAGATGCATTTTCACTTTTTATGCTCTTAAAAGACGTTTCAGGCTGTGAATTGGCCAAAAGTGGATTTTGTGAAAGTAAACATAGTTTCAAAGACTTTCTTCAAAAAATTGGCTCAGGACAGTTGCTTTCACAGTTTCATGTTGATTTCATGAATATCTGCTGTTTTCAGCACCGTACTGCTTGAAGATGCATTTTCACTTTTTATGCTCTTAAAAAAAGTTTCAGTCTGGGAAGAAGCGAAAAGTAGATTTTTTTAAAGTAAACATAGTTTCAGAAATTTTCTTCAGAAAAGTGGCTCAGGACACTTGATTATACAGTTTCATGATGCTTTCATGAATACCTGCTGTTTTCAGCACTTTACTGCCTGGAGATGCATTTCACTTTGTCTGCTCTTAAAAGACGTTTCAGGCTGTGAATTGGCCAAAAGTGGATTTTGTGACAGTAAACATAGTTTCAAAGACTTTCTTCAAAAAAGTGGCGCAGGACAGTTGATTTAACAGTTTCATGATGTTTTCATGGATACCTTTTGTTTTCAGCACTTTACTGCCTAGAGATGCATTTTCACTTTGTATGCTCTTAAAAGACGTTTCAGACTGGGAAGAAGCGAAAAGTAGATTTTTTTGAAAGTAAACATAGTTTCAAAGACTTTCTTCAAAAAGTGGAACAGGACAGTTGATTTAACAGTTTCATGATGTTTTCATGAATACCTGCTGTTTTCAGCACCGTACTGCCTAGAGATGCATTTTCACTTTTTATGCTCTTAAAAGACGTTTCAGGCTGTGAATTGGCCAAAAGTGGATTTTGTGAAAGTAAACATAGTTTTCAAAGACTTTCTTCAAAAAATTGGCTCAGGACAGTTGCTTTCACAGTTTCATGTTGATTTCATGAATATCTGCTGTTTTCAGCACCGTACTGCTTGAAGATGCATTTTCACTTTTTATGCTCTTAAAAAAAGTTTCAGTCTGGGAAGAAGCGAAAAGTAGATTTTTTTAAAGTAAACATAGTTTCAGAAATTTTCTTCAGAAAAGTGGCTCAGGACACTTGATTTAACAGTTTCATGATGCTTTCATGAATACCTGCTGTTTTCAGCACTTTACCGCCTGGAGATGCATTTTCACTTTGTCTGCTCTTAAAAGACGTTTCAGGCTGTGAATTGGCCAAAAGTGGATTTGTGAAAGTAAACATAGTTTCAAAGACTTTCTTCAAAAAGTGGCACAGGACAGTTGATTTAACAGTTTCATGATGTTTTCATGGATACCTTTTGTTTTCAGCACTTTACTGCCTAGAGATGCATTTTCACTTTGTCTGCTCTTAAAAGACGTTTCAGGCTGTGAATTGGCCAAAAGTGGATTTTGTGACAGTAAACATAGGTTTCAAAGACTTTCTTCAAAAAAGTGGCACAGGACTGTTGATTTAACAGTTTCATGATGCTTTCATGAAAACCTGCTGTTTTCAGCACTTTACTGCCTGGAGATGCATTTTCACTTTGTCTGCTCTTAAAAGACGTTTCAGGCTGTGAATTGGCCAAAAGTGGATTTTGTGAAAGTAAACATAGTTTCAAAGACTTTCTTCAAAAGAGTCTCGCAGGACAGTTGATTTAACAGTTTGATGATGTTTTCATGAATACCTGCTGTTTTCAGCACTTTACTGCCTAGAGATGCATTTTCACTTTGTCTGCTCTCAAAAGACGTTTCAGGCTGTGAATTGGCCAAAAGTGGATTTTGTGACAGTAAACATAGTTTCAAAGACTTTCTTCAAAAAATTGGCACAGGACTGTTGATTTAACAGTTTCATGATGCTTTCATGAATACCTGCTGTTTTCAGCACCGTACTGCTTGAAGATGCATTTTCACTTTTTATGCTCTTAAAAAAAGTTTCAGTCTGGGAAGAAGCGAAAAGTAGATTTTTTTAAAGTAAACATAGTTTCAGAAATTTTCTTCAGAAAAGTGGCTCAGGACACTTGATTTAACAGTTTTCATGATGTTTTCATGAATACCTGCTGTTTTCAGCACTTTACTGCCTAGAGATGCATTTTCACTTTGTCTGCTCTCAAAAGACGTTTCAGGCTGTGAATTGGCCAAAAGTGGATTTTGTGAAAGTAAACATAGTTTCAAAGACTTCTTCAAAAAGTGGAACAGGACAGTTGATTTAACAGTTTCATGATGTTTTCATGAATACCTGCTGTTTTCAGCACCGTACTGCCTAGAGATGCATTTTCACTTTTTATGCTCTTAAAAGACGTTTCAGGCTGTGAATTGGCCAAAAGTGGATTTTGTGAAAGTAAACATAGTTTCAAAGACTTTCTTCAAAAAATTGGCTCAGGACAGTTGCTTTCACAGTTTCATGTTGATTTCATGAATATCTGCTGTTTTCAGCACCGTACTGCTTGAAGATGCATTTTCACTTTTTATGCTCTTAAAAAAAGTTTCAGTCTGGGAAGAAGCGAAAAGTAGATTTTTTTAAAGTAAACATAGTTTCAGAAATTTTCTTCAGAAAAGTGGCTCAGGACACTTGATTTAACAGTTTCATGATGCTTTCATGAATACCTGCTGTTTTCAGCACTTTACTGCCTGGAGATGCATTTTCACTTTGTCTGCTCTTAAAAGACGTTTCAGGCTGTGAATTGGCCAAAAGTGGATTTTGTGAAAGTAAACATAGTTTCAAAGACTTTCTTCAAAAAGTGGCACAGGACAGTTGATTTAACAGTTTCATGATGTTTTCATGGATACCTTTTGTTTTCAGCACTTTACTGCCTAGAGATGCATTTTCACTTTGTCTGCTCTTAAAAGACGTTTCAGGCTGTGAATTGGCCAAAAGTGGATTTTGTGACAGTAAACATAGTTTCAAAGACTTTCTTCAAAAAAGTGGCACAGGACTGTTGATTTAACAGTTTCATGATGCTTTCATGAAAACCTGCTGTTTTCAGCACTTTACTGCCTGGAGATGCATTTTCACTTTGTCTGCTCTTAAAAGACGTTTCAGGCTGTGAATTGGCCAAAAGTGGATTTTGTGAAAGTAAACATAGTTTCAAAGACTTTCTTCAAAAGAGTCTCGCAGGACAGTTGATTTAACAGTTTGATGATGTTTTCATGAATACCTGCTGTTTTCAGCACTTTACTGCCTAGAGATGCATTTTCACTTTGTCTGCTCTCAAAAGACGTTTCAGGCTGTGAATTGGCCAAAAGTGGATTTTGTGACAGTAAACATAGTTTCAAAGACTTTCTTCAAAAAATTGGCACAGGACTGTTGATTTAACAGTTTCATGATGCTTTCATGAATACCTGCTGTTTTCAGCACCGTACTGCTTGAAGATGCATTTTCACTTTTTATGCTCTTAAAAAAAGTTTCAGTCTGGGAAGAAGCGAAAAGTAGATTTTTTTAAAGTAAACATAGTTTCAGAAATTTTCTTCAGAAAAGTGGCTCAGGACACTTGATTTAACAGTTTCATGATGTTTTCATGAATACCTGCTGTTTTCAGCACTTTACTGCCTAGAGATGCATTTCACTTTGTCTGCTCTCAAAAGACGTTTCAGGCTGTGAATTGGCCAAAAGTGGATTTTGTGAAAGTAAACATAGTTTCAAAGACTTTCTTCAAAAAGTGGAACAGGACAGTTGATTTAACAGTTTCATGATGTTTTCATGAATACCTGCTGTTTCAGCACCGTACTGCCTAGAGATGCATTTTCACTTTTTATGCTCTTAAAAGACGTTTCAGGCTGTGAATTGGCCAAAAGTGGATTTTGTGAAAGTAAACATAGTTTCAAAGACTTTCTTCAAAAAATTGGCTCAGGACAGTTGCTTTCACAGTTTCATGTTGATTTCATGAATATCTGCTGTTTTCAGCACCGTACTGCTTGAAGATGCATTTTCACTTTTTATGCTCTTAAAAAAAGTTTCAGTCTGGGAAGAAGCGAAAAGTAGATTTTTTTAAAGTAAACATAGTTTCAGAAATTTTCTTCAGAAAAGTGGCTCAGGACACTTGATTTAACAGTTTCATGATGCTTTCATGAATACCTGCTGTTTTCAGCACTTTACTGCCTGAGATGCATTTTCACTTTGTCTGCTCTTAAAAGACGTTTCAGGCTGTGAATTGGCCAAAAGTGGATTTTGTGAAAGTAAACATAGTTTCAAAGACTTTCTTCAAAAAGTGGCACAGGACAGTTGATTTAACAGTTTCATGATGTTTTCATGGATACCTTTTGTTTTCAGCACTTTACTGCCTAGAGATGCATTTTCACTTTGTATGCTCTTAAAAGACGTTTCAGACTGGGAAGAAGCGAAAAGTAGATTTTTTGAAAGTAAACGTAGTTTCAGAGATTTTCTTCAAAAAAGTGGCTCAGGACAGTTGATTTCACAGTTTCATGATGTTTTCATGAATACCTGCTGTTTTCAGCACTTTACTGCCTAGACATGCATTTTCACTTTGTCTGCTCTCAAAAGACGTTTCAGGCTGTGAATTGGCCAAAAGTGGATTTTGTGACAGTAAACATAGTTTCAAAGACTTTCTTCAAAAAAGTGGCACAGGACTGTTGATTTAACAGTTTCATGATGCTTTCATGAATACCTGCTGTTTTCAGCACTTTACTGCCTAGAGATGCATTTTCACTTTGTATGCTCTTAAAAGACGTTTCAGGCTGTGAATTGGCCAAAAGTGGATTTTGTGAAAGTAAACATAGTTTCAAAGACTTTCTTCAAAAAATTGGCTCAGGACAGTTGCTTTCACAGTTCCATGTTGATTTCATGAATATCTGCTGTTTTCAGCACCGTACTGCTTGAAGATGCATTTTCACTTTTTATGCTCTTAAAAGACTTTTCAGGCTGTGAATTGGCCAAAAGTGGATTTTGTGAAAGTAAACATAGTTTCAAAGACTTTCTTCAAAAAATTGGCTCAGGACAGTTGCTTTCACAGTTTCATGTTGATTTCATGAATATCTGCTGTTTTCAGCACCGTACTGCTTGAAGATGCATTTTCACTTTTTATGCTCTTAAAAAAAGTTTCAGGCTAGGAAGAAGCGAAAAGTGGATTTTGTGACAGTAAACATAGTTTCAAAGACTTTCTTCAAAAAAGTGGCACAGTACAGTTTATTTAACAGTTTCATGATGCTTTCATGAATACCTGCTGTTTTCAGCACTTTACTGCCTAGAGATGCATTTTCACTTTGGATGTTCTTAAAAGACGTTTCAGGCTGTGAATTGGCCAAAAGTGGATTTTGTGACAGTAAACATAGTTTCAAAGACTTTCTTCAAAAAAGTGGCACAGGACTGTTGATTTAACAGTTTCATGATGCTTTCATGAATACCTGCTGTTTTCAGCACTTTACTGCCTAGAGATGCATTTTCACTTTGTATGCTCTTAAAAGACGTTTCAGGCTGTGAATTGGCCAAAAGTGGATTTTGTGAAAGTAAACATAGTTTCAAAGACTTTCTTCAAAAAGTGGCACAGGACAGTTGATTTAACAGTTTCATGATGTTTTCATGAATACCTGCTGTTTTCAGCACCGTACTGCCTAGAGATGCATTTTCACTTTTTATGCTCTTAAAAGACGTTTCAGGCTGTGAATTGGCCAAAAGTGGATTTTGTGAAAGTAAACATAGTTTCAAAGACTTTCTTCAAAAAATTGGCTCAGGACAGTTGCTTTCACAGTTTCATGTTGATTTCATGAATATCTGCTGTTTTCAGCACCGTACTGCTTGAAGATGCATTTTCACTTTTTATGCTCTTAAAAAAAGTTTCAGTCTGGGAAGAAGCGAAAAGTAGATTTTTTTAAAGTAAACATAGTTTCAGAAATTTTCTTCAGAAAAGTGGCTCAGGACACTTGATTTAACAGTTTCATGATGCTTTCATGAATACCTGCTGTTTTCAGCACTTTACTGTCTGGAGATGCATTTTCACTTTGTCTGCTTTTAAAAGACGTTTCAGGCTGTGAATTGGCCAAAAGTGGATTTTGTGAAAGTAAACATAGTTTCAAAGACTTTCTTCAAAAAGTGGCACAGGACAGTTGATTTAACAGTTTCATGATGTTTTCATGGATACCTTTTGTTTTCAGCACTTTACTGCCTAGAGATGCATTTTCACTTTGTATGCTCTTAAAAGACGTTTCAGACTGGGAAGAAGCGAAAAGTAGATTTTTTGAAAGTAAACGTAGTTTCAGAGATTTTCTTCAAAAAAGTGGCTCAGGACAGTTGATTTCACAGTTTCATGATGTTTTCATGAATACCTGCTGTTTTCAGCACTTTACTGCCTAGACATGCATTTTCACTTTGTCTGCTCTCAAAAGACGTTTCAGGCTGTGAATTGGCCAAAAGTGGATTTTGTGACAGTAAACATAGTTTCAAAGACTTTCTTCAAAAAAGTGGCACAGGACTGTTGATTTAACAGTTTCATGATGCTTTCATGAATACCTGCTGTTTTCAGCACCGTACTGCTTGAAGATGCATTTCACTTTTTATGCTCTTAAACAAAGTTTCAGTCTGAGAAGAAGCGAAAAGTAGATTTTTTTAAAGTAAACATAGTTTCAGAAATTTTCTTCAGAAAAGTGGCTCAGGACACTTGATTTAACAGTTTCATGATGCTTTCATGAATACCTGCTGTTTTCAGCACTTTACTGCCTAGAGATGCATTTTCACTTTGTATGCTCTTAAAAGACGTTTCAGGCTGTGAATTGGCCAAAAGTGGATTTTGTGAAAGTAAACATAGTTTCAAAGACTTTCTTCAAAAAGTGGCACAGGACAGTTGATTTAACAGTTTCATGATATTTTCATGAATACCTGCTGTTTTCAGCACCGTACTGCCTAGAGATGCATTTTCACTTTTTATGCTCTTAAAAGACGTTTCAGGCTGTGAATTGGCCAAAAGTGGATTTTGTGAAAGTAAACATAGTTTCAAAGACTTTCTTCAAAAAATTGGCTCAGGACAGTTGCTTTCACAGTTTCATGTTGATTTCATGAATATCTGCTGTTTTCAGCACCGTACTGCTTGAAGATGCATTTTCACTTTTTATGCTCTTAAAAAAAGTTTCAGTCTGGGAAGAAGCGAAAAGTAGATTTTTTTAAAGTAAACATAGTTTCAGAAATTTTCTTCAGAAAAGTGGCTCAGGACACTTGATTTAACAGTTTCATGATGCTTTCATGAATACCTGCTGTTTTCAGCACCGTACTGCCTAGAGATGCATTTTCACTTTTTATGCTCTTAAAAGACGTTTCAGGCTGTGAATTGGCCAAAAGTGGATTTTGTGAAAGTAAACATAGTTTCAAAGACTTTCTTCAAAAAATTGGCTCAGGACAGTTGCTTTCACAGTTTCATGTTGATTTCATGAATATCTGCTGTTTTCAGCACCGTACTGCTTGAAGATGCATTTTCACTTTTTATGCTCTTAAAAGACTTTTCAGGCTGTGAATTGGCCAAAAGTGGATTTTGTGAAAGTAAACATAGTTTCAAAGACTTTCTTCAAAAAATTGGCTCAGGACAGTTGCTTTCACAGTTTCATGTTGATTTCATGAATATCTGCTGTTTTCAGCACCGTACTGCTTGAAGATGCATTTTCACTTTTTATGCTCTTAAAAAAAGTTTCAGGGTGGGAAGAAGCGAAAAGTGGATTTTGTGACAGTAAACATAGTTTCAAAGACTTTCTTCAAAAAAGTGGCACAGGACTGTTGATTTAACAGTTTCATGATGCTTTCATGAATACCTGCTGTTTTCAGCACTTTACTGCCTAGAGATGCATTTTCACTTTGGATGTTCTTAAAAGACGTTTCAGGCTGTGAATTGGCCAAAAGTGGATTTTGTGACAGTAAACATAGTTTCAAAGACTTTCTTCAAAAAAGTGGCACAGGACTGTTGATTTAACAGTTTCATGATGCTTTCATGAATACCTGCTGTTTTCAGCACTTTACTGCCTAGAGATGCATTTTCACTTTGTATGCTCTTAAAAGACGTTTCAGGCTGTGAATTGGCCAAAAGTGGATTTTGTGAAAGTAAACATAGTTTCAAAAACTTTCTTCAAAAAGTGGCACAGGACAGTTGATTTAACAGTTTCATGATGTTTTCATGAATACCTGCTGTTTTCAGCACCGTACTGCCTAGAGATGCATTTTCACTTTTTATGCTCTTAAAAGACGTTTCAGGCTGTGAATTGGCCAAAAGTGGATTTTGTGAAAGTAAACATAGTTTCAAAGACTTTCTTCAAAAAATTGGCTCAGGACAGTTGCTTTCACAGTTTCATGTTGATTTCATGAATATCTGCTGTTTTCAGCACCGTACTGCTTGAAGATGCATTTTCACTTTTTATGCTCTTAAAAAAAGTTTCAGTCTGGGAAGAAGCGAAAAGTAGATTTTTTTAAAGTAAACATAGTTTCAGAAATTTTCTTCAGAAAAGTGGCTCAGGACACTTGATTTAACAGTTTCATGATGCTTTCATGAATACCTGCTGTTTTCAGCACTTTACTGCCTGGAGATGCATTTTCACTTTGTCTGCTCTTAAAAGACGTTTCAGGCTGTGAATTGGCCAAAAGTGGATTTTGTGAAAGTAAACATAGTTTCAAAGACTTTCTTCAAAAAGTGGCACAGGACAGTTGATTTAACAGTTTCATGATGTTTTCATGGATACCTTTTGTTTTCAGCACTTTACTGCCTAGAGATGCATTTTCACTTTGTATGCTCTTAAAAGACGTTTCAGACTGGGAAGAAGCGAAAAGTAGATTTTTTGAAAGTAAACGTAGTTTCAGAGATTTTCTTCAAAAAAGTGGCTCAGGACAGTTGATTTCACAGTTTCATGATGTTTTCATGAATACCTGCTGTTTTCAGCACTTTACTGCCTAGACATGCATTTTCACTTTGTCTGCTCTCAAAAGACGTTTCAGGCTGTGAATTGGCCAAAAGTGGATTTTGTGACAGTAAACATAGTTTCAAAGACTTTCTTCAAAAAAGTGGCACAGGACTGTTGATTTAACAGTTTCATGATGCTTTCATGAATACCTGCTGTTTTCAGCACCGTACTGCTTGAAGATGCATTTTCACTTTTTATGCTCTTAAACAAAGTTTCAGTCTGAGAAGAAGCGAAAAGTAGATTTTTTTAAAGTAAACATAGTTTCAGAAATTTTCTTCAGAAAAGTGGCTCAGGACACTTGATTTAACAGTTTCATGATGCTTTCATGAATACCTGCTGTTTTCAGCAGTTTACTGCCTAGAGATGCATTTTCACTTTGTCATGCTCTTAAAAGACGTTTCAGGCTGTGAATTGGACAAAAGTGGATTTTGTGAAAGTAAACATAGTTTCAAAGACTTTCTTCAAAAAGTGGCACAGGACAGTTGATTTAACAGTTTCATGATGTTTTCATGGATACCTTTTGTTTTCAGCACTTTACTGCCTAGAGATGCATTTTCACTTTGTATGCTCTTAAAAGACGTTCAGACTGGGAAGAAGCGAAAAGTAGATTTTTTGAAAGTAAACGTAGTTTCAGAGATTTTCTTCAAAAAAATGGCTCAGGACAGTTGATTTCACAGTTTCATGATGTTTTCATGAATACCTGCTGTTTTCAGCACTTTACTGCCTAGACATGCATTTTCACTTTGTCTGCTCTCAAAAGACTTTTCAGGCTGTGAATTGGCCAAAAGTGGATTTTGTGACAGTAAACATAGTTTCAAAGACTTTCTTCAAAAAAGTGGCACAGGACTGTTGATTTAACAGTTTCATGATGCTTTCATGAATACCTGCTGTTTTCAGCACCGTACTGCCTAGAGATGCATTTTCACTTTTTATGCTCTTAAAAGACGTTTCAGGCTGTGAATTGTCCAAAGTGGATTTTGTGAAAGTAAACATAGTTTCAAAGACTTTCTTCAAAAAATTGGCTCAGGACAGTTGCTTTCACAGTTTCATGTTGATTTCATGAATATCTGCTGTTTTCAGCACCGTACTGCTTGAAGATGCATTTTCACTTTTTATGCTCTTAAAAGACTTTTCAGGCTGTGAATTGGCCAAAAGTGGATTTTGTGAAAGTAAACATAGTTTCAAAGACTTTCTTCAAAAAATTGGCTCAGGACAGTTGCTTTCACAGTTTCATGTTGATTTCATGAATATCTGCTGTTTTCAGCACCGTACTGCTTGAAGATGCATTTTCACTTTTTATGCTCTTAAAAAAAGTTTCAGGCTGGGAAGAAGCGAAAAGTGGATTTTTGTGACAATAAACATAGTTTCAAAGACTTTCTTCAAAAAAGTGGCACAGTACAGTTTATTTAACAGTTTCATGATGCTTTCATGAATACCTGCTGTTTTCAGCACTTTACTGCCTAGAGATGCATTTTCACTTTGTATGCTCTTAAAAGACGTTTCAGGCTGTGAATTGGCCAAAAGTGGATTTTGTGAAAGTAAACATAGTTTCAAAGACTTTCTTCAAAAAGTGGCACAGGACAGTTGATTTAACAGTTTCATGATGTTTTCATGAATACCTGCTGTTTTCAGCACCGTACTGCCTAGAGATGCATTTTCACTTTTTATGCTCTTAAAAGACGTTTCAGGCTGTGAATTGGCCAAAAGTGGATTTTGTGAAAGTAAACATAGTTTCAAAGACTTTCTTCAAAAAATTGGCTCAGGACAGTTGCTTTCACAGTTTCATGTTGATTTCATGAATATCTGCTGTTTTCAGCACCGTACTGCTTGAAGATGCATTTTCACTTTTTATGCTCTTAAAAGACTTTTCAGGCTGTGAATTGGCCAAAAGTGGATTTTGTGAAAGTAAACATAGTTTCAAAGACTTTCTTCAAAAAATTGGCTCAGGACAGTTGCTTTCACAGTTTCATGTTGATTTCATGAATATCTGCTGTTTTCAGCACCGTACTGCTTGAAGATGCATTTTCACTTTTTATGCTCTTAAAAAAAGTTTCAGGCTGGGAAGAAGCGAAAAGTGGATTTTGTGACAGTAAACATAGTTTCAAAGACTTTCTTCAGAAAAGTGGCTCAGGACACTTGATTTAACAGTTTCATGATGCTTTCATGAATACCTGCTGTTTTCAGCACTTTACTGCCTGGAGATGCATTTTCACTTTGTCTGCTCTTAAAAGACGTTTCAGGCTGTGAATTGGCCAAAAGTGGATTTTGTGAAAGTAAACATAGTTTCAAAGACTTTCTTCAAAAGAGTCTCGCAGGACAGTTGATTTAACAGTTTCATGATGTTTTCATGAATACCTGCTGTTTTCAGCACTTTACTGCCTAGAGATGCATTTTCACTTTGTCTGCTCTCAAAAGACGTTTCAGGCTGTGAATTGGCCAAAAGTGGATTTTGTGACAGTAAACATAGTTTCAAAGACTTTCTTCAAAAAATTGGCACAGGACTGTTGATTTAACAGTTTCATGATGCTTTCATGAATACCTGCTGTTTTCAGCACTTTACTGCCTGGAGATGCATTTTCACTTTGTCTGCTCTTAAAAGACGTTTCAGGCTGTGAATTGGCCAAAAGTGGATTTTGTGACAGTAAACATAGTTTCAAAGACTTTCTTCAAAAAAGTGGCGCAGGACAGTTGATTTAACAGTTTTATGATGTTTTCATGGATACCTTTTGTTTTCAGCACTTTACTGCCTAGAGATGCATTTTCACTTTGTATGCTCTTAAAAGACGTTTCAGACTGGGAAGAAGCGAAAAGTAGATTTTTTTAAAGTAAACATAGTTTCAGAAATTTTCTTCAGAAAAGTGGCTCAGGACACTTGATTTAACAGTTTCATGATGCTTTCATGAATACCTGCTGTTTTCAGCACTTTACTGCCTAGACATGCATTTTCACTTTGTCTGCTCTTAAAAGAAGTTTCAGGCTGTGAATTGGCCAAAAGTGGATTTTTTGAAAGTAAACATAGTTTCAAAGACTTTCTTCAAAAAAGTGGCGCAGGACAGTTGACTTAACAGTTTCATGATGTTTTCATGGATACCTTTTGTTTTCAGCACTTTACTGCTTGAAGATGCATTTTCACTTTTTATGCTCTTAAAAAATGTTTCAGGCTGTGAAGAAGCGAAAAGTGGATTTTGTGACAGTAAACATAGTTTCAAAGACTTTCTTCAAAAAAGTGGCACAGTACAGTTTATTTTACAGTTTCATGATGTTTTCATGAATACCTGCTGTTTTCAGCACTTTACTGCCTGGAGATGCATTTTCACTTTGTCTGCTCCTAAAAGACGTTTCAGGCTGTGAATTGGCCAAAAGTGGATTTTGTGACAGTAAACATAGTTTCAAAGACTTTCTTCAAAAAAGTGGCAAAGGACTGTTGATTTAACAGTTTCATGATGCTTTCATGAATACCTGCTGTTTTCAGCACTTTACTGCCTAGAGATGCATTTTCACTTTGTCTGCTCTTAAAAGAAGTTTCAGGCTGTGAATTGGCCAAAAGTGGATTTTGTGAAAGTAAACATAGTTTCAAAGACTTTCTTCAAAAAAGTGGCGCAGGACAGTTGACTTAACAGTTTCATGATGTTTTCATGGATACCTTTTGTTTTCAGCACTTTACTGCTTGAAGATGCATTTTCACTTTTTGCTCTTAAAAAATGTTTCAGGCTGTGAAGAAGCGAAAAGTGGATTTTGTGACAGTAAACATAGTTTCAAAGACTTTCTTCAAAAAAGTGGCACAGTACAGTTTATTTTACAGTTTCATGATGTTTTCATGAATACCTGCTGTTTTCAGCACTTTTACTGCCTGGAGATGCATTTTCACTTTGTCTGCTCCTAAAAGACGTTTCAGGCTGTGAATTGGCCAAAAGTGGATTTTGTGACAGTAAACATAGTTTCAAAGACTTTCTTCAAAAAGTGGCAAAGGACTGTTGATTTAACAGTTTCATGATGCTTTCATGAATACCTGCTGTTTTCAGCACTTTACTGCCTAGAGATGCATTTTCACTTTGTATGTTCTTAAAAGACGTTTCAGGCTGTGAATTGGCCAAAAGTGGATTTTGTGACAGTAAACATAGTTCAAAGACTTTCTTCAAAAAAGTGGCACAGGACAGTTGATTTAACAGTTTCATGATGCTTTCATGAATACCTGCTGTTTTCAGCACTTTACTGCCTAGAGATGCATTTTCACTTTGTATGCTCTTAAAAGACGTTTCAGACTGGGAAGAAGCGAAAAGTAGATTTTTTGAAAGTAAACGTAGTTTCAGAGATTTTCTTCAAAAAAGTGGCTCAGGACAGTTGATTTCACAGTTTCATGATGCTTTCATGAATACCTGCTGTTTTCAGCACTTTACTGCCTGGAGATGCATTTTCACTTTGTCTGCTCTTAAAAGACGTTTCAAGCTGTGAATTGGCCAAAAGTGGATTTTGTGACAGTAAACATAGTTTCAAAGACTTTCTTCAAAAAAGTGGCACAGGACTGTTGATTTAACAGTTTCATGATGTTTTCATGGATACCTTTTTTTTTCAGCACTTTACTGCCTGGAGATGCATTTTCACTTTGTCTGCTCTTAAAAGACGTTTCAGGCTGTGAATTGGCCAAAAGTGGATTTTGTGACAGTAAACATAGTTTCAAAGACTTTCTTCAAAAAAGTGGCACAGGACAGTTGATTTAACAGTTTCATGATGTTTTCATAGATACCTTTTGTTTTCAGCACTTTAATGCCTAGAGATGCATTTTCACAAGACGTTTCAGACTGGGAAGAGGCCAAAAGTGGATTTTGTGAAAGTAAACATAGTTTCAAAGACTTTCTTCAAAAAAGTGGCACAGGACAGTTGATTTAACAGTTTCATGATGTTTTCATGGATACCTTTTGTTTTGCAGCACTTTACTGCCTGGAGATGCATTTTCACTTTGTATGCTCTTAAAAGACGTTTCAGGCAGTGAATTGGCCAAAAGTGGATTTTGTGACAGTAAACATAGTTTCAAAGACTTTCTTCAAAAAATTGGCTCAGGACAGTTTGCTTTAACAGTTTCATGATGTTTTCATGAATACCTGCTGTTTTCAGCACCGTACTGCTTGAAGATGCATTTTCACTTTTTATGCTCTTAAAAAAAGTTTCAGGCTGGGAAGAAGCGAAAAGTGGATTTTGTGACAGTAAACATAGTTTCAAAGACTTTCTTCAAAAAAGTGGCCAGTACAGTTTATTTAACAGTTCATGATGCTTTCATGAATACCTGCTGTTTTCAGCACTTTACTGCCTAGAGATGCATTTTCACTTTGTATGCTCTTAAAAGACGTTTCAGCTGTGAATAGGCCAAAAGTGGATTTTGTGAAAGTAAACATAGTTTCAAAGACTTTCTCTCAAAAAGTGGCACAGGACAGTTGATTTAACAGTTTCATGATGTTTTCATGAATATCTGCTGTTTTCAGCACCGTACTGCCTAGAGATGCATTTTCACTTTTTATGCTCTTAAAAGACGTTTCAGGCTGTGAATTGGCCAAAAGTGGATTTTGTGAAAGTAAACATAGTTTCAAAGACTTTCTTCAAAAAATTGGCTCAGGACAGTTGCTTTCCACAGTTTCATGTTGATTTCATGAATATCTGCTGTTTTCAGCACCGTACTGCTTGAAGATGCATTTCACTTTTATGCTCTTAAAAGACTTTTCAGGCTGTGAATTGGCCAAAAGTGGATTTTGTGAAAGTAAACATAGTTTCAAAGACTTTCTTCAAAAAATTGGCTCAGGACAGTTGCTTTCACAGTTTCATGTTGATTTCATGAATATCTGCTGTTTTCAGCACCGTAC
Organism: Cebidichthys violaceus; assembly: GCF_023349555.1. Taxonomy (NCBI): domain Eukaryota; kingdom Metazoa; phylum Chordata; class Actinopteri; order Perciformes; family Stichaeidae; genus Cebidichthys; species Cebidichthys violaceus. The sequence continues at coordinate 31,239 of NW_027176467.1, forward strand.
TGCTTGAAGATGCATTTCACTTTTTATGCTCTTAAAAAAAGTTTCAGGCTGGGAAGAAGCGAAAAGTGGATTTTGTGACAGTAAACATAGTTTCAAAAGACTTTCTTCAAAAAAGTGGCACTGGACTGTTGATTTAACAGTTTCATGATGCTTTCATGAATACCTGCTGTTTCAGCACTTTACTGCCTAGAGATGCATTTTCACTTTGTATGTTCTTAAAAGACGTTTCAGGCTGTGAATTGGCCAAAAGTGGATTTTGTGACAGTAAACATAGTTTCAAAGACTTTCATTCAAAAAAGTGGCACAGGACAGTTGATTTAACAGTTTCATGATGCTTTCAGGAATACCTGCTGTTTTCAGCACTTTACTGCCTAGAGATGCATTTTCACTTTGTATGCTCTTAAAAGACGTTTCAGACTGGGAAGAAGCGAAAAGTAGATTTTTGAAAGTAAACGTAGTTTCAGAGATTTTCTTCAAAAAAGTGGCTCAGGACAGTTGATTTCACAGTTTCATGATGCTTTCATGAATACCTGCTGTTTTCAGCACTTTACTGCCTGGAGATGCATTTTCACTTTGTCTGCTCTTAAAAGACGTTTCAGGCTGTGAATTGGCCAAAAGTGGATTTTGTGAAAGTAAACATAGTTTCAAAGACTTTCTTCAAAAAGTGGCACAGGACAGTTGATTTAACAGTTTCATGATGCTTTCATGAATACCTGCTGTTTTCAGCACTTTACTTACTGCCTAGAGATGCATTTTCACTTTGTATGTTCTTAAAAGACGTTTCAGGCTGTGAATTGGCCAAAGTGGATTTTGTGAAAGTAAACATAGTTTCAAAGACTTTCTTCAAAAAAGTGGCACAGGACAGTTGATTTAACAGTTTCATGATGCTTTCAGGAATACCTGCTGTTTTCAGCACTTTACTGCCTAGAGATGCATTTTCACTTTGTATGCTCTTAAAAGACGTTTCAGACTGGGAAGAAGCGAAAAGTAGATTTTTTGAAAGTAAACGTAGTTTCAGAGATTTTCTCAAAAAAGTGGCTCAGGACAGTTGATTTCACAGTTTCATGATGCTTTCATGAATACCTGCTGTTTTCAGCACTTTACTGCCTGGAGATGCATTTTCACTTTGTCTGCTCTTAAAAGACGTTTCAAGCTGGGAATTGGCCAAAAGTGGATTTTGTGACAGTAAACATAGTTTCAAAGACTTTCTTCAAAAAAGTGGCACAGGACTGTTGATTTAACAGTTTCATGATGTTTTCATGGATACCTTTTGTTTTCAGCACTTTACTGCCTGGAGATGCATTTTCACTTTGTCTGCTCTTACAAGACGTTTCAGGCTGTGAATTGGCCAAAAGTGGATTTTGTGACAGTAAAACATAGTTTCAAAGACTTTCTTCAAAAAAGTGGCACAGGACAGTTGATTTAACAGTTTCATGATGTTTTCATGAATACCTGCTGTTTTCAGCACTTTACTGCCTAGAGATGCATTTTCACTTTGTATGCTCTTAAAAGACGTTTCAGACTGGGAAGAAGCGAAAAGTAGATTTTGTGACAGTAAACATAGTTTTAAAGACTTTCTTCAAAAAAGTGGCACAGGACTGTTGATTTAACAGTTTCATGATGTTTTCATGGATACCTTTTGTTTTCAGCACTTTACTGCCTGGAGATGCATTTTCACTTTGTCTGCTCTTAAAAGACGTTTCAGGCTGTGAATTGGCCAAAAGTGGATTTTGTGACAGTAAACATAGTTTCAAAGACTTTCTTCAAAAAAGTGGCACAGGACTGTTGATTTAACAGTTTCATGATGTTTTCATGGATACCTTTTGTTTTCAGCACTTTACTGCCTAGAGATGCATTTTCACTTTTGTATGCTCTTAAAAGACGTTTCAGGCAGTGAATGGCCAAAAGTGGATTTTGTGACAGTAAACATAGTTTCAAAGACTTTCTTCAAAAAATTGGCTCAGGACAGTTGCTTTAACAGTTCATGATGTTTTCATGAATACCTGCCTGTTTTCAGCACCGTACTGCTTGAAGATGCATTTTCACTTTTTATGCTCTTAAAAAAAGTTTCAGGCTGGGAGAAGCGAAAAGTGGATTTTGTGACAGTAAACATAGTTTCAAAGACTTTCTTCAAAAAAGTGGCACAGTACAGTTTATTTAACAGTTTCATGATGCTTTCATGAATACCTGCTGTTTTCAGCACTTTACTGCCTAGAGATGCATTTTCCACTTTGTATGCTCTTAAAAGACGTTTCAGGCTGTGAATTGGCCAAAAGTGGATTTTGTGAAAGTAAACATAGTTTCAAAGACTTTCTTCAAAAAGTGGCACAGGACAGTTGATTTAACAGTTTCATGATGTTTTCATGAATACCTGCTGTTTTCAGCACCGTACTGCCTAGAGATGCATTTTCACTTTTTATGCTCTTAAAAGACGTTTCAGGCTGTGAATTGGCCAAAAGTGGATTTTGTGAAAGTAAACATAGTTTCAAAGACTTTCTTCAAAAAAATTGGCTCAGGACAGTTGCTTTCACAGTTTCATGTTGATTTCATGAATATCTGCTGTTTTCAGCACCGTACTGCTTGAAGATGCATTTTCACTTTTTATGCTCTTAAAAGACTTTTCAGGCTGTGAATTGGCCAAAAGTGGATTTTGTGAAAGTAAACATAGTTTCAAAGACTTTCTTCAAAAAATTGGCTCAGGACAGTTGCTTTCACAGTTTCATGTTGATTTCATGAATATCTGCTGTTTTCAGCACCGTACTGCTTGAGATGCATTTTCACTTTTTATGCTCTTAAAAAAAGTTTCAGGCTGGGAAGAAGCGAAAAGTGGATTTTGTGACAGTAAACATAGTTTCAAAGACTTTCTTCAAAAAGTGGCACAGGACTGTTGATTTAACAGTTTCATGATGGCTTTCATGAATACCTGCTGTTTTCAGCACTTTACTGCCTAGAGATGCATTTTTCACTTTGTATGTTCTTAAAAGACGTTTCAGGCTGTGAATTGGCCAAAAGTGGATTTTGTGACAGTAAACATAGTTTCAAAGACTTTCTTCAAAAAAGTGGCACAGGACAGTTGATTTAACAGTTTCATGATGCTTTCAGGAATACCTGCTGTTTTCAGCACTTTACTGCCTAGAGATGCATTTTCACTTTGTATGCTCTTAAAAGACGTTTCAAGACTGGGAAGAAGCGAAAAGTAGATTTTTTGAAAGTAAACGTAGTTTCAGAGATTTTCTTCAAAAAAAGTGGCTCAGGACAGTTGATTTCACAGTTTCATGATGCTTTCATGAATACCTGCTGTTTTTCAGCACTTTACTGCCTGGAGATGCATTTTCCACTTTGTCTGCTCTTAAAAGACGTTTCAAGCTGTGAATTGGCCAAAAGTGGATTTTGTGACAGTAAACATAGTTTCAAAGACTTTCTTCAAAAAAGTGGCACAGGACTGTTGATTTAACAGTTTCATGATGTTTTCATGGATACCTTTTGTTTTCAGCACTTTACTGCCTGGAGATGCATTTTCACTTTGTCTGCTCTTAAAAGACGTTTCAGGCTGTGAATTGGCCAAAAGTGGATTTTGTGACAGTAAACATAGTTTCAAAGACTTTCTTCAAAAAAGTGGCGCAGGACAGTTGATTTAACAGTTTCATGATGTTTTCATGAATACCTGCTGTTTTCAGCACTTTACTGCCTAGAGATGCATTTTCACTTTGTATGCTCTTAAAAGACGTTTCAGACTGGGAAGAAGCGAAAAGTAGATTATGTGACAGTAAACATAGTTTTAAAGCTTTCTTCAAAAAAGTGGCACAGTACAGTTTATTTAACAGTTTCATGATGTTTTCATGAATACCTGCTGTTTTCAGCCACCGTACTGCTTGAAGATGCATTTTCACTTTTATGCTCTTAAAAAAAGTTTCAGGCTGGGAAGAAGCGAAAAGTGGATTTTGTGGACAGTAAACATAGTTTCAAAGACTTTTCTTCAAAAAAGTGGCACAGTACAGTTTATTTAACAGTTTCATGATGCTTTCATGAATACCTGCTGTTTTCAGCACTTTACTGCCTAGAGATGCATATTCACTTTGTATGCTCTTAAAAGACGTTTCAGGCTGTGAATTGGCCAAAAGTGGATTTTGTGAAAGTAAACATAGTTTCAAAGACTTTCTTCAAAAAGTGGCACAGGACAGTTGATTTAACAGTTTCATGATGTTTTCATGAATACCTGCTGTTTTCAGCACTGTACTGCCTAGAGATGCATTTTCACTTTTTATGCTCTTAAAAGACGTTTCAGGCTGTGAATTGGCCAAAAGTGGATTTTGTGAAAGTAAAACATAGTTTCAAAGACTTTCTTCAAAAAATGGCTCAGGACAGTTGCTTTCACAGTTTCATGTTGATTTCATGAATATCTGCTGTTTTCAGCACCGTACTGCTTGAAGATGCATTTTCACTTTTTATGCTCTTAAAAGACTTTTCAGGCTGTGAATTGGCCAAAAGTGGATTTTGTGAAAGTAAACATAGTTTCAAAGACTTTCTTCAAAAAATTGGCTCAGGACAGTTGCTTTCACAGTTTCATGTTGATTTCATGAATATCTGCTGTTTTCAGCAACCGTACTGCTTGAAGATGCATTTTCACTTTTTATGCTCTTAAAAAAAGTTTCCAGGCTGGGAAGAAGCGAAAAGTGGATTTTGTGACAGTAAACATAGTTTCAAGACTTTCTTCAAAAAAGTGGCACAGGACTGTTGATTTAACAGATTCATGATGCGTTCATGAATACCTGCTGTTTTCAGCACTTTACTGCCTAGAGATGCATTTTCACTTTGTATGCTCCTTAAAAGACGTTTCAGGCTGTGAATTGGCCAAAAGTGGATTTTGTGAAAGTAAACATAGTTTCAAAAACTTTCTTCAAAAAGTGGCACAGGACAGTTGATTTAACAGTTTCATGATGTTTTCATGAATACCTGCTGTTTTCAGCACCGTACTGCCTAGAGATGCATTTTCACTTTTTATGCTCTTAAAAGACGTTTCAGGCTGTGAATTGGCCAAAAGTGGATTTTGTGAAAGTAAACATAGTTTCAAAGACTTTCTTCAAAAAATTGGCTCAGGACAGTTGCTTTCACAGTTTCATGTTGATTTCATGAATATCTGCTGTTTTCAGCACGTACTGCTTGAAGATGCATTTTCACTTTTTATGCTCTTAAAAAAAGTTTCAGGCTGGGAAGAAGCGAAAAGTGGATTTTTGTGACAGTAAACATAGTTTCAAAGACTTTCTTCAAAAAAGTGGCACAGGACTGTTGATTTAACAGTTTCATGATGCTTTCATGAATACCTGCTGTTTTCAGCACTTTACTGCCTAGAGATGCATTTTCACTTTGTATGTTCTTAAAGACGTTTCAGGCTGTGAATTGGCCAAAAGTGGATTTTGTGACAGTAAACATAGTTTCAAAGACTTTCTTCAAAAAAGTGGCACAGGACAGTTGATTTAACAGTTTCATGATGCTTTCAGGAATACCTGCTGTTTTCAGCACTTTACTGCCTAGAGATGCATTTTCACTTTTGTATGCTCTTAAAAGACGTTTCAGACTGGGAAGAAGCGAAAAGTAGATTTTTTGAAAGTAAACGTAGTTTCAGAGATTTTCTTCAAAAAAGTGGCTCAGGACAGTTGATTTCACAGTTTCATGATGCTTTCATGAATACCTGCTGTTTTCAGCACTTTACTGCCTGGAGATGCATTTTCACTTTGTCTGCTCTTAAAAGACGTTTCAGGCTGTGAATTGGCCAAAAGTGGATTTTGTGAAAGTAAACATAGTTTCAAAGACTTTCTTCAAAAAGTGGCACAGGACAGTTGATTTAACAGTTTCATGATGCTTTCATGAATACCTGCTGTTTTCAGCACTTTACTGCCTAGAGATGCATTTTCACTTTGTATGTTCTTAAAAGACGTTTCAGGCTGTGAATTGGCCAAAAGTGGATTTTGTGAAAGTAAACATAGTTTCAAAGACTTTCTTCAAAAAAGTGGCCACAGGACAGTTGATTTAACAGTTTCATGATGCTTTCAGGAATACCTGCTGTTTTCAGCACTTTACTGCCTAGAGATGCATTTTCACTTTGTATGCTCTTAAAAGACGTTCAGACTGGGAAGAAGCGAAAAGTAGATTTTTTGAAAGTAAATGTAGTTTCAGAGATTTTCTTCAAAAAAGTGGCTCAGGGACAGTTGATTTCACAGTTTCATGATGCTTTCATGAATACCTGCTGTTTTCAGCACTTTACTGCCTGGAGATGCATTTTCACTTTGTCTGCTCTTAAAAGACGTTTCAAGCTGTGAATTGGCCAAAAGTGGATTTTGTGACAGTAAACATAGTTTCAAGACTTTTCTTCAAAAAAGTGGCACAGGACTGTTGATTTAACAGTTTCATGAATGTTTTCATGGATACCTTTTGTTTTCAGCACTTTACTGCCTGGAGATGCATTTTCACTTTGTCTGCTCTTAAAAGACGTTTCAGGCTGTGAATTGGCCAAAAGTGGATTTTGTGACAGTAAACATAGTTTCAAAGACTTTCTTCAAAAAAGTGGCACAGGACAGTTGATTTAACAGTTTCATGATGTTTTCATGAATACCTGCTGTTTTCAGCACTTTACTGCCTAGAGATGCATTTTCACTTTGTATGCTCTTAAAAGACGTTTCAGACTGGGAAGAAGCGAAAAGTAGATTTTGTGACAGTAAACATAGTTTTAAAGACTTTCTTCAAAAAAGTGGCACAGGACTGTTGATTTAACAGTTTCATGATGTTTTCATGGATACCTTTTGTTTTCAGCACTTTACTGCCTGGAGATGCATTTTCACTTTGTCTGCTCTTAAAAGACGTTTCAGGCTGTGAATTGGCCAAAAGTGGATTTTGTGACAGTAAACATAGTTTCAAAGACTTTCTTCAAAAAAGTGGCACAGGACTGTTGATTTAACAGTTTCATGATGTTTTCATGGATACCTTTTGTTTTCAGCACTTTACTGCCTAGAGATGCATTTTCACTTTGTATGCTCTTAAAAGACGTTTCAGGCAGTGAATTGGCCAAAAGTGGATTTTGTGACAGTAAACATAGTTTCAAAGACTTTCTTCAAAAAATTGGCTCAGGACAGTTGCTTTAACAGTTTCATGATGTTTTCATGAATACCTGCTGTTTTCAGCACCGTACTGCTTGAAGATGCATTTTCACTTTTTATGCTCTTAAAAAAAGTTTCAGGCTGGGAAGAAGCGAAAAGTGGATTTTGTGAAAGTAAACATAGTTTCAAAGACTTTCTTCAAAAAAGTGGCACAGTACAGTTTATTTAACAGTTTCATGATGCTTTCATGAATACCTGCTGTTTTCAGCACTTTACTGCCTAGAGATGCATTTTCACTTTGTATGCTCTTAAAAGACGTTTCAGGCTGTGAATTGGCCAAAAGTGGATTTTGTGAAAGTAAACATAGTTTCAAAGACTTTCTTCAAAAAGTGGCACAGGACAGTTGATTTAACAGTTTCATGATGTTTTCATGAATACCTGCTGTTTTCAGCACCGTACTGCCTAGAGATGCATTTTCACTTTTTATGCTCTTAAAAGACGTTTCAGGCTGTGAATTGGCCAAAAGTGGATTTTGTGAAAGTAAACATAGTTTCAAAGACTTTCTTCAAAAAATTGGCTCAGGACAGTTGCTTTCACAGTTTCATGTTGATTTCATGAATATCTGCTGTTTTCAGCACCGTACTGCTTGAAGATGCATTTTCACTTTTTATGCTCTTAAAAGACTTTTCAGGCTGTGAATTGGCCAAAAGTGGATTTTGTGAAAGTAAACATAGTTTCAAAGACTTTCTTCAAAAAATTGGCTCAGGACAGTTGCTTTCACAGTTTCATGTTGATTTCATGAATATCTGCTGTTTTCAGCACCGTACTGCTTGAAGATGCATTTTCACTTTTTATGCTCTTAAAAAAAGTTTCAGGCTGGGAAGAAGCGAAAAGTGGATTTTGTGACAGTAAACATAGTTTCAAAGACTTTCTTCAAAAAAGTGGCACAGGACTGTTGATTTAACAGTTTCATGATGCTTTCATGAATACCTGCTGTTTTCAGCACTTTACTGCCTAGAGATGCATTTTCACTTTGTATGTTCTTAAAAGACGTTTCAGGCTGTGAATTGGCCAAAAGTGGATTTTGTGACAGTAAACATAGTTTCAAAGACTTTCTTCAAAAAAGTGGCACAGGACAGTTGATTTAACAGTTTCATGATGTTTTCAGGAATACCTGCTGTTTTCAGCACTTTACTGCCTAGAGATGCATTTTCACTTTGTATGCTCTTAAAAGACGTTTCAGACTGGGAAGAAGCGAAAAGTAGATTTTTTGAAAGTAAACGTAGTTTCAGAGATTTTCTTCAAAAAAGTGGCTCAGGACAGTTGATTTCACAGTTTCATGATGCTTTCATGAATACCTGCTGTTTTCAGCACTTTACTGCCTGGAGATGCATTTTCACTTTGTCTGCTCTTAAAAGACGTTTCAAGCTGTGAATTGGCCAAAAGTGGATTTTGTGACAGTAAACATAGTTTCAAAGACTTTCTTCAAAAAAGTGGCACAGGACTGTTGATTTAACAGTTTCATGATGTTTTCATGGATACCTTTTGTTTTCAGCACTTTACTGCCTGGAGATGCATTTTCACTTTGTCTGCTCTTAAAAGACGTTTCAGGCTGTGAATTGGCCAAAAGTGGATTTTGTGACAGTAAACATAGTTTCAAAGACTTTCTTCAAAAAAGTGGCGCAGGACAGTTGATTTAACAGTTTCATGATGTTTTCATGAATACCTGCTGTTTTCAGCACTTTACTGCCTAGAGATGCATTTTCACTTTGTATGCTCTTAAAAGACGTTTCAGACTGGGAAGAAGCGAAAAGTAGATTTTGTGACAGTAAACATAGTTTTAAAGACTTTCTTCAAAAAAGTGGCACAGTACAGTTTATTTAACAGTTTCATGATGTTTTCATGAATACCTGCTGTTTTCAGCACCGTACTGCTTGAAGATGCATTTTCACTTTTTATGCTCTTAAAAAAAGTTTCAGGCTGGGAAGAAGCGAAAAGTGGATTTTGTGACAGTAAACATAGTTTCAAAGACTTTCTTCAAAAAAGTGGCACAGTACAGTTTATTTAACAGTTTCATGATGCTTTCATGAATACCTGCTGTTTTCAGCACTTTACTGCCTAGAGATGCATATTCACTTTGTATGCTCTTAAAAGACGTTTCAGGCTGTGAATTGGCCAAAAGTGGATTTTGTGAAAGTAAACATAGTTTCAAAGACTTTCTTCAAAAAGTGGCACAGGACAGTTGATTTAACAGTTTCATGATGTTTTCATGAATACCTGCTGTTTTCAGCACTGTACTGCCTAGAGATGCATTTTCACTTTTTATGCTCTTAAAAGACGTTTCAGGCTGTGAATTGGCCAAAAGTGGATTTTGTGAAAGTAAACATAGTTTCAAAGACTTTCTTCAAAAAATTGGCTCAGGACAGTTGCTTTCACAGTTTCATGTTGATTTCATGAATATCTGCTGTTTTCAGCACCGTACTGCTTGAAGATGCATTTTCACTTTTTATGCTCTTAAAAGACTTTTCAGGCTGTGAATTGGCCAAAAGTGGATTTTGTGAAAGTAAACATAGTTTCAAAGACTTTCTTCAAAAAATTGGCTCAGGACAGTTGCTTTCACAGTTTCATGTTGATTTCATGAATATCTGCTGTTTTCAGCACCGTACTGCTTGAAGATGCATTTTCACTTTTTATGCTCTTAAAAAAAGTTTCAGGCTGGGAAGAAGCGAAAAGTGGATTTTGTGACAGTAAACATAGTTTCAAAGACTTTCTTCAAAAAAGTGGCACAGGACTGTTGATTTAACAGTTTCATGATGCGTTCATGAATACCTGCTGTTTTCAGCACTTTACTGCCTAGAGATGCATTTTCACTTTGTATGCTCTTAAAAGACGTTTCAGGCTGTGAATTGGCCAAAAGTGGATTTTGTGAAAGTAAACATAGTTTCAAAAACTTTCTTCAAAAAGTGGCACAGGACAGTTGATTTAACAGTTTCATGATGTTTTCATGAATACCTGCTGTTTTCAGCACCGTACTGCCTAGAGATGCATTTTCACTTTTTATGCTCTTAAAAGACGTTTCAGGCTGTGAATTGGCCAAAAGTGGATTTTGTGAAAGTAAACATAGTTTCAAAGACTTTCTTCAAAAAATTGGCTCAGGACAGTTGCTTTCACAGTTTCATGTTGATTTCATGAATATCTGCTGTTTTCAGCACCGTACTGCTTGAAGATGCATTTTCACTTTTTATGCTCTTAAAAGACTTTTCAGGCTGTGAATTGGCCAAAAGTGGATTTTGTGAAAGTAAACATAGTTTCAAAGACTTTCTTCAAAAAATTGGCTCAGGACAGTTGCTTTCACAGTTTCATGTTGATTTCATGAATATCTGCTGTTTTCAGCACCGTACTGCTTGAAGATGCATTTTCACTTTTTATGCTCTTAAAAAAAGTTTCAGGCTGGGAAGAAGCGAAAAGTGGATTTTGTGACAGTAAACATAGTTTCAAAGACTTTCTTCAAAAAAGTGGCACAGGACTGTTGATTTAACAGTTTCATGATGCTTTCATGAATACCTGCTGTTTTCAGCACTTTACTGCCTAGAGATGCATTTTCACTTTGGATGTTCTTAAAAGACGTTTCAGGCTGTGAATTGGCCAAAAGTGGATTTTGTGACAGTAAACATAGTTTCAAAGACTTTCTTCAAAAAAGTGGCACAGGACTGTTGATTTAACAGTTTCATGATGTTTTCATAGATACCTTTTGTTTTCAGCACTTTACTGCCTAGAGATGCATTTTCACTTTGTATGATCTTAAAAGACGTTTCAGACTGGGAAGAGGCCAAAAGTGGATTTTGTGAAAGTAAACATAGTTTCAAAGACTTTCTTCAAAAAAGTGGCACAGGACAGTTGATTTAACAGTTTCATGATGTTTTCATGGATACCTTTTGTTTTCAGCACTTTACTGCTTGAAGATGCATTTTCACTTTTTATGCTCTTAAAAAAAGTTTCAGTCTGGGAAGAAGCGAAAAGTGGATTTTGTGACAGTAAACATAGTTTCAAAGACTTTCTTCAAAAAATTGGCACAGGACTGTTGATTTAACAGTTTCATGATGCTTTCATGAATACCTGCTGTTTTCAGCACCGTACTGCCTAGAGATGCATTTTCACTTTTTATGCTCTTAAAAGACGTTTCAGGCTGTGAATTGGCCAAAAGTGGATTTTGTGACAGTAAACATAGTTTCAAAGACTTTCTTCAAAAAATTGGCACAGGACTGTTGATTTAACAGTTTCATGATGCTTTCATGAATACCTGCTGTTTTCAGCACCGTACTGCTTGAAGATGCATTTTCACTTTTTATGCTCTTAAAAAAAGTTTCAGTCTGGGAAGAAGCGAAAAGTAGATTTTTTTAAAGTAAACATAGTTTCAGAAATTTTCTTCAGAAAAGTGGCTGAGGACACTTGATTTAACAGTTTCATGATGCTTTCATGAATACCTGCTGTTTTCAGCACTTTACTGCCTAGAGATGCATTTTCACTTTGTATGCTCTTAAAAGACGTTTCAGGCTGTGAATTGGCCAAAAGTGGATTTTGTGAAAGTAAACATAGTTTCAAAAACTTTCTTCAAAAAGTGGCACAGGACAGTTGATTTAACAGTTTCATGATGTTTTCATGAATACCTGCTGTTTTCAGCACCGTACTGCCTAGAGATGCATTTTCACTTTTTATGCTCTTAAAAGACGTTTCAGGCTGTGAATTGGCCAAAAGTGGATTTTGTGAAAGTAAACATAGTTTCAAAGACTTTCTTCAAAAAATTGGCTCAGGACAGTTGCTTTCACAGTTTCATGTTGATTTCATGAATATCTGCTGTTTTCAGCACCGTACTGCTTGAAGATGCATTTTCACTTTTTATGCTCTTAAAAGACTTTTCAGGCTGTGAATTGGCCAAAAGTGGATTTTGTGAAAGTAAACATAGTTTCAAAGACTTTCTTCAAAAAATTGGCTCAGGACAGTTGCTTTCACAGTTTCATGTTGATTTCATGAATATCAGCTGTTTTCAGCACCGTACTGCTTGAAGATGCATTTTCACTTTTTATGCTCTTAAAAAAAGTTTCAGGCTGGGAAGAAGCGAAAAGTGGATTTTGTGACAGTAAACATAGTTTCAAAGACTTTCTTCAAAAAAAGTGGCACAGGACTGTTGATTTAACAGTTTCATGATGCTTTCATGAATACCTGCTGTTTTCAGCACTTTACTGCCTAGAGATGCATTTTCACTTTGGATGTTCTTAAAAGACGTTTCAGGCTGTGAATTGGCCAAAAGTGGATTTTGTGACAGTAAACATAGTTTCAAAGACTTTCTTCAAAAAAGTGGCACAGGACTGTTGATTTAACAGTTTCATGATGTTTTCATAGATACCTTTTGCTTTCAGCACTTTACTGCCTAGAGATGCATTTTCACTTTGTATGATCTTAAAAGACGTTTCAGACTGGGAAGAGGCCAAAAGTGGATTTTGTGAAAGTAAACATAGTTTCAAAGACTTTCTTCAAAAAAGTGGCACAGGACAGTTGATTTAACAGTTTCATGATGTTTTCATGGATACCTTTTGTTTTCAGCACTTTACTGCTTGAAGATGCATTTTCACTTTTTATGCTCTTAAAAAAAGTTTCAGTCTGGGAAGAAGCGAAAAGTGGATTTTGTGACAGTAAACATAGTTTCAAAGACTTTCTTCAAAAAATTGGCACAGGACTGTTGATTTAACAGTTTCATGATGCTTTCATGAATACCTGCTGTTTTCAGCACCGTACTGCCTAGAGATGCATTTTCACTTTTTATGCTCTTAAAAGACGTTTCAGGCTGTGAATTGGCCAAAAGTGGATTTTGTGACAGTAAACATAGTTTCAAAGACTTTCTTCAAAAAATTGGCACAGGACTGTTGATTTAACAGTTTCATGATGCTTTCATGAATACCTGCTGTTTTCAGCACCGTACTGCTTGAAGATGCATTTTCACTTTTTATGCTCTTAAAAAAAGTTTCAGTCTGGGAAGAAGCGAAAAGTAGATTTTTTTAAAGTAAACATAGTTTCAGAAATTTTCTTCAGAAAAGTGGCTCAGGACACTTGATTTAACAGTTTCATGATGCTTTCATGAATACCTGCTGTTTTCAGCACTTTACTGCCTGGAGATGCATTTTCACTTTGTCTGCTCTTAAAAGACGTTTCAGGCTGTGAATTGGCCAAAAGTGGATTTTGTGACAGTAAACATAGTTTCAAAGACTTTCTTCAAAAAAGTGGCACAGGACTGTTGATTTAACAGTTTCATGATGTTTTCATAGATACCTTTTGTTTTCAGCACTTTACTGCCTAGAGATGCATTTTCACTTTGTATGATCTTAAAAGACGTTTCAGACTGGGAAGAGGCCAAAAGTGGATTTTGTGAAAGTAAACATAGTTTCAAAGACTTTCTTCAAAAAAGTGGCACAGGACAGTTGATTTAACAGTTTCATGATGTTTTCATGGATACCTTTTGTTTTCAGCACTTTACTGCTTGAAGATGCATTTTCACTTTTTATGCTCTTAAAAAAAGTTTCAGTCTGGGAAGAAGCGAAAAGTGGATTTTGTGACAGTAAACATAGTTTCAAAGACTTTCTTCAAAAAAGTGGCACAGTACAGTTTATTTAACAGTTTCATGATGCTTTCATGAAAACCTGCTGTTTTCAGCACTTTACTGCCTAGAGATGCATTTTCACTTTGTATGTTCTTAAAAGACGTTTCAGGCTGTGAATTGGCCAAAAGTGGATTTTGTGACAGTAAACATAGTTTCAAAGACTTTCTTCAAAAAAGTGGCACAGTACAGTTTATTTAACAGTTTCATGATGCTTTCATGAATACCTGCTGTTTTCAGCACTTTACTGCCTGGAGATGCATTTTCACTTTGTCTGCTCTTAAAAGACGTTTCAGGCTGTGAATTGGCCAAAACTGGATTTTGTGAAAGTAAACATAGTTTCAAAGACTTTCTTCAAAAAAGTGGCACAGTACTGTTTATTTTACAGTTTCATGATGTTTTCATGAATACCTGCTGTTTTCAGCACTTTACTGCCTGGAGATGCATTTTCACTTTGTCTGCTCTTAAAAGACGTTTCAGGCTGTGAATTGGCCAAAAGTGGATTTTGTGACAGTAAACATAGTTTCAAAGACTTTCTTCAAAAAAGTGGCACAGGACAGTTGATTTAACAGTTTCATGATGTTTTCATGAATACCTGCTGTTTTCAGCACTTTACTGCCTAGAGATGCATTTTCACTTTGTATGCTCTTAAAAGACGTTTCAGACTGGGAAGAAGCGAAAAGTAGATTTTGTGACAGTAAACATAGTTTTAAAGACTTTCTTCAAAAAAGTGGCACAGGACTGTTGATTTAACAGTTTCATGATGTTTTCATGGATACCTTTTGTTTTCAGCACTTTACTGCCTAGAGATGCATTTTCACTTTGTATGCTCTTAAAAGACGTTTCAGGCAGTGAATTGGCCAAAAGTGGATTTTGTGACAGTAAACATAGTTTCAAAGACTTTCTTCAAAAAATTGGCTCAGGACAGTTGCTTTAACAGTTTCATGATGTTTTCATGAATACCTGCTGTTTTCAGCACCGTACTGCTTGAAGATGCATTTTCACTTTTTATGCTCTTAAAAAAGTTTCAGGCTGGGAAGAAGCGAAAAGTGGATTTTGTGACAGTAAACATAGTTTCAAAGACTTTCTTCAAAAAAGTGGCACAGTACAGTTTATTTAACAGTTTCATGATGCTTTCATGAATACCTGCTGTTTTCAGCACTTTACTGCCTAGAGATGCATTTTCACTTTGTATGCTCTTAAAAGACGTTTCAGGCTGTGAATTGGCCAAAAGTGGATTTTGTGAAAGTAAACATAGTTTCAAAGACTTTCTTCAAAAAGTGGCACAGGACAGTTGATTTAACAGTTTCATGATGTTTTCATGAATACCTGCTGTTTTCAGCACCGTACTGCCTAGAGATGCATTTTCACTTTTTATGCTCTTAAAAGACGTTTCAGGCTGTGAATTGGCCAAAAGTGGATTTTGTGAAAGTAAACATAGTTTCAAAGACTTTCTTCAAAAAATTGGCTCAGGACAGTTGCTTTCACAGTTTCATGTTGATTTCATGAATATCTGCTGTTTTCAGCACCGTACTGCTTGAAGATGCATTTTCACTTTTTATGCTCTTAAAAGACTTTTCAGGTTGTGAATTGGCCAAAAGTGGATTTTGTGAAAGTAAACATAGTTTCAAAGACTTTCTTCAAAAAATTGGCTCAGGACAGTTGCTTTCACAGTTTCATGTTGATTTCATGAATATCTGCTGTTTTCAGCACCGTACTGCTTGAAGATGCATTTTCACTTTTTATGCTCTTAAAAAAAGTTTCAGGCTGGGAAGAAGCGAAAAGTGGATTTTGTGACAGTAAAACATAGTTTCAAAGACTTTCTTCAAAAAAGTGGCACAGGACTGTTGATTTAACAGTTTCATGATGCTTTCATGAATACCTGCTGTTTTCAGCACTTTACTGCCTAGAGATGCATTTTCACTTTGGATGTTCTTAAAAGACGTTTCAGGCTGTGAATTGGCCAAAAGTGGATTTTGTGACAGTAAACATAGTTTCAAAGACTTTCTTCAAAAAAGTGGCACAGGACTGTTGATTTAACAGTTTCATGATGCTTTCATGAATACCTGCTGTTTTCAGCACTTTACTGCCTAGAGATGCATTTTCACTTTGTATGCTCTTAAAAGACGTTTCAGGCTGTGAATTGGCCAAAAGTGGATTTTGTGAAAGTAAACATAGTTTCAAAAACTTTCTTCAAAAAGTGGCACAGGACAGTTGATTTAACAGTTTCATGATGTTTTCATGAATACCTGCTGTTTTCAGCACCGTACTGCCTAGAGATGCATTTTCACTTTTTATGCTCTTAAAAGACGTTTCAGGCTGTGAATTGGCCAAAAGTGGATTTTGTGAAAGTAAACATAGTTTCAAAGACTTTCTTCAAAAAATTGGCTCAGGACAGTTGCTTTCACAGTTTCATGTTGATTTCATGAATATCTGCTGTTTTCAGCACCGTACTGCTTGAAGATGCATTTTCACTTTTTATGCTCTTAAAAGACTTTTCAGGCTGTGAATTGGCCAAAAGTGGATTTTGTGAAAGTAAACATAGTTTCAAAGACTTTCTTCAAAAAATTGGCTCAGGACAGTTGCTTTCACAGTTTCATGTTGATTTCATGAATATCTGCTGTTTTCAGCACCGTACTGCTTGAAGATGCATTTTCACTTTTTATGCTCTTAAAAAAAGTTTCAGGCTGGGAAGAAGCGAAAAGTGGATTTTGTGACAGTAAACATAGTTTCAAAGACTTTCTTCAAAAAAGTGGCACAGGACTGTTGATTTAACAGTTTCATGATGCTTTCATGAATACCTGCTGTTTTCAGCACTTTACTGCCTAGAGATGCATTTTCACTTTGGATGTTCTTAAAAGACGTTTCAGGCTGTGAATTGGCCAAAAGTGGATTTTGTGAAAGTAAACATAGTTTCAAAAACTTTCTTCAAAAAGTGGCACAGGACAGTTGATTTAACAGTTTCATGATGTTTTCATGAATACCTGCTGTTTTCAGCACTTTACTGCCTAGAGATGCATTTTCACTTTGTATGCTCTTAAAAGACGTTTCAGGCTGTGAATTGGCCAAAAGTGGATTTTGTGAAAGTAAACATAGTTTCAAAGACTTTCTTCAAAAAATTGGCTCAGGACAGTTGCTTTCACAGTTTCATGTTGATTTCATGAATATCTGCTGTTTTCAGCACCGTACTGCTTGAAGATGCATTTTCACTTTTTATGCTCTTAAAAAAAGTTTCAGTCTGGGAAGAAGCGAAAAGTAGATTTTTTTAAAGTAAACATAGTTTCAGAAATTTTCTTCAGAAAAGTGGCTCAGGACACTTGATTTAACAGTTTCATGATGCTTTCATGAATACCTGCTGTTTTCAGCACTTTACTGCCTGGAGATGCATTTTCACTTTGTCTGCTCTTAAAAGACGTTTCAGGCTGTGAATTGGCCAAAAGTGGATTTTGTGAAAGTAAACATAGTTTCAAAGACTTTCTTCAAAAAGTGGCACAGGACAGTTGATTTAACAGTTTCATGATGTTTTCATGGATACCTTTTGTTTTCAGCACTTTACTGCCTAGAGATGCATTTTCACTTTGTATGCTCTTAAAAGACGTTTCAGACTGGGAAGAAGCGAAAAGTAGATTTTTTGAAAGTAAACGTAGTTTCAGAGATTTTCTTCAAAAAAGTGGCTCAGGACAGTTGATTTCACAGTTTCATGATGTTTTCATGAATACCTGCTGTTTTCAGCACTTTACTGCCTAGACATGCATTTTCACTTTGTCTGCTCTCAAAAGACGTTTCAGGCTGTGAATTGGCCAAAAGTGGATTTTGTGACAGTAAACATAGTTTCAAAGACTTTCTTCAAAAAAGTGGCACAGGACTGTTGATTTAACAGTTTCATGATGCTTTCATGAATACCTGCTGTTTTCAGCACCGTACTGCTTGAAGATGCATTTTCACTTTTTATGCTCTTAAACAAAGTTTCAGTCTGAGAAGAAACGAAAAGTAGATTTTTTTAAAGTAAACATAGTTTCAGAAATTTTCTTCAGAAAAGTGGCTCAGGACACTTGATTTAACAGTTTCATGATGCTTTCATGAATACCTGCTGTTTTCAGCACTTTACTGCCTAGAGATGCATTTTCACTTTGTATGCTCTTAAAAGACGTTTCAGGCTGTGAATTGGCCAAAAGTGGATTTTGTGAAAGTAAACATAGTTTCAAAGACTTTCTTCAAAAAGTGGCACAGGACAGTTGATTTAACAGTTTCATGATGTTTTCATGAATACCTGCTGTTTTCAGCACCGTACTGCCTAGAGATGCATTTTCACTTTTTATGCTCTTAAAAGACGTTTCAGGCTGTGAATTGGCCAAAAGTGGATTTTGTGAAAGTAAACATAGTTTCAAAGACTTTCTTCAAAAAATTGGCTCAGGACAGTTGCTTTCACAGTTTCATGTTGATTTCATGAATATCTGCTGTTTTCAGCACCGTACTGCTTGAAGATGCATTTTCACTTTTTATGCTCTTAAAAAACAGTTTCAGGCTGGGAAGAAGCGAAAAGTGGATTTTGTGACAGTAAACATAGTTTCAAAGACTTTCTTCAGAAAATTTGCTCAGGGCACTTGATTTAACAGTTTCATGATGCTTTCATGAATACCTGCTGTTTTCAGCACTTTACTGCCTGGAGATGCATTTTCACTTTGTCTGCTCTTAAAAGACGTTTCAGGCTGTGAATTGGCCAAAAGTGGATTTTGTGAAAGTAAACATAGTTTCAAAGACTTTCTTCAAAAGAGTCTCGCAGGACAGTTGATTTAACAGTTTCATGATGTTTTCATGAATACCTGCTGTTTTCAGCACTTTACTGCCTAGAGATGCATTTTCACTTTGTCTGCTCTCAAAAGACGTTTCAGGCTGTGAATTGGCCAAAAGTGGATTTTGTGACAGTAAACATAGTTTCAAAGACTTTCTTCAAAAAATTGGCACAGGACTGTTGATTTAACAGTTTCATGATGCTTTCATGAATACCTGCTGTTTTCAGCACTTTACTGCCTGGAGATGCATTTTCACTTTGTCTGCTCTTAAAAGACGTTTCAGGCTGTGAATTGGCCAAAAGTGGATTTTGTGACAGTAAACATAGTTTCAAAGACTTTCTTCAAAAAAGTGGCGCAGGACAGTTGATTTAACAGTTTTATGATGTTTTCATGGATACCTTTTGTTTTCAGCACTTTACTGCCTAGAGATGCATTTTCACTTTGTATGCTCTTAAAAGACGTTTCAGACTGGGAAGAAGCGAAAAGTAGATTTTTTTAAAGTAAACATAGTTTCAGAAATTTTCTTCAGAAAAGTGGCTCAGGACACTTGATTTAACAGTTTCATGATGCTTTCATGAATACCTGCTGTTTTCAGCACTTTACTGCCTAGACATGCATTTTCACTTTGTCTGCTCTTAAAAGAAGTTTCAGGCTGTGAATTGGCCAAAAGTGGATTTTGTGAAAGTAAACATAGTTTCAAAGACTTTCTTCAAAAAAGTGGCGCAGGACAGTTGACTTAACAGTTTCATGATGTTTTCATGGATACCTTTTGTTTTCAGCACTTTACTGCTTGAAGATGCATTTTCACTTTTTATGCTCTTAAAAAATGTTTCAGGCTGTGAAGAAGCGAAAAGTGGATTTTGTGACAGTAAACATAGTTTCAAAGACTTTCTTCAAAAAAGTGGCACAGTACAGTTTATTTTACAGTTTCATGATGTTTTCATGAATACCTGCTGTTTTCAGCACTTTACTGCCTAGAGATGCATTTTCACTTTGTCTGCTCCTAAAAGACGTTTCAGGCTGTGAATTGGCCAAAAGTGGATTTTGTGACAGTAAACATAGTTTCAAAGACTTTCTTCAAAAAAGTGGCAAAGGACTGTTGATTTAACAGTTTCATGATGCTTTCATGAATACCTGCTGTTTTCAGCACTTTACTGCCTGGAGATGCATTTTCACTTTGTCTGCTCTTAAAAGACGTTTCAGGCTGTGAATTGGCCAAAAGTGGATTTTGTGAAAGTAAACATAGTTTCAATGACTTTCTTCAAAAGAGTCTCGCAGGACAGTTGATTTAACAGTTTGATGATGTTTTCATGAATACCTTTTGTTTTCAGCACTTACTGCTTGAAGATGCATTTTCACTTTTTATGCTCTTAAAAAAAGTTTCAGTCTGGGAAGAAGCGAAAAGTGGATTTTGTGACAGTAAACATAGTTTCAAAGACTTTCTTCAAAAAATTGGCACAGGACTGTTGATTTAACAGTTTCATGATGCTTTCATGAATACCTGCTGTTTTCAGCACCGTACTGCCTAGAGATGCATTTTCACTTTTTATGCTCTTAAAAGACGTTTCAGGCTGTGAATTGGCCAAAAGTGGATTTTGTGACAGTAAACATAGTTTCAAAGACTTTCTTCAAAAAATTGGCACAGGACTGTTGATTTAACAGTTTCATGATGCTTTCATGAATACCTGCTGTTTTCAGCACCGTACTGCTTGAAGATGCATTTTCACTTTTTATGCTCTTAAAAAAAGTTTCAGTCTGGGAAGAAGGGAAAAGTAGATTTTTTTAAAGTAAACATAGTTTCAGAAATTTTCTTCAGAAAAGTGGCTCAGGACACTTGATTTAACAGTTTCATGATGCTTTCATGAATACCTGCTGTTTTCAGCACTTTACTGCCTGGAGATGCATTTTCACTTTGTCTGCTCTTAAAAGACGTTTCAGGCTGTGAATTGGCCAAAAGTGGATTTTGTGACAGTAAACATAGTTTCAAAGACTTTCTTCAAAAAAGTGGCACAGGACTGTTGATTTAACAGTTTCATGATGTTTTCATGAATACCTGCTGTTTTCAGCACTTTACTGCCTAGAGATGCATTTTCACTTTGTCTGCTCTCAAAAGACGTTTCAGGCTGTGAATTGGCCAAAAGTGGATTTTGTGACAGTAAACATAGTTTCAAAGACTTTCTTCAAAAAATTGGCACAGGACTGTTGATTTAACAGTTTCATGATGCTTTCATGAATACCTGCTGTTTTCAGCACTTTACTGCCTGGAGATGCATTTTCACTTTGTCTGCTCTTAAAAGACGTTTCAGGCTGTGAATTGGCCAAAAGTGGATTTTGTGACAGTAAACATAGTTTCAAAGACTTTCTTCAAAAAAGTGGCGCAGGACAGTTGATTTAACAGTTTTATGATGTTTTCATGGATACCTTTTGTTTTCAGCACTTTACTGCCTAGAGATGCATTTTCACTTTGTATGCTCTTAAAAGACGTTTCAGACTGGGAAGAAGCGAAAAGTAGATTTTTTTAAAGTAAACATAGTTTCAGAAATTTTCTTCAGAAAAGTGGCTCAGGACACTTGATTTAACAGTTTCATGATGCTTTCATGAATACCTGCTGTTTTCAGCACTTTACTGCCTAGACATGCATTTTCACTTTGTCTGCTCTTAAAAGAAGTTTCAGGCTGTGAATTGGCCAAAAGTGGATTTTGTGAAAGTAAACATAGTTTCAAAGACTTTCTTCAAAAAAGTGGCGCAGGACAGTTGACTTAACAGTTTCATGATGTTTTCATGGATACCTTTTGTTTTCAGCACTTTACTGCTTGAAGATGCATTTTCACTTTTTATGCTCTTAAAAAATGTTTCAGGCTGTGAAGAAGCGAAAAGTGGATTTTGTGACAGTAAACATAGTTTCAAAGACTTTCTTCAAAAAAGTGGCACAGTACAGTTTATTTTACAGTTTCATGATGTTTTCATGAATACCTGCTGTTTTCAGCACTTTACTGCCTAGAGATGCATTTTCACTTTGTCTGCTCCTAAAAGACGTTTCAGGCTGTGAATTGGCCAAAAGTGGATTTTGTGACAGTAAACATAGTTTCAAAGACTTTCTTCAAAAAAGTGGCACAGGACAGTTGATTTAACAGTTTCATGATGTTTTCATAGATACCTTTTGTTTTCAGCACTTTACTGCCTAGAGATGCATTTTCACTTTGTATGATCTTAAAAGACGTTTCAGACTGGGAAGAGGCCAAAAGTGGATTTTGTGAAAGTAAACATAGTTTCAAAGACTTTCTTCAAAAAAGTGGCACAGGACAGTTGATTTAACAGTTTCATGATGTTTTCATGGATACCTTTTGTTTTCAGCACTTTACTGCTTGAAGATGCATTTTCACTTTTTATGCTCCTAAAAAAAGTTTCAGTCTGGGAAGAAGCGAAAAGTGGATTTTGTGACAGTAAACATAGTTTCAAAGACTTTCTTCAAAAAAGTGGCACAGTACAGTTTATTTAACAGTTTCATGATGCTTTCATGAAAACCTGCTGTTTTCAGCACTTTACTGCCTAGAGATGCATTTTCACTTTGTATGTTCTTAAAAGACGTTTCAGGCTGTGAATTGGCCAAAAGTGGATTTTGTGACAGTAAACATAGTTTCAAAGACTTTCTTCAAAAAAGTGGCACAGTACAGTTTATTTAACAGTTTCATGATGCTTTCATGAATACCTGCTGTTTTCAGCACTTTACTGCCTGGAGATGCATTTTCACTTTGTCTGCTCTTAAAAGACGTTTCAGGCTGTGAATTGGCCAAAAGTGGATTTTGTGACAGTAAACATAGTTTCAAAGACTTTCTTCAAAAAAGTGGCACAGGACAGTTGATTTAACAGTTTCATGATGTTTTCATGAATACCTGCTGTTTTCAGCACTTTACTGCCTAAAGATGCATTTTCACTTTGTATGCTCTTAAAAGACGTTTCAGACTGGGAAGAAGCGAAAAGTAGATTTTGTGACAGTAAACATAGTTTTAAAGACTTTCTTCAAAAAAGTGGCACAGGACTGTTGATTTAACAGTTTCATGATGTTTTCATGGATACCTTTTGTTTTCAGCACTTTACTGCCTAGAGATGCATTTTCACTTTGTATGCTCTTAAAAGACGTTTCAGGCTGTGAATTGGCCAAAAGTGGATTTTGTGAAAGTAAACATAGTTTCAAAGACTTTCTTCAAAAAGTGGCACAGGACAGTTGATTTAACAGTTTCATGATGTTTTCATGAATACCTGCTGTTTTCAGCACCGTACTGCCTAGAGATGCATTTTCACTTTTTATGCTCTTAAAAGACGTTTCAGGCTGTGAATTGGCCAAAAGTGGATTTTGTGAAAGTAAACATAGTTTCAAAGACTTTCTTCAAAAAATTGGCTCAGGACAGTTGCTTTCACAGTTTCATGTTGATTTCATGAATATCTGCTGTTTTCAGCACCGTACTGCTTGAAGATGCATTTTCACTTTTTATGCTCTTAAAAGACTTTTCAGGCTGTGAATTGGCCAAAAGTGGATTTTGTGAAAGTAAACATAGTTTCAAAGACTTTCTTCAAAAAATTGGCTCAGGACAGTTGCTTTCACAGTTTCATGTTGATTTCATGAATATCTGCTGTTTTCAGCACCGTACTGCTTGAAGATGCATTTTCACTTTTTATGCTCTTAAAAAAAGTTTCAGGCTGGGAAGAAGCGAAAAGTGGATTTTGTGACAGTAAACATAGTTTCAAAGACTTTCTTCAAAAAAGTGGCACAGGACTGTTGATTTAACAGTTTCATGATGCTTTCATGAATACCTGCTGTTTTCAGCACTTTACTGCCTAGAGATGCATTTTCACTTTGGATGTTCTTAAAAGACGTTTCAGGCTGTGAATTGGCCAAAAGTGGATTTTGTGACAGTAAACATAGTTTCAAAGACTTTCTTCAAAAAAGTGGCACAGGACTGTTGATTTAACAGTTTCATGATGCTTTCATGAATACCTGCTGTTTTTAGCACTTTACTGCCTAGAGATGCATTTTCACTTTGTATGCTCTTAAAAGACGTTTCAGGCTGTGAATTGGCCAAAAGTGGATTTTGTGAAAGTAAACATAGTTTCAAAAACTTTCTTCAAAAAGTGGCACAGGACAGTTGATTTAACAGTTTCATGATGTTTTCATGAATACCTGCTGTTTTCAGCACCGTACTGCCTAGAGATGCATTTTCACTTTTTATGCTCTTAAAAGACGTTTCAGGCTGTGAATTGGCCAAAAGTGGATTTTGTGAAAGTAAACATAGTTTCAAAGACTTTCTTCAAAAAATTGGCTCAGGACAGTTGCTTTCACAGTTTCATGTTGATTTCATGAATATCTGCTGTTTTCAGCACCGTACTGCTTGAAGATGCATTTTCACTTTTTATGCTCTTAAAAGACTTTTCAGGCTGTGAATTGGCCAAAAGTGGATTTTGTGAAAGTAAACATAGTTTCAAAGACTTTCTTCAAAAAATTGGCTCAGGACAGTTGCTTTCACAGTTTCATGTTGATTTCATGAATATCTGCTGTTTTCAGCACCGTACTGCTTGAAGATGCATTTTCACTTTTTATGCTCTTAAAAAAAGTTTCAGGCTGGGAAGAAGCGAAAAGTGGATTTTGTGACAGTAAACATAGTTTCAAAGACTTTCTTCAAAAAAGTGGCACAGGACTGTTGATTTAACAGTTTCATGATGCTTTCATGAATACCTGCTGTTTTCAGCACTTTACTGCCTAGAGATGCATTTTCACTTTGGATGTTCTTAAAAGACGTTTCAGGCTGTGAATTGGCCAAAAGTGGATTTTGTGACAGTAAACATAGTTTCAAAGACTTTCTTCAAAAAAGTGGCACAGGACTGTTGATTTAACAGTTTCATGATGCTTTCATGAATACCTGCTGTTTTCAGCACTTTACTGCCTAGAGATGCATTTTCACTTTGTATGCTCTTAAAAGACGTTTCAGGCTGTGAATTGGCCAAAAGTGGATTTTGTGAAAGTAAACATAGTTTCAAAAACTTTCTTCAAAAAGTGGCACAGGACAGTTGATTTAACAGTTTCATGATGTTTTCATGAATACCTGCTGTTTTCAGCACTTTACTGCCTAGAGATGCATTTTCACTTTGTATGCTCTTAAAAGACGTTTCAGGCTGTGAATTGGCCAAAAGTGGATTTTGTGAAAGTAAACATAGTTTCAAAGACTTTCTTCAAAAAATTGGCTCAGGACAGTTTGCTTTCACAGTTTCATGTTGATTTCATGAATATCTGCTGTTTTCAGCACCGTACTGCTTGAAGATGCATTTTCACTTTTTATGCTCTTAAAAAAAGTTTCAGTCTGGGAAGAAGCGAAAAGTAGATTTTTTTAAGTAAACATAGTTTCAGAAATTTTCTTCAGAAAAGTGGCTCAGGACACTTGATTTAACAGTTTCATGATGCTTTCATGAATACCTGCTGTTTTCAGCACTTTACTGCCTGGAGATGCATTTTCACTTTGTCTGCTCTTAAAAGACGTTTCAGGCTGTGAATTGGCCAAAAGTGGATTTTGTGAAAGTAAACATAGTTTCAAAGACTTTCTTCAAAAAGTGGCACAGGACAGTTGATTTAACAGTTTCATGATGTTTTCATGGATACCTTTTGTTTTCAGCACTTTACTGCCTAGAGATGCATTTTCACTTTGTATGCTCTTAAAAGACGTTTCAGACTGGGAAGAAGCGAAAAGTAGATTTTTTGAAAGTAAACGTAGTTTCAGAGATTTTCTTCAAAAAAGTGGCTCAGGACAGTTGATTTCACAGTTTCATGATGTTTTCATGAATACCTGCTGTTTTCAGCACTTTACTGCCTAGACATGCATTTTCACTTTGTCTGCTCTCAAAAGACGTTTCAGGCTGTGAATTGGCCAAAAGTGGATTTTGTGACAGTAAACATAGTTTCAAAGACTTTCTTCAAAAAAGTGGCACAGGACTGTTGATTTAACAGTTTCATGATGCTTTCATGAATACCTGCTGTTTTCAGCACCGTACTGCTTGAAGATGCATTTTCACTTTTTATGCTCTTAAACAAAGTTTCAGTCTGAGAAGAAGCGAAAAGTAGATTTTTTTAAAGTAAACATAGTTTCAGAAATTTTCTTCAGAAAAGTGGCTCAGGACACTTGATTTAACAGTTTCATGATGCTTTCATGAATACCTGCTGTTTTCAGCACTTTACTGCCTAGAGATGCATTTTCACTTTGTATGCTCTTAAAAGACGTTTCAGGCTGTGAATTGGCCAAAAGTGGATTTTGTGAAAGTAAACATAGTTTCAAAGACTTTCTTCAAAAAGTGGCACAGGACAGTTGATTTAACAGTTTCATGATGTTTTCATGAATACCTGCTGTTTTCAGCACCGTACTGCCTAGAGATGCATTTTCACTTTTTATGCTCTTAAAAGACGTTTCAGGCTGTGAATTGGCCAAAAGTGGATTTTGTGAAAGTAAACATAGTTTCAAAGACTTTCTTCAAAAAATTGGCTCAGGACAGTTGCTTTCACAGTTTCATGTTGATTTCATGAATATCTGCTGTTTTCAGCACCGTACTGCTTGAAGATGCATTTTCACTTTTTATGCTCTTAAAAAAAGTTT
>NW_027176468.1:0-57185 GCF_023349555.1 Cebidichthys violaceus
AGTTTCCCTACAGTCTTAAAACTGGAGCTCAATCATGTGCTGCATGGCTGAGACCGTCACAGAGAATCATGTTTACAGGTCAATACAGGAAGTAAAATACAAAGGTACAGGTGAGATAGTGGAGCTGTGATGGCCGAGTGGTTAAGGCGTTGGATTCGAAATCCAATGGGGTTTCCCCGCGCAGGTTCAAATCCTGCTCACAGCGTCGTTCTTTAATTAACAGGATGAAATAATGCAATTTGACCTAATTTCTACCTGCAAAAAAAAAAAACCTGCTATCTTACGTCACTGACATCTTCATGCAAAAAAATTAATTCAAGCCTATGACACCTAACCTATGCTGCAAAAGTTAAAAAGAAAAACGTAAGGGTCATAATATGAAATAAAATATATTAAGAATGTTATCATAGGCAGATACAGAGAGGATTAAAAACCCGTTTCACCTTTTCTTTATTTGAGGCGCTGTTGTTTCTTAATTAAAGTGATACAATATGACCGTATTTAAACCTTTGTTAGTTTATATTGCAGCTGTTACGCTTCTGTAAAACACATAATGAGGTCCAAAGATCAGGATCATTGCCCTCTCTACGTGAACGCAGCATCGCACGCTTTTATCCAATCACAGTAGGAGCCTGAAGCAAAAGTCTCGGCGATGATTGGCCGAATCGTCCGTCAGTCATTGTTTTAGGGCGTCGCCACTCTCGGCAGCTGCCAGATTCAGAAGCAGAAAAACACGGGCTCGTGTGCACAGCGGGACGTGATGAATGTCGTTTATTTCCCAGCAGAGGTGTTCTTCTAAGTAACAGAGGTAAGCACCACGTTTCTAAACAAGTCATTCATGATAATATATTAATGCCAGATGTTCAACTTAACGGTCCTAAATCCCCTGATGTTTTCAGCACGCGCCTAGCTAAACGGTTGTTGTCATGGAGAGAGCGGTTAGCTTCTTTTGGCTTTTCTAACGTGATAACACCTCGTTTACCTTCACGAGAGTGTCGTCAGGTAGGAGACGTGTGTTGTCATTGAGTGGAGCGTGCTGTCTTGACTGTGCTAACTTAAGCTAACGGTAATGCTCATTGACAGGAGCGTATGACGTTAACCAGGGGTCCAGGGCACCTGTCTCCTTTACTCTTAGAATAATCAGTCTAATGATCGATGTTTGTTGTTGTTGTTTTTGTTGTTTTTTTTGGGGGGGGGGGTGGGGTTTTGTGTCCGATCCTGATTGTTTGTATAGTTAGCAGGAATGTTATGCACTATTCTGTTTGTGGGTAACATATAGCATGTAACCTATACAAACTGAAAATAAAGAGATTGAAAGAAAGAATGATCAGTCTTCTTTTGGGTTCCTTCAAGTGGGATGACATGCTAATTTAAGCCCCCACTTTATTATTTAGACAGGCAGATGGACAGACGGACAGACGGGTAGATAGACGGACAGACAGGTAGATAGACGGTCAGGTAGACAGATGGACAGGTAGATAGACGGACAGATGGACAGGTAGGTAGACGCACAGATGGACAGGTAGATAGACGCACAGATGGACAGGTAGATAGACGGACAGATGGACAGGTAGGCAGACAGATGGACAGGTAAATACTTTATTAATTACGCAAGGGGACATTTTTTTCGCTACAGCAGCAATTACAGTACAGGTAAATATAATAACAGAGTAAAAACTATTAAATATCAAATGCACAATATATACAATAAGAATAACAGAGTAAAAATATTAGATATAAAAATGCACAAAATATACAATGAAATAGAATCATTTATCCAATATGGATCATTTTCAGTTTCTGTCTTTTCATTTAACTGCTGATTGTATGTTTGCCATCCCTGTCTTCCTCCCCAGCCGTCACCTGACAACCCCCCCCACCCCTACCCTCCCCCTCTACCTCTCCATCCCATAATCACATCACCATGGAGACCACCAACAGCTACGTGCTGATCCACGGCAAGAACATCTCCCACGACACCTCTGCTGTGGGGCCCCACATGTCCATCGACAAGCTGTTCCCGGCTCTCCTGGAGTGCTTCGGCATCATATTGTGTGGCTACATAGCCGGCAGGTAAAGTGTGACGTGTGAATGTGCGATGTCCAATGGAAATATGAATGAGTGAACGAGCTCAAGTGTGTTCATGGCAAAGTCTTCCATTCCTTCCCCATAGGGCGGATATCATCACACAGAGCCAGGCGAAGGGTTTGGGCAACTTTGTGTCCAAGTTTGCTCTCCCAGCTCTGCTCTTCAAAAACATGGTGCTGTTGGACTTCGGAGACGTCATCTGGGCGTTCCTCTGGAGCGTCCTGGTCGCTAGGTGTGTGTGTGTGTGTGTGTGTGTGTGTGTGTGTGTGTGTGTGTGTGTGTGTGTGTGTGTGTGTGTGTGTGTGTGTGTGTGTGTGTGTGTGTGTGTGTGTGTGTGTGTGTGTGTGTGTGTATATCACGGTGGTTTGAGATCACTGTGACTCTTGACGCTCCCTTCTTGTGTGCAGGTGACGGTGTTTGTGCTGGTTTGTGTGCTGACCCTGATGGTGGCCAGTCCGGACTGCAGATACAGCAAGGCTGGCCTGTACGCCATCTTCGCTACGCAGAGCAACGACTTCGCCTTAGGGTACCCCATAGGTGAGGCGGACCTAAAAACCCCAACACTGAATACATCCATACAAAGACAAATACTGTGTTTTAAGACACAAAAAGCATCCCGCATCACCCCCCCCCCCCCCCCCCCCCCCCCCCCCCCCCCCCCCCTTCTCTCTCTGTAATATTATAAGGCTTTTAATTTACAGTCGATTAAAAGCCTTTACGATTTATTGCCAGTTGTCCTTCCTGCATTTGTAAGCTGTTGCTTTAAGCCATGCTAACCGTAGCACTGGTCTCTCTCTCTCTCTCTCTCTCTCTCTCTGTCTCTCTCTCTCTCTCTCTCTCTCTCTGTCTCTCTCTCTCTCTGTCTCTGTGTTTCTAGTTGACGCTCTGTACCGAAGCACATATCCAGAGTACCTCCAGTACATCTATCTCGTTGCCCCGGTCTCCCTCATGCTCCTCAATCCGATCGGCTTCGCTCTTTGTGAGGTGCAGAGGTGGAGGCAGGCCAGCCATTCACACAGCACTCTTGGCATCCTGGGAGTCGTATTCCTACAGGTGTTGTGTGTGTGTGTGTGTGTGTGTGTGTGTGTGTGTGTGTGTGTGTGTGTTTATAAGGTGATTAACTAGCCATAGCAAGTGTAACGCGCACCTTAACGCCCTCTTTCTGTCTCCTGTGCAGGTGTTGAAGAACCCGATAGTGTTCATGGTGATAATAGGAATCATCTCCCACTTTGCGCTGGGTCAGCACATCCCCGCCGTGCTGTCGGAGTTCATCGATGGCTTGGCCAACTCGTTTGGAGGCGCGGCCTTGTTTTACCTCGGACTCACTATGGTAGTTTGGGTTTTTCTTCGGTCTTTTGTAGCGTCCCGGTTTTCAAGCCTCACTGTGCGTTTAACATAACCGTTATTTAATTTTGATTGACGGCCAAGTATGATTTTGATTTCACATCAAAAGTAATGAGTAATGTTTTCCCTTTCTTCGGCAGGTCGGACAGCTTAGAAAGCTGACCAGAGACACGGGAGTCGCCTTGATTCTGCTCATCACAGCCAAACTGTAAGCAGGCCTGAGATTGTGTGTGTGTGTGTGTGTGTGTGTGTGTGTGTGTGTGTGTGTGTGTGTGTGTGTGTGTGTGTGTGTGTGTGTGTGTGTGTGTGTGTGTGTGTGTGTGTGTGATTAGATTATGTGGGAGTGGCCGACTTACAGTATACTGTATACAACTAAATAGTTACACACCCGGGCTGCTCTGTTTTTCCATTCTTTCCACGTTTTTTTATTTTTTATTTTTATTTGCTCCCAAGTCACACAGTCAGGGTTGCAGCTAAAAGGCTAAAATGTCGTCATACACACAATAATGAATAAAGTGTCTTCTCTTCTATAGGAAAACATAAAAGTAAGACATTAATTTAATGGAATACACAACTGTAGCTACAGTCAGATCCACTTGTGCTCCAGATCGAGCTGTAATATTATAAGGCTTTTAATTTACAGTCGATTAAAAGTCTCTCTCTCTCTCTCTCTCTCTCTCTGCAGCCTGGTGATGCCGCTGGTCTGTAAAGACATGGTGGATATTCTGGACGTGGGAGTGAACAGCACCAGCGCCAACCACACCAGTTTGTCCAACTTTGCCTTCCTGTATGGAGTCTTCCCAACCGCGCCCAGCGTGGCCATCTACGCCGCGCACTACAACATCGAGCTAGAGGTGGTAAGCGTCGCTGATCGGTAGTGATCCCTCTTTAAACCGGCAGCTTGTAAGAAATTTAGTTTTATTCAAAACCGAAGCATTGAAACAATATTTCAAAGATTAAAATAAAAACACGTTACGCTGTCCGTAAGTGGTGTCTTCCTCCTCTGTCTCTTCCCTTTTCAGGTGACATCAGGGATGGTGATCAGTACGTTCCTGTCCGCGCCCATCATGTACGTGTCGGCCTGGTTGCTCACGATCCCTCTGATGGACCCCACCCCCCTGGTGACGGAGCTGGAAAACGTCAGCTTCAACATCAGCATCGTCAGCCTGGTAGCACTGGTGCGTACGCCGATCTAATACCAGAGCTGTTTGTCGGACGGATAATGAAGGAGTACAGTAATATGAAACGTGCGATCATGTGACCTCTCGTGTCTCAGGTGTGGACCGTAGTGGTGATGCTGCTGAGCAGGAAGTTTAACAGACTTCCTCACCTCTTTGCCTTAAATCTCTTCCTAGCTCAGGTCAGTCACAACCTGATTTAAAGCTTTAAAAACATCTCATTGTGATGTGATCTATCCAGGAAATGTTCACTAAGGCTCTTCATGTTCACTTCTCTGTTCTACCTTAACCCACTCCACTCCACTCCACTCCACTCTAGTTTCTGGTGTGTGTCAGTATGATCCTGTGGAACTTCCTGGTGAAACAAGACGATAATCTGATCGGCAAGATTCTCACCTTCACTCTGCTCTATGGGTCTCTGTACAGCACCTACATTTGGACAGGTGAGTGTATAAGTATAGCATTTCTTTGAACACGGGTAAACCTGCTAGCGATACACTCCTTTCCCTAAAAAGGGAATTTTTTTTTTTTTAACTGATTTAGAATTTGGTGATCAGAACACGTTTTTTTTTTTGTGGCGATTGTATCTTCAGTGCTTGATTGAATGTGAGTGTTTTGCTCTGTTTTTTTCAGGTTTAATCCCTCTCTGTCTGGCTCTGACCAACCGAGATGATCTGCTGAGACTCCGACCAGGAGTCTTCATGATTTTGGGTTGGGGGTAAGTCGGTACAAAAATGTACTTTGGGCTCGGTTGACGCACTAGAACGAGATCTCAGGTATTACCAAACGCATACAAACTGTGTGTGTGTGTGTGTGTGTGTGTGTGTGTGTGTGTGTGTGTGTGTGTGTGTGTGTGTGTGTGTGTGTGTGTGCGTAGGGTTCCCTTCCTGACGGTCGGAGGTCTTCTGATATCAGGAGAGAGGACTGATACCATAGACTCTGCCTTCTTCTACGGCAGAGCTCAGGTTAGGGTTTCTCTCGGCCCTGAGCGAGTCTGTTTAGTTCCCGTTTAAATCGTATTAATGTAATGTAATGTAATGTAATGTATTATTATTTATTCACATGTTTCTTCTCTCTTCCTCCAGATCATCAGCACGGCGGTGGTGCTCGCGGTCAGCCTGGTGCTCGGTGCCGTATCTCTGATGGGTCTCAGCCAGGGGGACAGGGAGCAGAGCGGCTACCAGGCCCTGAACAGAGCTGCTGTGACGGGCATCGGTGACGAGCTGAGGACCCCTGGTGGCCTGGAGGAACCACAACAACAACAACAACAACAACAACAACAACAACAACAACAGATGGCAAATTCACCTGCCTGCAGCATCAACTCAGGTACCTCTGACCTGTGCTAATACAGACGAAAGTAACATGTAACCTTACTTGGACCCGATGATGTTTATATATATATATACGTATATATATATATATATTCGTGTATATATAATATTTGTACTGTCTCTGTTGTGTTGCCAGACCTCCACAGCTTCTCTCCTCTCCAGCCGATACCCGACATGATAGCCAGCACGCAGAGGGAGCACACCAACAGCACAGGTAACACAACTTTGCAACAACATTTTTTTTGTTTGTGCAGTTGAGTTAAGACCTGCTATCTGTCAGTAATGTATCTGAATCAAGCCAACACCGAAACCAACGTAATACAGCAGCAATAGTCCGTGTAATAAAATAGAGAAACTTGAAATAGACATCTTTTTATAAAGCTCCGAGGCAAATTTGTAATATCGGTGTTATATAAATAGAATGAACTTGACTTGACTGTGAGTACTGGGGTGTCTCCAATCACCCTGGAATCTTACGGTTATGTGTGTTTTCCTCTCCAGGCCACAGTGGGGCGCTGTGTGACGGGCTGGAGCAGCAGCAGCAGCAGCAGCAGCAGCACCAGGGTTCTTCCTCGTCCGAGCAGCCGCTGAACCTGCCGCCACCCGGGCTTCAGCCCACCGATGACAAACAGACCGTCAGACACGTCCTGCTCTGTCTGCTGCTCTTTGTCAGCCTGCTGGCGGTGAGGACAGAATACTCCAGTGATGAAATTAGACGGTCTAGTACTACACCTAGTAATCTATCAGTTCCCTGGTTGTCCTGTATGCCTTCACCACCCTGAGATCATCAGATGTGTCCTACATAGAAGTGATGGAGCGTTAGCAGTGAGTGGTCATCGACTGTCGAATGAGGAGATCAGGGCTGCAAACTCTGTTTCCTGATTGGTCGATTTTTTTTTTTGTTTTGTTTCTTCTCTCTGTGTGCAGAACCTGTCCAGCTGTCTGTGGTGGCTGTTCAACAAGGACCCAGGAAGACTTTACCTCGAGCTGCAGTTCTTCTGTGCCGTAGCCAACTATGGACAGGTACCGCTGAGCGTAGGGTGTTTGTTTGTTTTTTTTAAAGGCGTAAACACGAGCGGGTATGATTTCTTAAAGGTGTAAACACGAGCTGCAATCCATCTTTGTCCCAGGGTTTCCTGTCCTTCGGGATCTTTGGTCTGGACAGACACCTCATCATCCTGCCCTTCAAGAAGAGGTGAGGGAGACTCTCATTCCCGGTTTCTAGATCCATCTGAGATCAAATGAGGAACACACTAACTGTAACTGTAACTGTGTGTGTGTGTGTGTGTGTGTGTGTGTGTGTGTGTGTGTGTGTGTGTGTGTGTGTCAGGTTGCTGTGGCTGTGGCAGGGCAGGGACGGTGAGGACACGAGTCCCTCTGGCGTACCGGAGGAGGTCAGACTCACCTGCACCCAGTTCGTCCGCTACCACAAAGACCAGTGTGTGCAGGACATAGTGCACACGCGCAGGTACCAGTTTGGGCGTGTCGCATGCCGTAAATGAGCATGGATTTTGATTTTGCTCCGTTTTTTGGGTCGGAGCTGCTTGGCTGCGTCCCCCGTCCATTTCCGCATTATCACTGTCGTGTCGTCATGTCGTCTCCGTGTCCTCGCCGCGTGTTATTTCTCCGTCTCGCTGCAGCTGCCGAGCTTCTTTATCCGCCGACTTGTTCTCGCGTTTGAAGCAGAGACTGCGCGTCGCACCTCTCACCACGGTCTGCGGTACATGCATGAATTATTATATCAACGAAACGTTAGCTGTGACTGCTGCTGTAGTAATAGTCTTAATTCTTAAGAACAGAAAAGAGAAGAGCTGTTTAGATTGTTCTTGTAGAAAAATGTTGAATATGAAGACACTTTGTTTCTGGATGTTCATGAGTCCTGGGTGCTTTTCTTTTCTTTCATTCTAACACATTATTTCTATTCCTTTCTTCTCCTTTTTTATTTTTTGAATCCTCGTGCTTTCCTTCCTTCCCCTCATGTTTCCTTTTATTCCTCCCTGCTTCCTTGTGCCTGCCCCCCCCCCCCCCTTTTTTCCCCCTTCCTTCCCTATCACCCCAAAGTGGCTCAGGGGAGAGTGTGAGCGCTTCGACAGGTGAATCCTTCCTCTGATAATGACAGGTTCGGAGGAGAAGGAGGACTAGAGGAGGAGAACGGGGCCTTGGGACGTCCCCTCTCCTACGAGCCCCGGTACCTACACCCGCATCAGGACCATCAGGACCATCAGGACCATCAGGACCTTCAGGAGCGACTAAACCACGAGCCGCACGATCTACTCCAGATTCACCGATCGCCCGATCCGGATGATTCCCCCGGTCGGTGTTGGCTTCCATCCCGACCCCGGCTTGAGCCCGACGATGAAACCCAAGCACATATTTCCCACTGTGACGCCCCAGAGGAGCAGATTCCCCAGCTCCAGCCTGACCAAGCTCACGACCCGACTACTCCTCACCAGCGCGGCCCTGCTTCGACCCCACCCCATCTCCATCAACCCCCCCGGTCCCATTTCGAAAGTGCGTTTCTGGGCAGCGACTTGGTGGACTGGCTGGTTGAGCGAGGCCTCTGCGCCGGGCGAGCCGAGGCCCGACTGTACGGCGTCCGCCTCCAGCAGGGAGGAGTGTTGGATCGCCAGGCGGGTTGGCACAGCTTCGGGGAGGAACCGTCGGTGCTGTACCGCTTCACGAGGGGGAGAGAGAGGGGCCGAGTGGGGGAGTGGTCCCAGATCATGTGAGAGGAAGCGAGGACAAAGGGGAGGAGAGGAGGTGCTACATCAGCTCGCTTGTCCGCTCCGGCTTCACGCCGTCGGCAAAAAATTCCAGCTAATTGAGAGGCTTCGTTTGCAGGTCCTTGGAAAATATAAAACAGGGGAGAGGAGAGCTGTGATGCTCAGGGTGTGTGGAGACAAGAAAGAGGAGGAAACAAGCGCTCCCTGCTGGTACTTCTCCTGGTTCCCGACCAAGTCTTTCAACCTTTTGGTTAGCTTTTTTTTTACTTTAGTCACCTAAAACTTGATATTTTTCTGTTTTTTCTGCGTGCCAACTTCACAATTTCAAGTTGCCATCCACCAGCCTTCCATCCCTCAAACGTCGTATTATTTATGTGACGAGAGCAGAGCAGTACACCGACGGTACCGCCTGCGTTTGCTCTCAGCCAATGGAGTCGCCGGTGGCGTTCTCGGCCGCTCCGTCGTGTTTTTTTCCGTTCGGCCGTGAAATCAACCTTGAGGCGTCCCGTTATTTGATATTTTGCACGTTGTGTCTTTTGAACCACTCTGGTCTGCGTCGACTACTTGCATGACTCCGAGCAGCTCAGCCTCCTGCTCAGCACTGAAACCTTCTTGCACTGACCGAGTAAAAACATTTCTTCCTTTTTGTTTCTTTTTAAATTATGCAACTCGCCGGACTGGTTTGTCTCGTGACGACGCTGCGGACGGTGTTTGTTATCTTTGCATTGTTTAGTTGTGTTGGACTTCAGCTATGAGGGGGGGAGGAGGAGACGGATACAAACTGATACGATTAGTCCTAAACTAATTTATAATACGTTTATTTACGCTGTAATTCATTCACACTAATGAGCCGTTAACACGTCGTTAATAGACGACGCTACAGATATTGTTTGCCTGTTGAGTTGCTGCTGATCTGTGATGGTTACTATGGGCTGTAGAGGTAAACGCCACACTACTGTCGAGCTGAAGCTGTGACCTGAAGCATGACGTCCAAAGACCTAATATTCCTCTGTTCTTCTGGATCCCATTTCTTCTTCATCACAAACCTCCCAGAAGAACCATCTAAAGTGTGTGTGTGTGTGTGTGTGTGTGTGTGTGTGTGTGTGTGTGTGTGTGTGTGTGTGTGTGTGTGTGTGTGTGTGTGTGTGTGTGTGTGTGAGAAGAACTGAGGGGTTTTGACTAGTGTGTTGTCGGTAGACAGGATTAGTGTTACTGGGTGTTTTTAAGTGTGTTGCTATAACGACTGTGTGGTCACGAATAAACTGTTTGCATCCAAAAAGCTCACCTTTTCTCTTTGTCGCCACACAATTATTGATTCTGGTTCATAAGTGAAAACGGACATTACAGGTTTTATTACATGACGCACAAGATGCACAGGTAGTTCCTTTTCAAAGAGAACTAAAACCTTGAGACCTACGGTAAGCCCTGTTAAAGCTTTAAGCAACATTGTCAACAACAACAACAACAACATGTATTTTACTTTCCACAGTATTCAGAAGTGACTCTACTCCATAACTGTAAACATCCTGAACTCCACTACACTGTCAGATATGACAATTGATATCCAAAATACTACAAACACATTTTTACAAAAGATAATCTTGAAACTAGGTTCATCCTGAAATGCGTCTAAATAATACAATAGAGACAAATGTTGGTTTCAGACTGTTTCTACATTTTCTCTGTTTTTTTAATAAGAATCTACAATTTAAGACTTCTTTATAAACTCTCTGCCCTGAAAAATACGGATTTAAAAATAAATAAATAGTACAATTCCAAACTTGTAACATACCGATAGCAACGGACTTAAAGTGGCAATCTCAAAGATTTTTCGTTTTGAATAAATGTCGAGTCACTTGATTGAGCCGATGGCCCTCGAGTTGACTTTCATTATGAAGTAGTCGGAGTAATGAGCGGTGCTACTATCGCGCCTAAAATCGGATCACGATTGCTCACCGAATGATGAAAAGTGGCCAAATATTGGCTGACTTCTAATATTATTGTCTTCTACGGACAATAGTTTGCTTTGCTGCGCTCAGGCTTCCCGTCTCCGTTCTATTAAAGCACGATTCCTGTTGACGCCGGTAGACGGGAAGTCGCCGAATCAACCGGGACTGAAATCTTTAGGATTGCCGCTTCAAAAGTGCAACAGCAGTTAAAGGCCACATTTTCACAGCAGCACAAGATGTGATCTTCTCATGACGGTCTCCGATCCGTTTCTGTTCTTCTGTAAGGAGGATCTCGTCTCCTGATACCAGACAACCGGAGATCTCAGCCTTCTGATCGTCTTGATTTCTAAACGCAAAGCTGTTTCTAGAACAACAAACGGGTCGATCGCAACCCTTTATCTGCAGACGCGCAGACGCATGAAGATGCCATGCGGGGATAACGCGCCGCTATTGGTCAAAGGGCATCCAGGAAACCGGCTTACCAGGAACGCTGCTCTAACAGGAAGTCAACGTTTCTGTGACTTCCTGTTTGATCTTCGAGGGCAGCTGAAAACTGTCCCGACTTCCAGCTTTTTTGTAAACTCCCCTCAGCAGCAGCAGAAGCCATGTGACCAAATTACTGTTTGTCTTTGCTTTGTTGAGACCGTCATGAGAAGATCACACCTGACGTGTCCTCTGTGAATGCAGCCACAGCTGCATTAAGACGTGCGTAAGTGCTTTAAGACAACAAAAAGACATTCGATCTTTAGACTTTTTAAAAGTCCAAATGTGCTAAAAACTGTCTTTCCGAGCAAATCCCCCGGGAACATATGTGAGGAGGAGAGACGTTACTGTCCGGCTGGTTAATTGTCTGATCTCCATACCGGAGCGTCCTGTGCAGCTCTTTATTAATGCACCGCAGAAAATCACTTTCAAGCTCGAGCGATAAGTTGGCGCCGGACGGAAGGTCGGAAATTTACGACTGTGGTCACGATGGACGGAGAGAGAGAAATGCGGGAAAACAACATGGCGCACGGCAGACGATTAAAGCGCGATGGGGATGGAGACCGGCAGCCAGCGATCGATGGCACATGTAGTTGGGGTAAATTCAATAAAAGAATCTAAGTCATTCCTCAGGTTTAAATCATTAAAAAGCCAATTTTGAAAAAGTCTTAAGACAAGACGATGCAACGTGACCCGAGGACATTCCCAAACTTTCAGAACGACTCATACTGTGAGTGCGATGAGCCGTTTTGGTGTGACCACGAGGCCCGAGTGGAGAAAAGGTCACATGCCTCCCAGCGGAGAGAGTTTTTTTTTTTTTTTTCCTCCATCTCAATTCTTCCGACCACGACGCTTCCTCTTTTCAGTCCCAGGAATCACCGTCTCTTCCGGTCCTGCTCGACTTCAGCCCGGCTGGGTCCGTTGCTGTCCATGTCGTCCACCTTGAGGTGAGCTTCGCCGTACCGCTTGATCAGCGCCCCCGGGAGGAGAGCCACGAGGGCGATGGCCAGGAGCTGGGCCAGCGTCCCCCAGGAGAAGATGTCGTCCAGGGAGGAGATCTCGGAGAGGATGGAGCCCGTGCGAACGCAGATGAAGTTGTAGGGGATCAAACCTGGAGGAGGAGGAGGAGAAAACCGCTGAGTCATCAGTGTTTGGAGTGTGTTTTTTTTAAGTGTGTGTGTGTGTGTGGAGTCTCACCTATGAACACAGAGAAGAAGAAAATGGGCATGGGGATGTTGAGGACGGGACAGGTGATGTTAAGGAACCAGTTAGGAGTCATAGGGAAGAAACGGAGGAAAAGGAGGAAGAAGAACAAACTGCTGCGGTTTTCCTCCACCTGACGGAGGGAGGAAGAGAAGAAGGAAGCAGGAACAGAGAGTCTGCGAGGTTTCCTTCAAACTAGGAAGAACCCGACAAGTACAAAATATTCTAAGTAATCGTTTTGTCACGATCATCGTGACTCTCGGACGGGGAGGCGCCTTACCTTCCTCTGCAGCAGGGCCACCTTCTCCGGGAAGTGCTGGACCACGTGCTGCTTTCCGAACGCGGAGGAGAGCAGGAAGCAGAAGGTGGAGCCGACGGTGGTGAGCAGGCAGGCCAACACCAGGCCCTCCCAGGGCCCGAATATCGCTCCGGCTAACATGTTCTGAAGGAGGATGAGATGGATCGGAGTCAAACTAGACGTGAAAGTGGTACTCGATTCTATCCTGTCCTCACGTCCTACATGTGTGTGTGTTCAGCACGCCTCACCAGAAAGGAGGAGCCCGGTATGGCGAAGGACTGCTTGTAGAGGTAGGCGCTGCAGAACAGCAGCAGAACGTAGTCGTGGTGTTCTCTTTTGTAGAACTTGAGCATCTCTGCGAGCTCCCGCAGCTCGTCCAGGTCCGACGGGAACTTCAGCCTGGATGGAAAGAAACGCACCGCGGCAAAGACTTAGCGCCTCATCCTTTGTCCACACATTCCTGGAGCTTTAAGAAGGACTCACACACTGATTTATAACATCTCCCAGAATGCCTTTCACTACAGCCCCAACAATAGATTTGTTTTAATCTGATACTTGTAATGAATATTTAGCAGTTTAGTAAAAATCCAGTTACAATAAATCAGCCGATCAGTCCTCAAAGTAGAAAAGTAGAAATGGACCTGGACCGCAGCCACATTCCGTTAAATGTCGTTTCCTACCTGTCCACCAGACTTCCCTCGTCCACCTGCTCACCTGCTCACCTGCTCTCACTTCCCTCATCAGTCGCTTCCTACAAATTCCAGCCCAGAGGTCTTTTGTTGCTTTGACAGTTCATCCAAGATGACATGAACTTTGGTTTTTCAAGCAACCCTGAACCTGACTCTGATCTTTTACCTGAACCTGGACCTGGACCTGGACCTGGACCTGGACCGGTCTGCCTCCCATCACCTTACCTGTAAGCTCTTTTTATGCACAATAAATTGTTGAACTCTTCCCGTTACTATTGGTGTTGGTGCAGCAAAAGTATTATTTGAGTCATATTTTAATAGCATTCCCCCCGTTATATTCCTTTAAATAATCCTGTTTTAGGTTATTAACTGCTGGATGTTGGATCTCTATTCAGTACTGATAGTTGAATGTGAAGTTACATTAATATTAATATATGATTTAAACATTGTTTTATATGAGAGGATTGTTTTAAACAGCGGAGCTCAAAGTTAGAGTTGTAGAATGACTTTTATAACGCTTGACAGAGAAAGAAGAGGAAAGCTATTAGAAGGAAGGTAACAGGATACATTTGATCGAGGGACAGAAATAGTGTACACTTGAGCAGAGGGAGGGAAGACACTCAACACACACACACACACCAAAATCCCCCCCGTTGAAACTCAAGATGCCGACTTCCTCTCCCACCTGCTCCGACGTGCAGCGTACTGGTCAGCGGACAAACACTCTGCTCCGTCATTGGTCAGCAGGTCGATGATGCGTGAGCGCTCAGACGTGTGTGTGTGTGTGTGTGTGTGTGTGTGTGTGTGTGTGTGTGTGTGTGTGTGTGTGTGTGTGTGTGTGTGAGTGTGTGTGTGTGTGTGTGTGTGTGCAGTACTTAAGGAGGGAAATGCGTCAACGCATCGTCCCATGAGAAACATTTAGTTTCTGCACACGCAGCGACACAAGTCTTCATATAAATATATATATGTATATAAATATATGTATATACACATATGTGTGTGTGTGTATATATATATATATATATATATATATATATATAGATATACATACTTACAGGAGAACAGATGAGGTTTCTACACAACTAAGAAGTGATATAAAGTTTAATGTTGAGTTTTTAAAGCAACTAGGGCTGCAACTAATGATTGTTTTCAATATCGATGAATCCCAAAATTACTTTTGTCATCAATATTTAATCATATTTCATGTATATTAATTTT
This sequence comes from Cebidichthys violaceus, assembly GCF_023349555.1. Lineage (NCBI taxonomy): Eukaryota > Metazoa > Chordata > Actinopteri > Perciformes > Stichaeidae > Cebidichthys > Cebidichthys violaceus. Next base: position 14,508 of record NW_027176468.1, read on the forward strand.
GTGTTTTGTGAAATTTTAACATTATAAAGGTGGAGGCTTCCAATGAGCCTTTTCCTGCACTGTGATATTTTTCTCCCTTTATATTTGTGCATTTTTAAATTGTGTAAATAAACTAAACTAAATGTTGTAGTTAAGTGATGAACTGGTAAGATTATAAAATGTCATAAAATAGCAAACAATAATTCCCCAGAGCTCGAGATGACGCTTCAATGTTTCCAACCAGAAATTTAATTGAAAGAGATTTTAAACGGAGAAAAGCAGCAAATCACTTTCTAGAAGCTGGAGCCAGTGAACACACTAACAATGGAAACAGTTGACTATATTATGAATATACATTATCAATAGGAGTGTAAGAAAGATATGGATGCAGTTGAGTATCGAGATATTGTGTTTTGTGATTCCGGTTTGATTCTCCAACACTATTTATTTTAATAGTTTTCATACAAAAGTACAAATATGTACAGTTTACTTTTAGACAGCGGCTTAAATTGCACAAAACAAATTGCTAAAAATCCAACAGTTCTGATAAGTTCAACCTTGTTTTTAAACAGATTTTATGCATATGGTGATTTGCTCTTTATACTATGACAGTTTTCCTAAAAGTAAATAAATACAAATCAAATCTGGCACAGCCCTGATTATCAATGATAATCCATGATTCTGACATCGTTTCAGCTGAAACAGCAGCATGAAACAAATGCAATGTATTAATGAAATGACGATAACAACCTGCAGCTCTTAATTTGATACCGCATGTCGTTTAGCATTGATGCATTGAAGAGAGAGATATATGGTGTATGTCGAGATATTAAAGATGTACTATTATTATTTTAACTATGGTGTTACTGTTATATGCTGATCTTAACTCCACCATCAGATCACTGAGGTTTAACCAACAGTTACACTCAGTCTTAATATTATTATATATACATATATATATATAGAGAGAGAGAGAGAGAGAGAGAGAGAGAGAGAGAGAGAGAGAGAGAGAGAGAGAGAGAGAGAGAGAGAGAGAGAGAGAGAGAGAGAGAGAGAGAGAGAGAGAGCAGCGTAACTCTGCAGCATTTCATTTCAGGACAACCCCTGAAAATAATGTCACTTTAATTCTGTTATTCAGTTTTTTTGGTGTTTGAAAAGGTGCAGATTTTCATAGTTAATTAATACATTAATAAATAAAGATGACTTGATACTCATACATGTATCATGAAAACAACACACACAGAAATACACACACACACACACACACAAAATGTTGCCGGGTGCGATCACGCCATGTTTAAATGACTTGATAAGTAACTGTATAATATGAGTCATATCAATGTAATGAGTGCAAGCACACACACACACACACACACACACACACACACACACACACACACACACACACACACACACACGGGTCCTGCTCTTGGCTTCAGAGTGTCTTGGTCGGCGTTATTCTATCATCTCTAGACAACCACACACACACTTGACTGTCTGGCACATTGCAACACACACACACACACACACACACACACACACACACACACACACACTGAGGAGTAACGCGATCAGTCCGATATGTACCGGGAGGAGATGTGAATATCAAACACATTTAATAATTTGTCTTATTTGTGCAACAGATCTGAAGACTAATATGAGCAGAATAAAGCAGTGTGGAGTCTTACTTCATTTAAATATCATATTAATGTAAAAGATGGGGAACTGATGCTGTGCTCAACACAGAATGTCAAGAACATAAAATAAGCACAGATGACTTGTCTGGTATTTGGAGAGGTTATTAATTGGTTGCCGTTATTTGTAGGGATCCTGTCCCAGCATGCACTGGGAGAGAGGAAGGTAAACACTGTTGGGTCACTAGTCCAAGTGGTGTCAAGGTAAATATGAGGTCACGAGATTATTACAAGACGTGATGAGCAGAAACATTAACTTCTGCTTCATAAATAAATAATCTGAAGATGATAAATGACTCTGCTCACGGTCAGTTTCACAATCACAGAGCTGATGTTCACTTTACTGTAATGTAGGAGAAAACCCCAAATTATTACAGGAGAACAAGCAAACAGAAAGTCACCAGAGTGACTGTGGCTGTAATGACAGTTAATATACAGTACCTAGTCCCTCTCTGTAAAGATTATATTGGACTTTATTCTAGTAATTTTTTTTCGGACAGGAGGAATAATTTTTGCATAAATAAGTAAAAAAAATTATTAAAAAAACACTTTATTATAATTTTATAGATACTCAAGTAGCCTAATTTAAATGTAGGCCTATAATCCCCAACTGGATTTTAAAGTGTTTTTTTCCCTCAAGACTTTGTTGTTGATTGCCAATAAACATCTTGAAAATCAATAACATTCATAATAATAATAATAATAATAATAAAAAGACTACAGAAGGAATAACTTAAAAAATAACAGTGGTTTCTTCCACATTTTAAGACATTAAAACTGTTTTAATTATTAAAGCTGCACTGTCTCTCTTTGTTTTTTTATACCTGTACTCCTGGACTCCCCCGTCCTCCCCCTCCGCTGACCCCGGCGGGACGTGCGTCGGCCCCGGGGGGAGATGGGTCGACAGCAGGTAGAGGAACACACTCGCCGCCGCCACAAGGGCAGCCAGTCCCGCTAAGGAGCGCATGTCGCTCCGGTGCTGAAAACCTCTTTCACCGCTCGAACTTCACTGACACCGGTGTTTTAGAATTGAAGAGGAAGAAACAAGAAACCCGCCCGTGAAGCAAAAGTCAACGTGTTTGCGGGTCAGTTGGGGTGGCAGGCTGCTAATGACGGTTGACATTCTGGCTGGGTTCGGCTCACGGATCACATGGCAGCCGGTGACCAACAAACTCAAGACTCATGTTGACATTTGTGTCACCTCAGCAGCAGCAGCTTCTCTCCTCTTCGTCGTTTGTTTCTTCTCTGCTGTCACTTCACAGATGACGTCTTCATACCTTCAGACAGACGGACACTGAACAGGTTTCACTCATTTAACAGAAGTGTGGGAACACAGTCTGCTGTCAGTGAGAACTCTGAACGTGCACTCACACCAAAGAGCCACTAGAGGGCCGCATGGTGAAGGCCATGTGTTGAGTTACATTAGTAATATTTATAGATCAGGATCCTTATTATGCATCAAATATCTATTTTATAAAATAATACAGGTGTAAAATAAAGAGCAACGCTTTTAAAATAACCTGTGCATATTTGTGTTTAATTGTTTAATTTTTCTTTTTTACTGTATTGTATTTCTATATATTTGTATGTATATGTTTTCTGTTGAGGGGCTACTATATCAGGGTAGGCCTGACAGTATTTACTGGTGTGTGCCATTTCTCTCATTGAGTGCTTTTATTTTAAGTACTTTAAGTACACTTACATTCTCCTTTTAAAGTTGTATTTTTTACTTTTTTAAATGTATTCAATAGCTTACTTGCAATTAAGTATTTTCGTCGTGTGATATCGCTACTTTGTTTTACTTAAGTAATTGTTCATTTAAAAAAATATGTTTTAAATAAGTAATTTTGACATACTTTTACTTGAGTATTTTATTTGTATGGTACTTTATACTTTAACTTACTACATCTGGATTCATCAAATGTTGCACTTTGTCCTTCACTAGCCTACATGTATTTGACAGATTTTAGTTACTTTACAGATCAAGAGATTCCAAACACAACATGGCATCAGTTCATGAGACATGATGCAAAGCTTTAACTGTAAGCCTGCAACCTGTAAAAGTATAAAACATCCCAAATTAACTTCACCTCAACTAGCTGTTTACATGTTAATGCTTCCAAAAAACGGTCCAGTGATATAATAATATAATATAACTTTTAATCACAAAGGTCTTTGGATTGTACTGACCAAATTTGAAGTGGCTCTGATAAAGTCTCTCGGAGGAGTCCGTTAAAGTATAGCGACTAGAAAGTGGCAAGAATCAAAGGGAAATTCACACAAAAATAAAAATGTCCGACTTCCAGATTTTAGAGCATGGTCCCAAGAGACTTTTTTTTTTAAATGTGCCTACTAAATTTCATACATGTAGGTGAAACGGGGCGCTGGGGCTGCTCTGTTGAAAGTTTGCAGGGGGCGCTATCGAGGCAACTTAGAACGGCCAAGCCAAAAATCCACATGAAACCTGTATTTTTATCGCCTATGACATATGGACAAAGTTCCATGAGTTTTTGAGTACCCCAAGTTACAGAAAAATCAGCTTGCATTTTGATGGCGAACAAAGCGTTGCAGTTATACAAAAACTCACAATATTCATGATGAACTATCATCAACGTCTTAAGGCTTTCTTTCTAAAATTTGAGGTTGATCTGGTGAAATGGCTGGGAGGAGTACGTCAAAGTGTAAAATTTGTCATTTCCCTTTGCCAGTAGGTGGCGTTATGACTATGCGAAAATTGAGGCATGGGCATGTTTACAGGCCTGGACTAGCATCCTGCATGAGACATTTCGGGCAGATTTGACGATTTACCTTGGAGTTACAACAACTTCAATTTGCAGGAAAAATTGCTCAAAATGGACGCCACGCCACGCCAAGATTGTTACATGAAAACTCATGATTTTGATAACTTTTCATTATAAAAGTGCTGACCAAATTTGAAGCCGATCGCATAAATACTGTAAGACGAGTTTGTGAAAATACAAAGCCTGAAAATGGGAAAAATGGCCAAAAAAGTGTGAGGGTACGTTACAGATTGCTATGTGGACGTATGTCTCAAATTTGGTGATGATAAAGTGAGGTTGATTGATGTACAGAACCAGTTCATTGGTCCATTTCTTCTCATCGCGATAAGTTATCAACACGTTTTTTAAAGTGTTGTTGATGAGATCGAATAAATCATGATCCACATCAAATTTGGTAGAAATCTGATGCAGCGTTTAGGAGCAGTTTGCAAAAATGTGTTTTTCACAAAAGTTAAAAATGGTGGAAATCTGAATGGGCGGAGCTTCATAGTTAGAGCAGACGGAGCTGAATATGTGTGTGTCAAATGTCATGTTGTTGGGTGATGGCCATGGCCTGTGGAACTGTAGTGAGACATTTTGTCATACCCGAGCATGCGACCCATAAAATCTCAAATTTTATGGGTCGCATGACTTCAGGCCCTAATAATAATTCCTTCAGCTTCAACAGGGTCCTCGCGGCCCGGCGTTGTCGGTGCTCGGGCCCCTAATGACCAACAAACTAAATAACTAAGGGAGGAAAAAAGAACACACCCTGAGGTTTGACACAATCTAACGAACAATAATCCATTTTTAAATAACCAGAGGAACTTTACTGAAAACATTTGTTTCAAGATGAGAAAGCAAAACCTTTATTTAAATAAGCAGAATGACAGAGAACGAATATTTAAAAGTAATTTCTTGCTATCAGACACTAGAAAATAAGGGCAGTTTGCATTTAAAGGTAAATTGATATCAGTGAAACTGACCTTAAATCAAGAGGGAGCCACCTGAATGTGTCTTAACATTGTGCAATGGTGTGTGAAAAGAAAGTGCAGCCTAGTGTACATCTGCAGTCCATCATAAATAACATTGAGGGGAGCAAGTTTAACCAGAAGAGAAGGAACCTTTAATCCATCACACTTGATGGCAGCAGCAGCACAACGAGACGTGTCTGAACAACCTTTTTGTGACGGCTCGCAGGACGTTCATGAAGTGAAAGAATACGATCTCTTGCCGTCCGTCCTTTCATGTCCCCGCAGGTTTCGTTTCTGGCCTTGAGCGGGTCGAGCCGTTCCCCATAATTCTCTCTATGGCCTCTTCCTCTTCGACAACTGTAAGATTTTTGAACAGAGCTGCTGTCAGTTTAAAATCCACGAAGCTTTTGGTTCGTAAGTAACTTTGTGACACCCAGGATTACCTTTTTGGTCCCCGTGGAGAACCACTGACCTCTGCGCCTGAAGGCCGACCGCCAAAACCAAGAGCAGGAACACAATCTGAGCCTTCATCTTCTGCAGGAGAACACTCAGGATTAGTGCAATCCTCTGCTTTTCTATGTCATGATACGAATGAATGATCCTTTCTAGTTGTCAGTGAAAGCTCGAAGAGATATTTTAAACAACTCACCTCGGGTAAACTCAGCAGCAGTTCGTCTGTTAGTGAGTCTTCAACAGGGAAGTTAGCGTCTGTGACGTCTCTGTTGTGACTTGGGCTGGGCGGTTCTTTGTCTCTAAAGCATCTTAACAATCCACCCGGTTCAGTTTTAGGAAAAAGAGATGCCAAAAATAAATCTCTCTCTTCAGCTCGTATCAAAAGCACAAAGCGTGAAGGAAAACAACTGATTGTTACGGAGATACTCGGCAGTCAGAGGCCTGATTTTAATCGTGCATCACAGCACATTGAATCTGAACGGAAACGATGACTTTGAAGTTAAAGCGTAGACACTTTAAGTTTTGATGTTCGGGGTTTTGCATCCACATCAGGTGAATACTATGGGGATTGTAATCAGAGGCAGAGGAAACTGGATTTACTCCATGGATGGATGACTCACCGGGTTTAGCAGGCCTTCACCTGCAAAACGTCACTTTGAAGAGACACGCCCCAAAACCACAAAGGCACTCGAAATGACGACAAAAGAGACATGAAGCAACTGCGAGAGATATAGAGATATACAAAAAGGAGGTAAAGCAACTGCAAAGAGCCGCAAAGCCATTCAAAAAGAGACGCAGGAATGACTGCAAAAGAGACGAAATGCCACTGCAAAGACACACGATATGACCGCAAAGAAACATGAAACGACAACAAAGAGACGCAAAGCAACTGCAAGAGATACAAAACGATTACAAAAAGGGGTGAAGCAACTGCAAAAAGTAAAAAAATGACCACAAGGGGAGACAAAACAAAATGAGCCTCGAGGGTAAAACAAGCTTGTTCAACAAAGAGCGCAAACTTATCCAGATTCAAGCTTTTATGTTTTTATAAACACGTTCAATTTTAAATTGGCTAGAATTGACTTTGTTTTCGTAAATTTTGAAAACTGTGTTTAGTGACGACGGATGATCAGACCACGCTGTGCTCTCTGGGTAAGACGTTGAAAAACACAGGAGCTTTGCATACAGCGCAATAAATCAATAGGTGCTGGAAACCACACCAGAAACATCAATGCTGTCAGATATTTTTGCCTGAGTAACCGCACACTCAGCGCCTAAATTACAGCACGATCAATGATCCGTAATTATCACCGGCAACAACACGTTTGGCTTAGTACTGTGTGTGTGTGTTTGTGTGTGTGTGTGTGTGTGTGTGTGTGTGTGTGTACAAGCTAGGTTCATGAGAGGCTGCAAATAAAAAAAACGTGTTGAAATGTTACACAGCTGATGTCTAAACCCACGATCATTTAATTTCAACATCTGACAAAACAAATAGATCTATAATTGGGGGAAAAAGTATTCTTCAGCGTAAAAATGTCGTTCTTAAGCGTCAGAGAGCACAAATACTTAATTCTACTGAAGAGAGGTCGCTTTGTTATTTGCATGCAGCACAGTAACAGTAGCTTGTGCTTCTTACACTTTGCATGTTCATTTTTGTTTCATGGTTTTCTTTTTATCGTTTAAGAATTGGAGTTGTTGTTCAGAGGATGTCGGTTGTTATTTCCCTGACTTTTCCTCCCTTTGCTTCCTTTTCACTTGGTTCAGTTGTTAAACAAAGCTACACATGCACGAGTTGACTCAATGTCCTCTATGGTTATGTATTGTCATGCTCGTATGGGCTTATTTTGGTGCGTTTCTTTGGCGGTGCAGAACATATAGAAAAAGATGTGTGAGCTTTGTGCAGCAGCGATGTCATGACGATGTGCACTTTTTAAATGCACAAATCAAGTCCTCGGATACAAAGAGAACCAGTTTGTCTGATTTTGCATAGCATCACTGTAATGTGGGTGTAATCCTCCAGTTACATGTGAGCTAGAAAAGCCTCGGTTGACCTCAAGTGGACATCTAGTACAGAACTGTCCTGTAGGTCGACAAACACAGCTGGATAACGCATTACATGTACGAGATTGTTGTTATCCTCACTTGCTCCTGAGTGTGAAAAATAAATCAAAAAACAAAGACAACAATATTCATTCTGCATGTTGAAGCGTGTCTCAAAATCACATGTTGAAATTATACAGTAGCACTACAAAAAAAACAAAAGTTTGATTATAAAATGTTAAAGACGGTCCTGTTACTTAAAAATATAGATGGTCTACCCTCTGAATGTGGGGCGCCCCCTGCTGGAGACATTGCAGACTCGGGATATAAAATTGATGCTGAATGCAGGTTTATGTGTTTCCAGTTGATCCCAGGCGGAAACCTCTGGTTCTGGAGAAGCTGATGTAGAAGTGTCTTATACCTGCATTCTCTCTAGTGTCCATCAGGGGGCGACTCCTCTGGTCGTATAGAAGTCTAGTCTAAAATGACTCGACTTCTCTCTTGATTTATTCCCTCAGTAAACATTGTAAACATGAGCTTATGGTCTCAATCTCTAGTTTACAGTCTTCTTCAATACAGCATGATGTTCATTTAGTACATTATGCTCCATTTAGAGTCAAACACACCATAAAGCAGGGGATGCTTTAGGGGCGGGGCTTACTGTGATTGACATGTCGCTGTCTCTACCAGAACTGTATACGGCGTCTCTACGTCACTCCTCCGCATTCCAAATATGGTCACTTCCGTTTATCGGCTGAAAAAAAACAACAACATGGTGACAGCCGTAATCCAAAATGGCCGAACTCAAGGCCTCGAAAGTGACGTTGCGATACGTCCACTTCCTATATACAGTCTGTTGTTGATTCACCAGCCACTCGGGTTCATATAAGAGTTCAGATTTATTCATCCTTCTCTACAGAAGAAAATATTTAACAAAATCTCTAAATACAGAACACAAAGGAACATTATTGACCGCAGTACCTAATATTTACATGACGTCTGTCGTCTCGACAACACAACGAAAGAGAGGAGAGATGGGAAGTGATACACATGTAGGACATTTACACACTGACAGAGAACGCACCCACAGGTTAACGTCGACCGAGCTGAGGAATAGTAACGACATGCAAACAAATGTGCTGCAAATACGTCTCTCTAGTTCTTAGTAAGTGTTTTTAATGAACAAATACTACGATACTGACAACCCCGATCTTTACGTTGTACTTTTTCTACACTCTACTAAAGCGTTAGAATATTCCTCACGTTACACATGGCAAAGTAGACCCAGATGATGTTATTCAGGATTATTATTGTTGTTATTATTATTGATGAACAGGCGAGTGAAGATGTCACATGGTAGTTCTGCGTCTTCAGCTCTCGGGTGTTTGGGTTCTCTGCTGTATATCTGTGTGATGGGTGTTTTCGACATAGATAGATGGGACTTTGTGTACATACATATATATATATATACAACGTGGGAGGATATGAGGGCTGCAAATGGGTGCTTTTATTCTATGAAGGATATTTTAGATTCTCTGTGTCTTTTAACAGTCTCATTATTAAAAACCCAAGATATTATTTAAATCAACTTGTACTTGAACTGACCATGGCTTTTTTTATTTTTTAATTCACAGACAATTATGTTTTAAATCTTGAACTAAACATGAAAAAAAAAAGCATTTTTTGAAAAAACATGAAAAACGTTGCATTAATGTCAATGGAAGAGGAAAAGATCCTGTTTCTTTCTCTTGAGTTAATTTGAGTTTTGATTGTATTTGATATTTCGAAAATATACACCCACTACTCTCAAAAGTATGAGTGCACCAAGTACTACTTTTGAAGAGTAGAAAAAAAAGTTTTGTTTGTACTTTTTAAACCATTATCCCGAACACGTTTCATAGGAAGACCGACATATTTCCTTCTATTATTATATCTCATATTTTCTTAATTCCAAAAAGCTAAATCAATCGGTTTGTCTGAGTTTTTTTTGTGGACACTGACACAAGTATCACTAAATCACTAGTTGGCCTATATGACTCACCTAAATGGACTTTTAAGCCAATCAATTTTAGAATATTACTTCATGATAGGAGTGGCAAAAATGTATATCACAATTTATCTTCAGATCTAATCACGATTCTATTCACGTTAAGTTTCAAGACTATTTTGCAAGTTACTGAACATTACAACCAAATGTCCCTATTAAAAATATAACGCCACACTAGATTCAGTTCTTAACGTAACCAAAACTTCTTCCAAAACAATGGTGACGAACACCTAAAACATGACCGGTGTGTCATGACTCATGTGCCAAAATGAATCAGAGCACCGCACCAAATTGCCTCTAAAGTTACCACATGACTGGTTGCTGCAAGCAATGGAGCGTTTAAAAAACATTAAAACATTAAAACATTAAAACATTAAAACATTAGCACCTTAGCGCTTTGTTTTTGCTAGTCCCGACTCTGGCTGCTTAAAGTATAGATATTGAGTTAATTGTGTTTGGGGATATTTTGAAATAGCGGGGCGCTAATCATTTAGCAGCAGGTCTCTCTGTGAAGGCGGATCGTGGAGAACATTTGAATCAGTCAGGGTCTAATATTGTCATATGACACTCTCCCTGAAAGTTACCGTGAGAAAAACTGAAAATTAGCGGTGCGTTACGAGCAGAGGAATAGCAGTTGGCTAGAGTGCCTCTGAATGGCTCACCGGTTAATTAAACTAAGGACGTGAGTTGATGCAGTTACCTCGTCTATAGCTGCCAATCTGAAGCGAATAAACAACGCGACCTGATCACCGGAACAACAGCTGGAAACAGTCGAGAAGGGGATTTAACAGGGATTCAACTAATTAGAAGGAACCAATACTTCTTGGCAAACGTAGAACAGTTCGTTAGCTGCATTGAGATTATCGTATTATGGCTACAATGTTCAAGCTAACAGTCTGACGCCTTCTAGGCACACATTTTAACACAAACGTTACTAAGTTCAGGAACAGAAAACAAGACTGATTTCTCTAAATTTAAACTAATTACTTTTTTTTTTTTTTTTTTTTAAAAGCTCAGCCTCAAATGACTTCCTGCTTCCTGTCGCCGCTGATGTGTCGTCTCCAGGATAACTCCGCTGCTTCTGTCTTTGTCACATCTGGTGGTTCAACAATGCAGACCGGAGGTATTCAGCTCTGGTTTTGTTAATGTGCCACACATGACGCCGCCTGGAGAACGCTTTTCTTTATGTCAAGACATTCACGCACGTATAAACTTATGCATTAAATTATATTACATTGTGGTTTAGCTATAGTTAAGGTCAGACAACTGAAACGTCTGGATTAAGAAACGGGAGAAGTCCACGAGGCGGGACAGGAAGCCGCGATGCACTCGTCTGCTCATGTGACCTCCATGCTTCTACCCATGTTTTGCAAATTTGCTCAATCTAAATGTTACTAAGATGCATCACTTTTCCCCACTTTGATTAGTAATAAAACATCCTATATATATATATTTATTTTTGAAACCTCAATTGTGAAAGTAAACTAAACATCTTTGGATTTTAAGTATATTTTTTATGGACGTTCTTCCCTATTTTCTGGCATTTTATAGACCCAAGCATTTAACCTATTAATAATTGGAAGACGAATCGACACTGAAAATGATTCCATGTCGCTCTGTTAACGTCTTTGAGTCACACATTAATCTGGTAAAGTGAGTGTTTACGTTGCTAATGACTCATGTGATTCAGATCCAGGCGTTGCTCACACGTGTTGAGAAGCGCAATAAGAAAAAAAAAAAAAAAAAAAAAAAATCTTTCATGAGCGCGAAACGAAGAGAAAAATACAAAAGTCAGAAGCGTCCATCTCTCCAGTAAACAGAGTGTTGAGATCTACAGTTTAATGTGTAACGTCTGCGTTGCATCAACCCGACCTCGTCAGGAGGAGGAGGAGGGTCGCCGAGCTACATGTTGCTGCTGGGGTCCGGTTACAGAAGATCTATATTTATATACATGTTAAAAACCAAAGCCCTTGATAGAAAGAGTCATGGCAAATTTGTACAAGACAAGTCCCCTCTCTGGTGACAACAACGACTTCCATAACATCATGAGAGCGCCTTCTCTTCCTGTCCAGGTGGTTTCCTAATTCGTTTTTTTTTTTTTTTTAAATCACCACAAGGTCATTGTCACGGTACTACCGCCACACTGGAAGCTACGGCACACTGCTCTAAACGTTGACACGGAGACTGGAGATCGGCAGTGGTGTTGTGGTAGTTCTACTCTCCTCCAAAACATCGTTTAAATAGACGGGTGAGGATCAGACCCAAAGACATGGGAGGAGAGGGGGAGGAGGGGAGTGCTCTGAGGCGCTTCAGCTACTAAAAACCACATTGATATTGTTCCGGTCTTTCTTCTTCAGTCAAAGTCAAAGCCCGCCGTCCTCGACGAATAGATGTTAGCGTCGTAGCGGCCCGAACCCCAAACGGGAGTCTTCGCCATCCGTCCTCGTCCAACGGTCAGAACGCGGCAGGACATTTAACGAGACGACGGCGTTCTCACGGGGACGGACGTCTTTTGTCCGAGCAAGCGTCACTGGGGAGAAGCCGTCGTTTCAGAAACTTTACACAACGCAAACTAGTGAGGTTTATTTTGGGGGGGGGGGGGATTTTGTCAAGAAACTGGAGTCCCGACTTCATTTCAGTCCACCGAGGAGCTGACTAATTTTCAGCCTTATTAGGTGTCAGCAACTGTGCGTGTGACATCTCATTAGTGTCCACAGTTTGGTGTCACATCTGCTCCATTTTGTGCCCCATATCACAAGTGTGTTTTTTTTTTGTTTTAATTCAACCGGGGGACAACCAGCGGCGCAGGTGAAAGAAACTAATTAATTGTCCTACAAGATGTGGTTCGCCCCCGGCTGCCGGGAGTTGCCATCGTCCCCCCTCTCCGATTGGTGTTTGTAAAGGTCACACGGCCCGAGAGGGAGGCGCTGTCCCTGCTCGGCCAGCACCGACTCGTACGGCGGCGCCGCCTCCAGCGGGAAGGAGATGGAGGCGATGTGCTGGTGCTCCCGTAGGCCCGGCGGGTAGTGGGACGGGGAGAACCAGGCAGCGCCGGCCGAGGCCTCTCCGCAGTACGGAGAGGGATCCTGCCCGGCGTGGTCCGGCTGCTCCTCCTGCTCCGCCCCTCTCTGACAGGGGTCCAATAGGGAGTAAGGAGGCGGGTCATCGGAAGGTATGTAGATCTGAGGCGAACCTGGGCCGACACACTCATCGTATCTATGGAGAGAAAATCAAAACAGTTGTTATTTTCTATTGGTTCAAAGGTTACTAAGGTTACATAATGTATGGTGCTGTTAGATTGCTGCTAGACCGCACCGTTAATAAAAAGGTGTGTAGAGTCAAACGTTTTTTTCACCGCAGTGAAAATGTTGTTGAATGCCAACAAATATGGATTAAAGCCGAATATTTTGTTAGATTAAAAACATGTTGGGAATTTTTGGAAATTATTCATCTTTTTTTCAATAAATTTTGACTAGAACATTGCTATTTAATAGATTTTTTTTATGTTTAGATATTTGAAATAAAATGCTTTGATAATGTGTTTTCACATCACTTAGCTTAAAGCTTTTTATTATTTATTTCAAAACTGGGAATTGGGAATATTATTAAAAGAAAACTTTGAAATGTGAATTTTACAGTGCGGGGATATTATAGTCCTGGATCCAGACCCTCATCCCGGTTTAGAGCTCTTTCATTTTCTGAATAGAACCCCATTGCTCCTGCTCATAAAGTGCACAACTGTGTGTACACTGCTAACTCTATTATACATCGTGTGCTGATAGCTGTCCAGTTACATCTGCCTCTCCACACTGACAGGGACACGGAAAAAGAAAGAGAAGCGTTTTATGTAACTAAAACAACGTCTGAAAATAAATATCCAATGCCTTTCTTGCTTTCATGCCCACTCCTTTGCACACATCCGTGTTTGTGATATATTGGACCCCATAAGCACCCACACAAACACAAAATCAACTGTGCGGCGCTGCGCACACTGTTATGTGTTTATTATTTTTCAAATGTGTGCAGAGAATATCCCTGTTGCAAAGTTCATTTGACCGCTGGCTTGTCCCTGCGTGTGCCTCTGCAACGCTCCCCTCAGGAGGTTCCTCTGTTCGTGTCTGAGAGGTCAGAGGTCCGGGTCCAGTTACAGAGCAGCGTGCCAGGAGCGGGTGAGAAGTCAACGACACCGCAGCAGGCCGAACGGGCCGAAAACTGCCCCGCTGAGCCTACTGCGTGCACGGTTTTATGAAAAAGCAAACTTCGGGACTTTGACATATATAAATGAGCGTCTGTTACGCTGAATTGTTCCTGCCAAATGAGTTCACACAGTGAGGTACAGTATACCGGAGTTGCGGTGTCTGGTGTCCGTGACGACTTTCCCATGGTGGCCCTCTGGGGATGTGTTTCACGTCAACCAGCCATAGCTAAAGAGGCCACTCAGGGGCCACTAAGGGGCCAGTAAGGGGCCAGTAAGGGGCCAGTAAGGGGTGCGAGACGATTGCGACGGAGCAGCAAGAAGCAGTACGGCGGAAAGAAGCGTACAAGAAGAGTTTCTGGAGTGGATGCTCCAGATAAAAGAGAAACTCAAGAGGAAGGATTTAAGTTTTTAAAAAGAAGACAGGGATCGTCCAGGAGGACAAAACCCTCCTGGGGACGGGGGGTAATGCGGCGAGCTCACCTGCAGGAACAGTGTTTGTGTAGTTACTCTCACCGCCAGAAGGGGGAGACAAAAAAAGTCCAGCTTTCAGAAAACTTCTTCGACAATGCATGGCTCAACATTTAGGAAAAAAAAAATCTAATGTTAGTCCGGCTTTGTAGTATTTTAACATCTCTGGTTGATGATTATTACCCATGAAAAAACATGACATTGTAACTATTGCTTATTCTTCCCAACCCAAGGCCACATTTCTCTATCAATCCTGCAAAATCTGACGCGGCTGCACACAATGCAAGACTCACTCCTTGTGGTTTGCGTGGCAACACTTAGTTTGACATACTTCTGGGTGTTAACAATGCTCGATGTTTTACCATCGAGTGCAAGATTTGATGAAGGCCGCCGCCTCCTTCTTGCTGTTTTTGACAAAGTGCCAAAAAAAACAACAACAACGCTGCCCTGATGAACTCCTCCAGCAGCTTTCTACCAACATCAACAACCAGAGTGAAGATGGAATATATAAAGTAGAAAAAAAAAGTAAATAGAATTATAGTGTGTGTGTGTGTGTGTGTAATGGTAGATGATGATGGGGGCACAGGAAGCAGTAAATCAGTATAACTCAATCAGTTACTGCTTAATTATATCAGTCTGGTACCACCGAAGTGCGTGTTGTACCGTGTCCTCTTTCGTTCTTTTTGCCCTTCACCACACCTTTGTGCATGTGTGTGTGTGTGTGTGTGTGTGTGTGTGTGTGTGTGTGCCCACTTGCCAGCAGCATTGGAGCCTTTTGAGTGTGCGTTTTTGTGGTTTCCTGTTCAATGTGTGTGTGTTTTTGCGTGAAAGAAAGAAGCTATTTTCGCCTGGATGTGAGGACGAGGCTCAGAAAAACAGAATGTCCACTTCTCTCTCTCTCTCTCTCTCTCTCTCTCTCTCTCTCTCTCTCTCTCTCTCGCTCACATATATACATATATATTGCCTACCGTTTTTCTATCAGAATATGTATGTATTTAAACATGGGGGAAAACCCGCTTAGAATAGGCGACAGACTGCTCTCCCGTTGCGAGTAGACGGGAATGCCAGAATGTCACGAGGAAAACCGGGTTAGTGAACGGCTGCAATGTTACGGCGGTTACTTTTGAACGTTCTCATTCAGTCTCTCTTTCAAACTCTCAAACCAGAGGTGGTGATTGCTGGAACAGTGGAGAAAGACGGTTTTAATTTATTCCTGTCACACACCTGCCCCCCCTTACACTCGTGCACAAAACAAACGATTGAGGGTATCTACAGTTATACAAACGTATATTTATCATTTTCTGACCTTGAACATCCGTGTGAATATCAGGCATGTTGAGGTGAAAATTGGAGACGGTGAGTGTGTGTGTGTGTGTGTGTGTGTGTGTGTGTGTGTGTGTGTGTGTGTGTGTGTGTGTGTGTGTGCTGGGTGTTTCGGAGGTGTTGTAACACTCTGAGGATCCCTGTGTCTTTGGTCTCTCAGGAGCTACAAGCTCCTCTGTTCCCTTGAGGCCTCCTGCTGCCTGTGTGTTTCTGCAGAAGCCTCATAATGAGTGTGTTGTTTTACACGTATGTGTGTTCTGCTAACACGTGTGTGTATGTGTGTGTGTGTGTGTGTGTGTGTGTGTGTGTGTGTGAGAGAGTGTGTTAGCTAGGTGTGGCTGAGCGATAATAATTTGTCTCCTCTGAGACACGAGTTCCACGCAGGCCGAGGCTGCGGCGATGTCAGCGATGGGCTGACGGGGCTTTAGGCAGGAACGTCTTTTGTCCAGACACAAGGCCGTCACGAAATGTGAATAGTTGGAAGTAAAAGTTGCCTCGGAACATAATCAAGTAGACATTTATCTGTTTGAAGGTACGATAGAGAAGGACGTCTAAGTGAGATGTGTTCATGAGAAAGGGAGGACCTCTGGCATGTTTTCATGCTCTGGTTGTGACGCTCTAAAGAGCTGGACACCGGACGACTTCAGCTACAGCATAGAGCATATGGTCTCTGTGTGCGTGAGTGTGTGTGTGTGTGTGTGTGTGTGTGTGTGTGTGTGTGTGTGTGTGTGTGTGTCTGTGTGTGTGAGCCAAAGCTCGCCCCGGCTTCTCTCTGAGAGGAAGCAGAAGCTTTCAGTCTCCACAGGTGAGCAGCTGATCCATGAGCGCAAGTTTTTCTGGAAGACAAAGTGTGTGTGTGTGTGTGTGTGTGTGTGTGTGTGTGTGTGTGTGTGTGTGTGTGTGTGTTTGTGTCGGAAGTGTAACGTTCACTGTCTCAGTAGGTGAGCTGTTGATCTGAGTTCTCTGAGTTTTCCTCAACCATCTGTGGCCTAAAACACACACACACACACACACACACACACACACACACACACACACAGGCACATGCACATGCACACACACACACGCACACACACACACACACCCTCTGCAGGATCAGCACATGACTGCAACTACCTGCTTGTTGCCAGTGTACCAAAAAAAAACGTCTTGTCAGCATTATGGTAAACAAAATGTGCGTTGTGTATGTATGTATGCATGTGTGTCTGGATGTGTGCGTGCGTGTGTGTGTGTGTGTGTGTGTGTGTGTGTGTGTGTGTGTGTGTGCGTTGGCTGGCGTCCCATCGTCCGGGCCAGAGAGTCCGGCTCTCACACAGGCCGTCCAGAACGCTCTGGTTCTCTGCCAGAGCGCTGACGTAGCTCGCTAGCTCCCCTCTTCCTCTCCTTTTCCTTCCCGTCCACCGGTCCTCTCACGCTCCTGCCGCTCGAGTTGAAGCAAGGACAAACGCCGCGTTGAGGCGTCTGCCCCCGCACCGCTAATCAGCAGCTTTCGGTATATATATCTCATAAACATTATGAATGGATTCATCACGCGTCTTGCGGGAGCTGTAACGGGAAGGTTTTCTTGGCCCACATAGGACCCTGCAGCATCGCAGCAAACATAAAACCCTACTGCTGACCAGGTGTAATCGCCCCGCCGATGACGCATCTTTCAGCAGAAAGCACTTTGTCTGCGTTACGCACCGAGAACACGAGCGCTGGTTTAGTCCCCGGATCACAAGCCCAGCACGGAGCTTCAGCCTCAGGTTCGACATGATGAATGCGAATGTGCAACGCTATTAATTCAGCATGAATCAATATCCACCTATACGAGTATCGCGTATGGAGGCTCGGATGATCCTGAAACTGAGCAACTGCAGTGAGAAATATCATGGTTCTGTGATCAGAAACTTAAACGCCATATTTGCATCTTGTTTTCTACATGATTTTCCACTATTTCTGGTGTGTAGATCCAAGCTTTCAAGCTCTCCCAGATCATAGATCTATATGTTGAGGTTCTCTATACACATTTTTACTTAGATAAAGTGAAGCATTCATAAGCTAGAGAGGATCCAGTACAGAGATTTCAGGCGAGGATTCCAATGTTTACACTTTTACACATGTTGCACAATGTGTGTTATTTTAACTTTATCATGTACCAAACTATATATTTAACTTGTATACATCACTAATGATGTTCAATACATCTAAACAGAGCAGTTAGGGCTTCATTTGAAGGCCAGGATCCTTTCCAGGCCCTTTCTAGTCTCTGTGTTCATTTCAGATCCAGCTCTGTGTCTCTGTTCAGGGCTGCAGCTCAGCCCCCCTTTCTCCGATTTTCACCATTGAGCCCGCCTTCGAACCGTAGAAGCCAATAGAATTGCAGGGAATTGGAAGTTAGATGATTGACAGCACTATTAGCCAATGGGAATGAAAAACGTCCCATCTGATGTCAGATCTGAAATCCAATTTGCTGAGACTTCCATCCCTCCCAACAAGCCGAGGAACGTCGGAGACTTCCGTAAACAATGCATTCTCACAGAGCGGATGCAGCTGGAACACAGAGACGTGGAAGTACGGAAATATTTAATTTTTTTGGCTGAGATTCGACCAAAAGTGAGTACAATATTCCATAAAGCTGTGTGGCTTTTTTGTGTTTGATGCTGAACAGCTCTGCGATGGTTTACCGGGGAGAGAAATGGAATATATCGCCGTAATCTGTGTCAAACGGAGATGCTTTTTGATGCTTCTCGTTCGGAGCTAGCACGTAGCTAACGACCAGTAGCAGCTGTTTTCTCTGGTCAGTTCTTGAGTTCTTGAGTTATGATTTATGATATTTTGTTATTTGGAAACTTAGCTAATGGGAGTTGTGTTTGTCTCGTGTAGAAGTGACCTAGTTCATGTTGTTCCCAGGTTTCTGAGGTTTTTCCAGAACTGTAGCATCATTGTATTCGTTCTTCGTGGGTTCTTTGGCAGTCACTTTGTACACTAAACTGTGCACAATTTTTGTACTTCTGCGTCCAAATGGGGGACTTTCGGGCTTAAGTCAAACAGACCATAAAGCAGGGGATGATTCAGGGGCGGGGCTACCTTGTGATTGACAGGTCTCTACCAGAGACGTATACGGCGTCTCTACGTCACTCCTCCTCAGTCCAGATATGGTCACTTTTTCTTGTTGCAAAAAAAGCAAGATGGCGACAGCCGGAATGCCGAACTCGAGGCTTCAAAACGGCAGTCCACAAACACAACGGTAAATGAGACACAACTATCGTATCTCAGTAAATGAGGCTATCGTGCTAAATGCTATGCGAGTATTGTAGTATTTAGATCTTTAATACCTAACTGACAGAAACATGAATTCTCAGTAACTTAATTGAAATAATCAATAGTATTATTATCATTTAATTACCCCCCCCCCCCCCCTTCCCCCCCATAATGATGCTGAAAGTCGTTAAGTTTGAAATGTGACCGCGGACCTCGGAAAGTCAGATAACTGTCTCAGTCAGTAATGAACTCTTTTAATGAACAAAAAGAAAAGATAAGATGCTATCCAACCGTCGATCGATTCATTTGGGTTAAGTGAGTGAATGTTTCTACAGCAGAGCCAGACACACACACACACACACACACACACACACACACACACACTGCAGGGGAGGGATGTATGTGAATTATTAAAGTTGCCAATTAGACCAGCTGACATTTAGATCAAAAACACCATGACATTGGCCTTTAGCGAGCTCTTTCTTTCTTTCTCTCATTCTCTCTCTCACACACACACACACACAAACACACACACACACACACACACACACACACACACACACACACACAGGCTCATTGCTGCTCACCCTCACAAAGGGCACCAAAGGTAGCAGTGCTCCTTAATAAATGAATTACCGCTGAAGAAAGGGTCAAGCCAAGTGGACAGAGAGCACTGGGGGACACGTCTGAACGGTCACTTATGTTTTAGATTTTGACATTTGACATAATTGGCAAAAGGAGGAGTGTTTTTAAACAAACTGTAGCTATGGTAACGTGATGTGACCCGGTGGCATAACCGCACTCGACTTCTGGTCTCACTCGGGACACAAACGGCGGCCTCCTGAGTTAAAGTCCTGTGTTTGTTTGACCCATCCACCTCTGGCTCTTAATAATACGCCTGTCGTTGTGACGTAGATGGGTTCACAGTAGAGCTACGTCTCATGCAGACGATGAAGTAGTAACAGAGGGCCACATGCCCAGGCGTCGGTCATGTTACCGTAGATCCACGGTAGTTCTTACCGTGGCGGTGAGTCGGGGTACAGGTTGTTGACTTGTGACAGAGTCTCTCTGTATGAATCAAAGTCCAAACCAGGAGGAAAGTCTTCTAAGCAGGTAGATCTCAGCTCTCCTACCGAGCCGCCATAGGAAAAACCGTCCAGACCTGCAGAGACATGAAGCAAAAATTTGAATTGAGAGTTTTACGATTTTTATCTTGTTATTTTGTATACAAAGAGGCGACAACAAAAGGACAATTAACATCACATTCTCTGGAGAAACTGAAAACCCGCTGAATAATTTTTTTTGGAAGCGAGTTCTGCGTGTGAAGATGTGTAGGTGTGTCGAGAATTTTCAGACCAACGTGAGCAAGAATAATGTGTAGGGGTGTTTCAGCAGCTATGTGAGAAAGATCCTGACTAAATGGGCCATGGAGTGTTACATGCTACAACACAGTGGACCCGTTCTGATGACTTTGTAATGATTTCAGTCCGTGGTTCATTTATTAAGTGTGTTGCGATAACGGCTACGGTAAAACCTGAGAATGCTTCATCGCGTTCAGTTTTGTCGTGGACGTTCACAGGCGGACTGACCGTAGCTCGCTCGGAGGTGTGGGTTTCGGAGTCGACTGTCTTTGCGCAGGCTGCCGACGATGATGGTGATGCAGGAGAGGAAGAGGACCAGGCCTATAACGATCCCCGCCACCACCAGCGGAGACACCAGGAGAGACGCCTCCCCTCCCGACTCCCTCTCACTCCGGCAGTCCGGGTACTCCCCATGGCTCTGGTTGGAGCTCACTGCAGAGAGAGAGACGAGAGGAGGGGGAACATGTGTGCGCGTTCATAAGTCCAACATATTCACCTCTTTTGAGCTCCGTTTTGGTCTCCTCCAAAAAACGCTGAGGGACATCTCTGTAGTGTCTGAGGGTAAAGCGAGAGCACCTTGGCGGCTTCTTCTGTGTGACTTGGTTCCGCTTTGATGTCTACTTTGAAGCCTGAGGCGTCTTTTTTTTTTTTGTAAATTTGTAAATTTTGTGAAACGCCTCACATTTTAGCAGGACCGTCCGAGATGAAAAAAAAACGAGAGAGGAAGAAGCGCCCGACTTCAAAAAGTCTCTTCTCTCATTGTGCTGACTTTTGCTGGATTGCCCGGAGGCTATAAGACGTTACCAACCCTGTGTAGTTACCACCATCTGACCGGAAAAACAGTGGGCCTGGAGACAAATTAGTTTGGTTTTTAAGATTTTGGTTATATTAATTTAAACTGTACCATTAAGTATTAGGTAGCCTACAGTTCGTAGTTCAGTTCCATGGTAGCTAAACTGCAAAAATAATGCTACAGGTGCACCGTGTCGCGCAGTTCCCAATCTAAAATGAGGAAATATAATATAATATACAGTATATAAATACACAGTGACCATTACTTGCATTATGTACATTTTTCGCTTTAAATAAATCATCTTACACTTTATTCTATCACACTATGTTCACCTGCTAGTCGCTGATTCTGTCTGCTAATTGACACGTATATATATTTTTTTGCTTGAATTAATCAAGTAGTGCGCTGACATTTATGGAGGACATTAAGTGACTTATCCATAAACGAATCAATAAAAAACAAAAATGAACCATCTGTGCGTCTTTCCGTCCGTCCTCATGGCAGCGGTGCACCGGGGGGGGGGGGGGGGGGGGGTCGTGTTGCGTAACGGCTGACTCGCACTGCGCCCATCTCACCCACTCCGTCTTCTCTCTGCTTCTCTTTCCAGCTCTCGTTCCCTGAGGACTTATTCCATTTCAGTGTGTGTGACAGATAATTAGAGCTAAAGTCAACACACACACACACACACACACACACACACACACACACACACGCGGTCTCTAAGTCATCATCATTAGATTACAGAACGATCCTGTTCCTCTCCATTTCTATTTAATGTCTCATCCGTCTGTTTGCTCGGCCTGTCTACCTCTTTATCCGTCTCACTGTCTCCGTCTGTCTTCGTTCACATCACAGCTGAGGGAGGAGGAACGCTTCGATGTGCCTTTTTTTTTTTTTTGCTTTGAAAGTGTTGGGATGCGGCCCTTCGCGCCCTCTACGTTGTATGCGACACAAACCTGACGTTTCCTCGTAGATAGGAAGAGCACAGAGCCGCGTATTTCAACTTTAGACCTCAGTGTCCTCAGTATCGTCAACATGGCAAAGAAGTTCCTTCAGCTGAGGAAGTGTTTTTGCCTTAACGACATGCGCTGCTGTCGCTTCCTGACCTCGACCAAGCGTTTATAAGTCCAACCACGGCGACAAAGGTCTCCTTACTGTTCCTTTCACCTCAACCTTTACCGAATTTACCCCGCGCCGTCCATCCTCCGTCCATCCTCCAGATGCCCTCAGACTCGTCCACCTGTCCGAGTCACCTGACTCTCTCATCCATCACCTGTCTCCACTCTCCCTCATCAGTCCGGCCATATATATATATATATATATATATACATAACCGGCCTAGTTTCACTCGTTCCTGCCCTATTGTCCTCCCCTTTTTCTAGGATTCACCGGCCGACTAAATAGTTCCTGATCAGGAAAAGTAGATATCGCTCCTTCATGTTTCTTGCATCTACAACTTGTTTTCCTGGAGGGAATATATTCAAAATTTGGCACAAACTTGGATTCAACGATGAAGTGATTTCATTTTGGACAGACGAGACCGGTGAGCTTTTGTCTCTTGAATGTGAATGTGTCTCTCAAATTCCTTTCTATATCTACTTTTCCCTAATATTACACAAGTATTAATCTGCTATTATTATTATCTGCTTTAGAATATCTCTCTCTGTTGGAAACGTCCTATTGACATGCTGGGTGTGAAAGCTTGACAGGCTTAGCAACAGTACCAAGGAGAAGGGGGGGGGGGGGGGGGGGGGGGGTCAATTACGCATCTCAAAAACTTGTAATTTCTGACACTGACATTGCATCCTTTGTGTTGCGGGGCGTGTTTTCTGCCATCATCAGTGCTCTGAATATAAAGCAGCAGAAACAATCAAATGACTCCCAATATCATTTTCATTCCAGTCTCTTAGTGCCTCTCTTATTGCTCATCTCTCATCCCCCCCCCCCCCCTGAACGTCTGCGTCCGTAATGCTGTTGTCTGCAGTAATTTGGTTTCACACAGATTCTCGAGAAGAGGAAAATGTTCTCTCACCCCAAAACGATTCCCAGCAGCCCTCTCTCCTCTCTCCTCTCTCCTCCCTCCGTCTCGTCTCTCACACACTTCTTTGTCTCCTCTTCCTCTTCTAACGTGATTTTCTCTTCATTTGCGCTTCTCATCTCGTCCTCATAAACTCCATTTTCTTTTGTTCTCTCCAGAGAGAACTCAGAAGGAAATCTATATTTATATAGATTTAAATTCACATAAACCTCGCTCCCTTTGTAACACACACACACACACACACACACACACACACACACACACACACACACACACACACACTAGCAGCACTAATAATCTTGGTAGGTCTGCTCATCATGCTAGCTCCTCTAGGGAAGGCAATGTCAGTCTGACTGTTGATCCACTTTGGTCCAGACTGAAATATCTCTGCAACTATCACCATGAAATGTTGTACGGTCAGTCATGTTCCCCAGAGGATGAATCTTTGTGACTTTGAGGACCCTCTAACTTTTCTTCTTGCGCCACCATGAGGTTCGTATTTTATTTAATTTTTTACGTTTCTTTGAGGAACTTTTGACTTGTTCTGAACCAGTCTTAGTGTAGTCCTGATCCTCTATCAGACCTCCATCAGTAAACGAGACCATCAGAGAGAAGATGGTCTGGTTCTATAGAGTTATTCTTGACGCTCGTCATCGGAGCCACCGGGTCGGATTCTGCTGAAACCAGATGACATCATGCTGGTTCACCAGGAACTCCTTCAGCTCAGACTCCAGCAGAGACCTGGTCCAGGCCCAGATCCGGCTTCACTGCAGGAGGGGGAGAGCTCAGCTCCTGGCGGCAGCGTCTCCTCCTCCTCCTCCTCCTCCAGGAGCAGAGCTTCTCCTCTCTGCTCCTCCGGTCTCCGCTGGGAGCCGACACCACGCTGGAGACCCAGGACGAATTGCTGGACCCGCTGGAGGGAAGGGAGGCAACAGGAGAACCAGAACCAGGACTGAGAGGGGCAGTCTGTCAGACCCTGCTGCAGTAAAATGAGAAGTTTTGGAAAGGGACTCTGGTCTCTCACGGGACACAAACTGTGGTCTCCTGGGTGAAAGTCCTGTGTCTTTAGACCCACCTGTCCTGCCTCACAGTTATGTGATATTTACTAACTTCTCATCCCCAAAGAAGACATTTTATTCTAAAGACATTTCTCTCTCTCTCTCTCTCTCTCTCTCTCTCTCTCTCTCTCTCTCTCTCTCTCTCTCTCTCCACTCTCGTGTGATTTAAGACAGAGGAGGGAGACTTTAAGAGACACAAACAGTGGAGTGATGGTAGAGAGGGGAGGCAGCCGCACTATATGATTCGGGGAGAGAGCGAAGAAGAAGGGAGACAGAGCCAGGGAAAAAGATTGTTATAAATGGTGATAGTGTTATATTTCAAAACCCTGAGGGTACGGGACCCAGCTGCAGAGAAAGAGGGGAAGAAATCTGGTGTGTGTGTGTGTGTGTGTGTGTGTGTGTGTAAAAATATTAGGCCTACACGCCGAACCCATGAAATACATCAATGTAAATGAACAGAAGGAAGCAGGTTAACAAGAAAGCTATGAATCTCGAGGCATCCGGCATTAGTAAGTCATAAATATTCTGTGCACTGTGGTGTCACAGGTGCACCGCGTTTTATTATGTGACTGGCAAACCCTGACAGAACGACACCTTCGGTGTGAAGCTGCCGGAGACTTCTTGCGACCGGGAGAATAAATGGCAAGATAATTAGGTTTAGTAAAAAATACGACTGGGCTTAAAAATTAGATTGTGAAATAAGTAAAAGAAAGAGAGAAAACACGTCACAAGCGCCACTGACACTTTGTGAAGCCGCGTCCTGAAGCCTTTCTGCGTTGACTTGTACTCGTCTGCGGCCGCTTTGAGGAACACGCGGCGCGACCTCGACGCCACGCGGCGACGGCTCTGTGTGGCGAGAGAGTCTATGCTATATGTTCATATATAATGAGGCAGCAGCGGCAGCAGCGGCGGTAACTCACTTTGACAGCCTGTCACTAACGCTCACTGTTCAACACGCGCCCACCTCCTACACTGTTTACCATAGTGAGCTGCAAAAAGCTACTGTATGACCCCGACGCTGACCCCCGAGGCTCATTCAGGGGGCCTTTTAGATCTGATCTCTGCTTTTGTTTTTGTAGCGTTTCATTTCATGAACAAAATTCACTCGGCCGCAACATATTAGGTTAAAGTTGCTGGAGTATTGAGATGCAACATCCTGAACCTATAAAAACACCCGAATGCACTTCTTTGTTAAGCATGGTGCTGTAAATTCAAGTATGAATTGCAAATGATTCATTTTTCCTCAAAACCAAAAAGACGTTTTGCGTTGACGTCACTGCACAAAGAGAAGGTTTGAGAGGAAAACAAAGCAAGAGGCTTCAGTGGTGTGATCACGTGACCCATGAAGAAGAAGAAGAAGAAGAACTAATATCCAGGAAGTCCACTTTGAGTAATGCCTCCATGAGTTTAAAGGTTTATCTCATTCCTAAAGACGCCACAGCAGCTTATACAGAAATACAGGATTTTACAACTCTGAAAAGATAAAGTGGCAACAATCATTTCATCAAAATGACTTTGGTTTTCAATAAATTAGGCGGGGTTGATTCTTGCTCAACGCACTGGGGAAGGCCAACCACACATGTGCACATTGTGTCCAGTCTGAGTAGTATTGACCAACTATAAGAGGCATTGGCTGAAACGCAAACCCCCGAAAAAACCCCATCGGCTATCAATTCCAATTCTCAGATTCGACTGGAAACAACGACGCATTGAGCAGGAAGCCTCGGCCTGGACGACCGCTATCGGACGCGGTGTAGCCAGCCGATATACCCGCCTAACACATTTGTTGTATTGATATATATATATATATATATATATATATATATATATATATATATATATATATATGCCGGGGCAGGAATAAGCTGAATCGTCGTCAGGATGATCGACGACGCGTTACGAGATATGAACTCCTTCTGCGCCGATGCGAACGCCTCCTCGTTTAGCGTAATGAATGGCGGAGCTGCAGTTTTTTTTTTTTTTTTTTTTTTTTTGCTGCAGTGCTAATGTCTGTCCGCATGCATGAAAAAGGCCATTCTGGAAAAAAAGATACACTGAAGGAGGAAAGAATTTGTCCAACGAAAACATGAATCGCTCGTCAAATAGCTTGTGGAGCCAAACGGGTAGATTAGAGGACTAATATGTAATAGTTAGTTGGGTTAGTTGGGTTTGTCTTCGGTGTAAAGTCGAGATAAAGCTGACATCAGAAGAGTTAAACGTAAACACAGTGTAAATATGAACTTGTTGTGCGTCGGGTTGAGCAATGAATCGTGATGTTTTATTAATTATTAAAGTTGCATCAATCGCCCTGCAAGAGAGACACAGGGGAAGACAAAACTACTTGGTTTCAAAGATCAACATATAGGTCCTGAGTGTGTTCTGTGTGTGTGTGTGTGTGTGTGTGTGTGTGTGTGTGTGTGTGTGTGTGTGTGTGTGTGTTTTGTCCATCCAGATCGGGGCGTCACATGCACTCATTTATTTCAGGCGTCACAAGCTATAAAGGTTAAGAGCCTGTGCTATTGACTGCTGCTGCGTACGCTGCATCACTTTGTACATTAGCTGCATACATTATACAGACGCATCAAGCGGCCACTCAGATTCAATGTGACAGCCTGTCATTATGAGTTACAACCAGCTTCTTTTCAATATGAAATATACCGTCGCGTCGCCGGCTGACTGTACATCCAGAGACACGGAGGTAGAAAAGAAGTCCTCCGGGTGAGGACGCTCAATAAGGGGCGACGGACAAGAGTCCTAAAGAGTCTTAAAGGACCAAACCACTGTTTTTATAAAGCCTGTTGAACACAAATCACGTGCATTTCTACGAGCATATGTTGATTTCTTTTTACTTATAGTTTGGAAATCAATGTGCAGAGACTTGGAGAAGATTTAGAGGTTATGATACCTTTGAATTTCATGGGGTTAGGGTTAGGTTTTTTGGATTTTTAAGTTAATTTTAGTTTGGGCTTAGTTAGTTTTTAGAGTGCGTTTAGTGAGCGTTTGTGAGCTTAAGTTTCCAGAAATGTTTACTTTTTACATATTTGTTTGTTTTTTGTTCGGGTCAGCTATAACGTCTCAGAAGTCTGTAGCTACATATAATAATAATAATAATAATAATAATAATAATAATAATACATTGTATTTATATAGCGCTTTAAAAGGCACTCAAAGACACTTTACATGGTAAAAAAACAAAACAATAAAAGCATTTATAATAAGAATAAAATCATAACAATAAGGAACAACACAAATAGAAAGAAAGAAAACATACATAGCATATAGTAATATATAGTAATATACATTCAACATAGGTTGGAGGACTGTGTATGGCCGTTCACTATATTAAACCCGCTGCATGGTGATGAGTCACGATTGACGCCACATGACGAGCAAGAACCTTCAATTGTCATTCACCCACCAAAAGCAGCAGCATGTCCTCTGTCCTCCATCGCTCCTCCTTCCTCCACCTCTCTAACGCTCCTCCCTTCAGCCGGTCATCCTTCCTTCCCTACATTCCTTCACGCTGCGCTCCAGCAGTCGCGGGCCGTTCAGAGCAACCCAACAAACCACTGCAGACTTTCCTCTTTTTCAAAGCTGACAGCTGGACTGCTACACACACACACACACACACACACACACACACACACACACACACACACACACATCCCTCCTGAGACTTCAGCTTCTCCTTCAAGGTCAGAACAGTCTTCAGGCTCTGTTTAGTCGTTAAGAATGATCTGCATGGTAGAAATGAAACCAATACAAAACTGTTTGCTGGAGAACAACTATAAAGAATTATACAAATTATAATAAATAGAATATTGAATAAAAACTGATCAATGTAGATATTTAAAAAATCGAACAAATAGAAGATATTGGCTTATTTTTTATTATTTTATTTTTAGACTCTTTGTTAATATATAAACCATACTTTTAAACAACAATTAATTGTAGTTCCAATTGGGAATTGCCTCAGAGCTATTGCCCAATTACCAGTGAGTAAGGTTTTTCAACTATTTATTTTAATAGACACTTATTTAGCTTATTGTTCATTTACAGCATATGTAATGTACAGAAACACATCGTTGCTCCTGAACAAAGATGAACAAACTCCAACCTTCACCAACCATCGCGGTGTAACAACAAGACGCATGTCAGTGAGTGCATTCCGAGAAGTGATCGCTCAAAAATAGTTATTTATACAAAAAAAAGTAGCTAATTCAAAAACTCTTCCAGAGAAAAGACGCGTATGTAATCATCCTAAAGGCTGAGAGAAACAACGGAGAGAATTTAGACCGTTACAACATCTGCACTTCTTAGCTGGTATATTTTAAACAGATCACGGCTGTGCGTGTGTGTGTGAGTATGTGTGTGTGTGTGAGTGTGTGAGTGTGTGTGTGTGTGTGTGTGTGTGTGTGGGCTGGAGAGCTGAGTGGGATCTGATTCACTGACCTTCAGTCACCCATTTGTTGTTTCTCTCATTCACTAGCGTTCGCTGCCTGTGTGTGTGTGTGTGTGTTTTTCTTACATGGACCAAAAGAAGTGTTGTTGTTGCCAAGGTAACGGCTCAAGACCCCCCCAAAAAAAAACCAAAGGTCCAACCAAAGGTTAAAAGAAGCCACACACACAGTCAGGCGCCTGGTGTGATCTGGCTCTGTATGCTTAAAGCGAGCCTCACACCCCGATCAGCTAATGCACGACGTTTATCGCGGTCGACACCGACGGCTAATTAAGCCGGTCGCACATAACAATCGGTATCAATGCAGTTAGAGCAGACGTGCTCATTAGGATGCGTTAGCGTCACTGCAGATGTCTGACCACACAGCTGGATTTGTAAACCAATCTGCTGAAGTGACACTGAAAACATCTCGCCGCAGCGTGAGGCCGCCTCTCAAACCCTCTGACGCGCAGCAGTCGAAGGATGATACGGTTTCCGGGCAGAAAAGGCCGTTTTTGAAATATTTCAAAAACGGCCTTTTCTGCCCAGAAACCGTATCATCCTTCGTATATCCATCATATATATATATATATATATATATATATATATATATATATTAAATAATAGAAATAAAATGCTGATTTCTTGCACCCAATACTTTTGTAGACTCTTAATTTTGAGTTGAGTGCCTTGAACAATGTTTCAGAAACAAACCCTTAAAGTACTTTTACATTGACAAATGTCATCTAGGAAAATGTGTTTTTAATAAACAAAAGGCTTGACTACAATGTGGGCACACAATATGCTTTTCATTGTTATGTTGATGCCTAATAAGATTTAAATATGTGATATGTTTAACTCTAAATCCTGTTATTAGTTTTTATTATAACTCAAGGCTTTAAAGGAGCTAGAGCATACACATATATATATATGTATATATATATATATATATACCATTTTATTTAACATCATATTCCTGCTCAGCATCTTTTTCCCCAGATAGATATGTATGTTGGCGTAGAACATTTGTGCACATTTGATGTGTTGAATGCCGTCGTTTTCTGACCCCCGAAAATACGTTTGGTAAATATGTTTTAAACGCACAACAAGAGGTGAAAAGGTCGGTTAGATTTAGGAAACAAAAGAACCGCGTTACAGTGAGAAGATCACGGTTTGTGTTCAAATCATCACAATGTCACGTAACAACCTGGCTAGAGTGAATAAATAACAACAGCCCTGAGCGGACTGTGTTCCGTAACATGTAGGAAGTGTAACAACGTTGCACAACGAGCATGAAGTCAACGTTTCTGTCTCCCTGGGTGAGAGCTTGTTATATGAATTATTATACCACGGAACTATCAAAAATCACGCTCTGACCGAATACACAAAACGAGTCCGTGGTTTGCGGAAACGTGCGGCGCCAATGTTTATATTCCTGCAGCTCTCGACATCATTCGATTTCTGTGTATTTCTTTATCATGTTCAGAGTTTGTTGCACTAGTTCATTGGTTGATTGCTCCACCTATGGCGCCAAACTGGACCCGTCGGACCCGTCGACTGAGGACTTTTGTGTACCTCTCGCTGTTTCTTTGCTCATCACAATAGGCTGGACAGAAGGCCGTGAATCAAATAAATAAATGTTGTGAGGAGCAGATTTTTCAAGTGTGGAAAGTTGGCACCGAGCGTCTTTGGCGCCTCCAGATTTAAGGACACTGCTGCTCTCTCTCTCTCTCTCTCTCTCTCTCTCTCTCTCTCTCTCTCTCTCTCTCTCTCTCTCTCTCTCCTGAGTCACGACCAAAGCTTCTTCCTGTTCTCTGAAAAGCCCTCGGACTGAAACGGCACCTGACCTGAGTTGAATTTGCATTAGCCAACACCTGCACTAATTAACCTCTCAGCTGGTGTTGTTATTGTCCCATTACAATGTTATACTTTCAACATTACAGCTGAAAGAAGGGATTCATTTCACATTGCTTGTTGTGTGGTTGTAAGAGATGAGGTGAACTTTCGGGATGCCCCGAGAGGGGAGCAGTTTTTACTTTACTTTTCTTTTTTAATGATCTTTTTTTAAATGATCTAGAGCAGAGGTCTTCAACAGCGACCCCTAGGGGGTCCGCGGAGGTACTGCAGGGGGTCCGCGGAATGTTCTGATTGACCGAGAGCCAATTCAGTCCCCAGCTGACTAAGATCCCAGACACAAGGACGCACGCTGCAATATTATTGGAAAAGAAGACTGTTGTAAAAAAAAAAAGAAAATTTAAAATTAAAAAAACAACGACATTGACTTCACCCACGAATCCTTGTGCAATCATTTTTGCAAAATATTCCTGGCTAAAACACTGCAGCTCCTATCCACAGCAGCCGGTATAACATGTTATTATATTATGGGGGTCCATAAGTGCTCCAGCTGGGGCTTGAACTCACAACCTCGGCATGACTCCACAGCGTACCGTCTGTTTTTACATATAATAATGAATCTAAACCTGTGATAAGTGTGAGAGTGCGATGTTGACGGTGTGTCTGGTGTGATGCTCTGTGGTGTTCAGGCTGTAACTCGTGAATTAAACCAGTCCCAGTATCACCTCTCACTCCCTTTAGTCAGCACCTGGCACGTTGATATTTAAATGGGGGATTTGGCCAACTGGAGAAGCGAAAGGTTGAAAGGCTAAACACCAACAAATATGGATTGAAGCAGATTATTCCACTAGATAGAAAGATCTTCTGGATTTTAGAAATCATTATATCTATCCTTTTCCTTTTTTAAATGTTGACTTTACAACGCTCTGGAGTTATGGCTCACAGGAGTCTGAATCAATCCTTCGTAGCCACCACTGGAATCTATTTCTGATATTAGTGTGGAATGATCTTCATCTGCAACTGTGCAGAAATACCGGCCTTCAAACATGATGAACAGACATGTAGAAAGGAAGTCAGTGCAGCATTAGAAGGAAGGACACTATTCTGTAACACCACAGAATTGTCTTATATTGAAGAGCTTCATCGACTAACAGCCGCTTTACATCACAGGTAACATGAACACTGTTTTATACATTAAACTATATAAATGCTGTGTTGATGATGTTGATGCTGGTTTGATGCTGTTTGGTGTTTTGGCCACAACACATGGATTTAAACCAATCAGAGTGTCACCTCCAAGGTGCGCCTGCATCGACCACATTGCTGTTTAAATGCTGGATTTTTGGCAAATTGGAGGCAAATGGTTTGCTCCTCTCCAATTTCTACACATAAATGCTCCATCGCCGCAGGTTTAGCTCGTACGTTTAGCTCTGAACGAGAACATCTGCCAGATGTTTCAGTCGCGACGACGATCGAATGACAGCTCAATGAGAACAAACCATTAATCCCATAATCTATACATTAGGCCTACGAGTGTGTCGATGAGAATATGTTCCAAAAACAACACTGTTCCTAATAAGCTGGTTACATGGATATTGAAAATTAATATTCCACTAATATTCCCGTTTTTCATGAAGCCGTACATATTCCGGTTAACGTCAAATGTCCCCATGTTCCCTCATCACCAGTGTCAGAGAATCTCAAGTCGACGCCGGAAAAAAACATTTCGAGGCGCATATTCTGAATACGTTGAATACATGTTCAAAGAATATTCATAAAACCAGAATAATATCGACATATCCCACATGTTTTGATCGGAAAATGCTCCAGTCAGAATAAGGCCTGATTCAGTCATTCCAAACGGAGCACGGTGTTTACATGAACCGCATCAAATTTGGAATATTGTCATTTTTCGAATGACAGTGGAATATGAGACTGGATGTAAACGTAGTCAGAGAGTGTTTCTCAGTGTGTGTGTGTGTGTGTGTGTGTGTGTGTGTGTGTGTGTGTGTGTGTGTGTGTGTGTGTGTGTGTGTTCATGATCAGAAGCAGCAGGATCCAGCATGCGAACCCCTCAGGATGCCAGAGATATTCCACTGCTTGCAGAAACATTGTTGTTCCTCCTTTTTTTTTTTTTTTCTGACACATGAGCGATGTTAACACTATAAATACCCCTTTCAGAAAGACTCGGGTAAAACACGCCTGTTTCCATTCAGTATGCAAGGGTAGGTGAGGAAGGCACTGCTGAGTGTGACTCAATACTACCAATGTCTTAATAATCAGTGCTGATCATAACATTAACTAAGATGTTTAAACATCAAAAGCTTTGGTTTTAGAAGCTGTTACAGTGAAGGATGCACAGTATCTTTATTTTCTTCTTCTATGTTTTTGCAGAGGATGTAGTTGTGACATGAAGTGACAGATGTTATCTCCTCACTTGTGCGCAGTGTGCTGGAAAAAAAGCTTCAACCTTCCTACAGCCTGGTCAAAGGACAGCAGCAGGCCATCTCTCTCACACACACACACACACACACACACACACACACACACACACACACACACACATCCTCCCGTCTTGCCGTTCCCCTTCCTTTTCTCTCTCTGCTCCTTCCTGTTGTTGTATTGAACAGATGTCAGGAGGGCTTTGGTGTTTGCAGGAGAGGGGGGGGGTGGGGGGGGGGGGGCATTGGCCATTAAACCATCATGTTTCATTACCACTGGAGCAGGGAAACTAGGAGGAGGGGGGGAAAAAAATGGAGGAGGCCCCCGTTTCACCACACCCAACGGTGACCGGTCACAACGCCTGAACATCACTGCAGCACAGTCAGAAGTTCAGCCGGTGGAGGTCAGCAGAGGTCAGGGGGGGGGGCGATGAAGAAGTAAACAAAGCACCCGATTGGTCGACAGACTCAACCCAAGGCGTCGGGGAAATGCTACTGCTAACGGCTACTAACAATAGCATCCATTTGAATGACAGACAAATGTAGTAATAATCACAGATTGTTTTGATTTATCAATATTGATTCATTGACAAAGTCTTCAAAAAGGCGCTGCAGTTCCAGGCTGGATCGCACCAGAGCCCCGATTCAAACAGCAGCACGGTTAGCTCCTCGGCTAACAGTCAGTCTCTCGCATGCAGCGTCACGGCGATGTTACGTTCCATGTATTTGACACACCTTCACCTGAAGTCACATCGGTCCGTTAAACCGGCAGTACATAAATCAATGTGTGAATTAAATTGGGTACGGAACGTGGAAAAAGGTTGCTCATCCTGTTCCATGATCTGTAATATTTAGGGTTTTTTTCCCTAAAAAACAGTAACGTCGATTTGCCCATTTAGCGCTGTGAACACAAACAATCACATTACATGCGACTGTCCGGCATGACCTGTCGCTGTATGTGTGGCGCTACAAAATCCCGGCACTGAACGGTGGAAATCACAAATGAATTTTTCGCCGATTCAAATCCTTTCGTTCGGTTCAAAAGATGTCTTGAAGTCACCGATTGAGTCTTTTCAACTCTCAGCGGCAACATAACCGTTGCAAATGCGCCTCACTTGGTTCGCATCGCCGTTCAGTTCAACGGCACGTCCACTCTGTCTCGGTCCAAGCTGTCACATTGAACCCATTAGTTTAATAGCTCAGCAACCTAAGTCCTTTTTTTTACGTTCCTGTGGCTTTCACCGTCTTTTAATAAGCTTTAAACGAGGAAGTAATGCGCTCCGTGTTATGGTTTAAAGTGACATCGGTCTCTCTCTAGGTTCACCAGTGAGCAGAGCTCCACCGCTAGAAGCTGCTGATTCAGCCGGTGACGACGGTGATTTAGTGCGGTCGGTTCACTTTGAAACGAATTGACGGAGACGTCATACGTGAGCCGAATACCTTTTAATGCCTCTAGGTACGGCGTGTGAGCGCACAGGAGTCCATTTAACCTCAGAATGTGTGCTTCTTTTTGTGCAAACGTTTCTCTGTAAGTGTATGCGAGGCAAACTGAGGCCCGCTGTCCCTTATGGTTCACGGCGGTCATTGATCAACGGACAAAGACGACCCACGGAAACACGCACTTCATTCCCTCGTATCAATACTGTTCATCTCACAGCTGGGGATGGGTATCGTTTGGGGTTTTTTTCTGGTACCGGTGCTAAAACAATACTTTTAAAATGATACCGGTGCTAAAACGATACTTTTAAAACGATACCGGTGCTAAAACGATACTTTTAAAACGATACCGGTGCTAAAACGATACTTTTAAAACGATACCGGTGCTAAAACGATACTTTTAAAACGATACTTTTAAAACGATACCGGTGCTAAAACAATACTTTTAAAACGATACCGGTGCCTAAAACGATACTTTTAAAACGATACCGGTGCTAAAACGATACTTTTAAAACGATACCGGTGCTAAAACGATACTTTTAAAACGATACCGGTGCCTAAAACGATACTTTTAAAACGATACCGGTGCTAAAACGATACTTTTAAAACGATACCGGTGCCTAAAACGATACTTTTAAAATGATACCGGTGCTAAAACGATACTTTTAAAATGATACCGGTGCCTAAAACGATACTTTTAAAACGATACCGGTGCTAAAACGATACTTTTAAAACGATACCGGTGCTAAAACGATACTTTTAAAACGATACTTTTAAAACAATACCGGTGCTAAAACGATACTTTTAAAACGATACTTTTAAAACGATACTTTTAAAACGATACCGGTGCTAAAACGATACTTTTAAAACGATACCGGTGCTAAAATGATACTTTTAAAACGATACCGGTGCTAAAACGATACTTTTAAAACGATACCGGTGCTAAAACGATACTTTTAAAACGATACTTTTAAAACGATACCGGTGCTAAAACGATACTTTTAAAACGATACCGGTGCTAAAACGATACTTTTAAAACGATACCGGTGCCTAAAACGATACTTTTAAAACGATACCGGTGCTAAAATGATACTTTTAAAACGATACCGGTGCTAAAACGATACTTTTAAAACGATACCGGTGCTAAACGATACTTTTAAAACGATACTTTTAAAACGATACCGGTGCTAAAACGATACTTTTAAAACGATACCGGTGCCTAAAACGATACTTTTAAAACGATACCGGTGCTAAAACGATACTTTTAAAACGATACTTTTAAAACGATACCGGTGCTAAAACGATACTTTTAAAACGATACCGGTGCTAAAATGATACTTTTAAAACGATACCGGTGCTAAAACAATACTTTTAAAACGATACCGGTGCTGAAATGACACTTTTAAAATGATACCGGTGCTAAAACGATACTTTTAAAACGATACCGGTGCTAAAACGATACTTTTAAAACGATACTTTTAAAACGATACCGGTGCTAAAACGATACTTTTAAAACTATACCGGTGCCTAAAACGATACTTTTAAAACGATACCGGTGCTAAAATGATACTTTTAAAACGATACCGGTGCTAAAACGATACTTTTAAAATGATACCGGTGCCTAAAACGATACTTTTAAAATGATACCGGTGCCTAAAACGGTGCCTGAACCGATACTTTAAAAAAAAAAAAACACACAAAACGACGATTGACAACGTTAAAGAAAGGCTTTTTTTTTTTTATTGCCAAGGCAATTTGTTTTCTTCAAATTGAACAATATATGAACTGTTTGAAGTATACTATAAATATAAATAAATACAAAAACACTTGGCTTCAATCTACAGCTTCAAACGTTTTAACTTCAAACTATGAACAATATATTAACTGTTAACAACAGTTTACAGTATACTTCAATAAATATAAATCAACTTCAGCAATTCTTTTGCAGAAATATGAGCATATTTGCCTCGGCACCGAAAGGAAGCACCGACATCTGCGTTGCGTTTCGGTCTGGTAGGCACCGGTTGTATAGGAACCGGTTTTTCGGTACCCGACCCTACTCACAGCTCGGTGCTTCATATTCTCTCTTCACAGATGTCCTGTTATGTCTGAACGAAGTTTGGAGCGTTACTTTTAACAGACAGATTAAAACCAGCTACGTCAGTATTTCACATATGAAAAGAGCTCCACATGCACCGCTCTGCTACTCCTGCCTTTTTAACGTCTACTTAACAAGTGAACGATTGATTTTAGGGCGTAATTGAAAAGCGGTTGCAAGAAGACAGCGCTCTGTTAAAGTGAACGGACTATTGAGTTACATAGAAGCCCATCGTTTGCCGTGGGCCGGTTGTATCCAGATGTGGCCAGCAGTATCCCAGTGGAGTCCGGTTTACCTTGCTGGAGGCATGCGCCGTTGTTTCGTTGCGCTTTCCAATATTACTGTTGTTCTCAGGGATATTCAGAAGGCGTTTTTTATTCCTTCCATGCAGAAGTGTTCGCTGTTTGTTTCTGCTTTACACACATTTGGTTCCCTCAACCTCAGGCCCGATGCTGTTTCAAGGTTGACAGCTCGTCAATATGAGTGACAGGTGCAGTGGCAGCGAGTGACAATGGAGAGGGCGAGACACTTCGCTGACTCCCGGCAAAAAAAAGTTGCATACAGTAGATTTAAATCATAGCTGATATTTGATGTTGACAGACAGCGATGACATACAGAGTTGATAAATGTGAGCAAAGCATGAGATCTGAAATCCTGGCGATAGAGCTCACGCTTCCTGTTTCCTCTTTCTCCGTCTTAAAGATTGAACACATGATCATACGAGTGTCCTGCTGTCTGAAACTGCTCTATTTTAACCAGCTGAAATCTGATTGTTTCACGGATAGATTACTGAACAGGTCTGAAGTGACTGTGTTCACTTTGCCTGTCTTTGTTGTTGTGTTAAGAGAAGTTCAAAAGAGGCAAAGAACGACCACAGAGACATGGAAAATTACTATAAAGAAATGCAAAATGACCACAAAGAGATGCAGAGAAAACACAAAGATAGGTATAACAACGACAAACATAGTCGAAACGACCGCAAAAAAAACTTAAAATATCTACAAAGACACGAAAAAGACCACTGAGAGACACAAAATGATCACTAAGAGATGCCATGTGACCAAAAAAGGGACACAAAATAACAACAAGAAGACACAAAATGACCACAAAGAGACGTAAAATCACAACAAAGAGACATAAAATGACAGCAAAGAGACATAAAACCACAACAAAGAGATGTAAAACCACAACAAAGAGACATAAAACCACAACAAAGAGATGTAAAACCACAACAAAGAGACATAAAATGACAGCAAAGAGACATAAAACCACAACAAAGAGATGTAAAACCACAACAAAGAGACATAAAACCACAACAAAGAGACATAAAACCACAACAAAGAGATGTAAAACCACAACAAAGAGACATAAAACCACAACAAAGAGACATAAAACCACAACAAAGAGACGTAAAATGACAGCAAAGAGACATAAAATGACCGCAAAGAAAGACAAAATGTACAAAATTCCACAAAATAATGACAAAGACAGACAGAATTGCCACAAAGAGATGCCATGTGATCAAATAGAGACTCAAAATGTGTGTGTGTGGGGGGGGGGGGGGTGTATTTTAGAACCCACCCTGTTAACAGCTCTCTCTCATTCAGTGAAGAATTAAACGATATTCACTGTCATCCAGTGAGCTGACAGAATCCTCAGACAGAAAAACCTCAAAGTATACATGGCCTCCATGTACAATGTAGGTTAACCGGTTCTAAGATAGTCTAAGTACAATACGCACTCACACACTCACACACTCACACACGTATCGGTGTTAAAATTGGGATGTGTATTTAGATGAGGTTGTATGTGGGTCACAAAACATCACTGTGTGTGAATATGGGTCAGAAGACATCGTACATCCCCTTAATCTCTCCCTCTGCCTCTCTCTCCCATGTGGGATGGATGGCAGAGAGACAGATTATGCTGGCCCACATTCCTGCCTTCCTCCGGTTTACACCATCCACCCCGCTCCTTCACTCGTCTCGCTCCCACCAGCCCCTTGCTGTCATCGTTGTGGCATCCCTCGTTTGGATTGTTTGTACCTCCACAAAACAATCCGCCGATCCTGATGACATCACCGCCGGGTGAATTACGGGGAATTTGTCAAAAAGTGTCGAAAGTGTCAAAATTTGAGAGTGATGGGCTTTGTGATTTCACCTGTGAGAAACTAGACAACTAGAAAAGTCAAATCAGTGTTTTCTTTATTTTCACAAATCATAAATTTACCTCAAACTTCCCCCCCCCCCAAAAAACCCTTTAATGTGAATATGAGAGGATGGGTTCGGATGTCAAAAGCATTTCCTGGTTTTTCATCAACATTATCAAATGAGGCTTCAGGCAGTTTGTTCTGCAAGACGCTTCCTGCATCACTGACTATAAAGTCCGTCAAATCACACATTTGCATCCCAGGCCTGAGTGATCGAACCCTTCCAATAGTCCTTTACACGAGAGGATCGAATATCAATCGATGAGAATCTCTTTGTATTCAGTGTTGAGACTAGAGTGGCTTTAGTGAATTATTATGGGAACATAATTATGCACATGTCATCAGGTAAAGTTGCTCAGCGCAGGTTAAAATATGTGAATTTAACGCCTGTGAGGTTACCTGGGCCGTCCTATATGGTCTGATTGTGTCTGCATGAATAAATTATGCCTAAAATATGTATTTCTATTAAACAAATGCAAACATGGATCACACAAACTCAGCGTGACTCTGGCCTCTCTGTGACGCGAACCAAAACGGAAAATGAATCCCGGCAACGACTGCAGGATATCCTCCTGTGATTGGTCGGTGATCTCTGTAAATCCGGCTTTGATTGATCAATAGACTCTGCAGATCAAGTTGTGATTGGTCGACGCCCGTGAAACGTCAATTGCCGATTGGTGAGTGAGCCTCATAGTTTCAACCCCCCAAATTGGTCAGGGAGCGCTTTAAACCCAGCTATGATTGGTTCATCAAGACGGAAAATACGACGTTTGAAACATCTACTGACACACACACACACACACACACACACACACACACACACACACACACACACACACTGTGTACCCATACATGTACACACTGAGGCCATCTGCTAACATTCAGGAAATAAGCTGCGATGACTTATTTCACTAGAGAGCGTGGCTCTGATGTATTTTGGGAACAATGTGACAAGTCACAACACGACGCCTGTCCTCTCTTGAGCCCCTTTTTCCTACTGGACCAAAGACCCACTAATATCTGGCTTATGTCTTCAGTGGGAGAAGGTTCCGTTCGGCTTTCATTCCCGGGACAAATGACTCCACAGTCGTCGCGGATTCTTATCGAGTCCAGCTCTGATCAGCAGTGATGGAAACATGACACCCAGGTGCAAATTTTCGCCCGTTTTTTGGCGCTTTTCTGCCACAAATTTTGTCCGTCTTGATCAATCTTCTGAATTAACTAATCTTGATTTCTGCCGCTTTTGTGAAGTTGAACGTGACTCGCCAGAAAAAAAAACGAAAGGCGTACTCGTCTACTGACAATGGGAAATAAGTATATCGCCTATTTTTTAGCAAGTTTTCTCACGTTTAGAAACTCTGAATATACTAACTTTGGTGGAAAAAAAAGGTATAAATCTTCTCTTCCTTCCCACCTCTGACGGTTTAGAATATTTCGCTTTTCGTCATTTATTTTTATGGTTTTAAAATGTTCAGAAACTGTGAGACAATGAGCTGTTTCACTGCACCTGTGCGCAATAAAACCACGACAGCTGGAAAATATGAACTTTGAGTAAATGTTGAATCTGTTCACACAGAAGAAGAAGCACCAGCGTCTGCCTGTTCTGTTCCTGGGTCTACTTTTCTCCTGACTGACAGCCGTCACATTCAGCTGACGTGGTCGGGACTCACTTGTCCCTTCGTCTCCTTCGAGACGTGGTCGGGACTCACTTGTCCCTTCATCTCCTTTGAGACGTGGTCGGGACTCACTTGTCCCTTCGTCTCCTTTTGAGACGTGGTCGGGACTCACTTGTCCCTTCGTCTCCTTTTGAGACGTGGTCGGGACTCACTTGTCCCTTCGTCTCCTTTGAGACGTGGTCGGGACTCACTTGTCCCTTCGTCTCCTTTTGAGACGTGGTCGGGACTCACTTGTCCCTTCGTCTCCTTTGAGACGTGGTCGGGACTCACTTGTCCCTTCGTCTCCTTCGAGACGTGGTCGGGACTCACTTGTCCCTTCGTCTCCTTTTGAGACGTGGTCGGGACTCACTTGTCCCTTAGTCTCCTTTGAGACGTGGTCGGGACTCACTTATCCCTTCGTCTCCTTTGAGGCTCACCTTGTTCGCCAGAAACCACCGTCAAGATGGCACAAAGCAGAAACCCAAAGAGACCCGGTAAAAATACAAGAACAGGACCTTCAAAAAGGTGTATGAGACCAAGACGGATCTCGAGTCCTGCACTGCTTGGGGATACATAAACCAACAGGAGGATGGACCCACGATAAAGACGTTGTCTACTTCCCACCATCCTCATCTGCTCACTGATCTTCTTGCATTTGAAAAGAAGGAAGAGCAGCATTTCCTGTCGCGCGGTAATCTCTCTAACGACATCGTCACCTCTCTGGCCCGGCTAGACCTCTAAAAGCTGTGAAATTGTTTTGACATTTCGAAGACAAAAGACGTGGATGAAGAGGTGTCCTCGGAGAGAGACTCTCGACAGGCAGCCACATGCCCCAAGTTTCACATAATGGCGTGACGAAAAAAAATTGCATCTCAGAGCGGCTTTACAACCCATTCTGAGAGATATGGAAACATATCGCTGTGCTTTCTGTCTTTCATGGCATCGTGAACAATATATATATATATATATATATATATATATATATATATATATATATATATTATGGT
This sequence comes from Cebidichthys violaceus, assembly GCF_023349555.1. Classification (NCBI taxonomy): domain Eukaryota; kingdom Metazoa; phylum Chordata; class Actinopteri; order Perciformes; family Stichaeidae; genus Cebidichthys; species Cebidichthys violaceus. The sequence continues at coordinate 56,096 of NW_027176468.1, forward strand.
GTCTTTTTCAAATCAGGGAGTCGCGGTCCGTCAATCTGTCCCCCGTCACACAACCCGAGGTGTTTCTGAACTGTTCGTCTGAGGATTACACCCAATCCCAGTCAGGGCCGGTGGCTCAGAGGCGAATAAAAGTCAAAATAGTCCGAAAACATCACATCACAGAAGCTCCATTTCAGACGGAGCGCTCCCTTCTGAGTTATGAGACTGTGATCTCTTTCTCTCTCTGACCTTCCTCCTCTCACACTCTCGTCTGCGTCTCTCTTTCTGTGTGCGATTCCCTGTGTGGCTCTTGCCCTTCTGCTCATCCCTCTCTTTCTTTCTTTCTTTCTTTCTTTCTCTCTTTCTTTCTTTCTGCCTCCCTCTCTCTCTCAGAAGTGCTGTGTAGGGGATAAAAGGTGGAGGGGAGGCGGAGGAGATGATGAAAGAGGTGGAGAGGGAAGTAAGAAGCGATGTTTAATCACGTTAAAAAACGGCTTCAGCGCACACACCTCGGTTTAGCATATATGCTTAATGCCCAAAAACATTTTTTTTTTACAACCAACGCCAACGTTGTTTATATTTTTGCTTTTGAAAATATCCGCACGCTGCAGGGTTATGAAGAATACAATATTAGGATTAGGACGTTTTTTATTAAAGAATAAAAACTCTTAATAATAAATTCCGTTTCCCATAAATGTGGTTATCAACAGTAACTTGAAAAACGAACATGAAAATAAAGCAGATAATAGCCTAGAAACAGGAGGCAACAAAGATTCAGTCAGAAGCTACAAAGAGCAGAAAACACAACGTCTGAGAAAACCTCCAGCATTCCAAACAGAGGAACTGTGGCTGCGGAATACCGTCAGAGTAACGCTGGATTACTTATGATTCATCGAGCTTAGTTGGTTTGATCCTTTTGAAGGGGGAATAATAAGTCTGCACAGAGTTTAAAAAGACAAAAAAGAGGAAACCACCAGAACGTTCTCACTGTTTACGATCTGATTTTCCGGCGTTTCGTGACGTTGAACGTGACAGAAAGAAAGAAAAAAAGGCGTACTCCTCTACTGGCAATAGAAAAGAAATCTATCGCTATTTTCTTTGCGTACTTTCT
>NW_027176469.1:0-55000 GCF_023349555.1 Cebidichthys violaceus
CGTGGAATTGATCTCTGTCCCCAGCGGTGCGGCCGCAACAATGCAGAATTTAAAAAAAAAAAGAAGAAGAAGCTTCGGTCAGAAGGGTCACAAGATATCAAGACATATCCTCTGTGTGTCACATTCAAACTTTCATATTTATCTGTTAAGTTTGGTTTGGTTTAGTATTTGGGGTTTATTATTATTTTATTATTTAGGTGAAAAAAAAAGAAGAAAAAAAAACATGGCCCGAGGGTTTGGAACCCTGCAACCTGAATAAATGTATTCAAATGTTTCCAAAAAATAGAACTGAACGCATCATTTAAAAATATAGAGTAGTTATTTAAAATGAGGCTTGTGACGGTTAAATAGAAGAATGAAATATGAATTTAAAGTGTTGAAATAACTGATGGGTGGTAAAGGAAGAGTCTTAATTACTCGACGAACAATATTATTCATGAATGTATTCAGTCGTCGTTTCACTCGTCTGACATCTTCACTACATTCTGTGAGATAAAATAGTGCAGCGAACCTGTCCTGAGTGTAGAAGTGGCTCATTGTTGCATTCAGTGCATGCTGTTGTCAGCCTGCTTTTCCATTGAAAATGCTAAAAAAAAAAAAATACTACTACTGTATGCGCACACACACACACACACACACACACACACACACACACCACACACACACACACAGAGTTAAAGGAGACAGATATGAGCGCTTTCAGACAGAGACAAGGACAGAGGTGTCCGAGGGGGGGGGGCCTGTTTAGAAAGCACCTGCCGACGACGACCCCCCCCAAGGAGCTGACAGATGATGATTCGCCACAGAGACAGGAACACCTGACAGCTCACACACACACACACACACACACACACACACACACTGCCATCTAAAAGAGTATGTGACTGCAAGCTGAGTGGGAACCTTGAAAACTATGTACCCGCCTTTGACACACACACACACACACACACACACACACACACACACAGAGAGAGAGAAAGTGAGAGTAAAATGCTGTGGGCAGGCAGAAATAGGGAATGGGGGGGGGGGGGGGGGGGGGGGGAGATGTCATCAAACGTCCGCCCTTTCTTCACTGTATCCGGTTATTATGTAGCGGCCATAGAAAGATAAACATATATATATATATATATATATATATATATATATATACTGCCTGTATTGAAGAGAACGTGTAGAATTGATAAGAGATAGGTGGTTATTTTGACGGTCTAATGATGGTCGCACACAGAATGTAAGGCGGCTCTCTGTTATGTGTACACTTATCTCGAGCGCACCGATTAATCAAAAAACCGTGGGAACGCTTTAATTAAACTGAGGAATGAATCGCTATCTCGTGGGCTCAAAGTAGTGGAGTGTGGCCTCCATGCATGCATGCGTCGTTTCCCTCTATGGCCGCTGCCGGGGGCTCCGTAATCCGTAAGGAGCAAAAAAAAAAAAAAAAAAGTAGGAGGAGAGGAGACAAGGGAAGGTAGCGAGGAGTGAGCTTAATCCCATAAAGCCAGTTCATCACAACACCCCCTGTGCAATGATTATGCCATCACAGAGCGGGCGTGTCCGCATGTGAACGTTTGTCATTGTGTGTATGAGTTATTAAAAGCAATAAAAGCTCGTTTGATGTGGCCGTTTGCCTAAAAGCTGTCATTGCTCACACCGTATTGGTACGGAAATATGCACACTAATAGATCATGTCAGGACGAACTGAAGCTACTGAGTGTGTGTGTGTGTGTGTGTGTGTGTGTGTGTGTGTGTGTGTGTGTGTGTGCGCGCGACCATCACGCTACGTCCTCTCCAAAGTTCCGACTGCGTCCCGGAGACACCCATCATCACCGGCACCGTGGGAGGAGAACCATTACGCTCGGCTGTCGAATCGTTAAATCATTAAACTCTCATTTTTGCAACGTTTCCTTTTGTTTATGATATTAAGTGGGAACGGAGGGAAAAACAACTTGTGGCGTTGCGATGGCGCCGCAGAGCTTCGCTCTGATGACGCGCCGGGTTAGCGACAGGTACAAATGTGCTAATTAAACGCGGAGAGAGTCTCCAGCTGGAATGGTGTGTGTGGTGTGTGTGTGTGTGTGTGTGTGTGTGCGTGTGTGTGTGTGCGTGTGTGTGTGTGTGTGTGTGTGTGTGTGCGTGTTGTGCGCTCGTAAAAGTCACACGTGAAATTAATTTTGTGCACAAATGACCAAAACGTTGTCGAGCCGTTGGGGCTCTTGTCTCCTTTGTCTTCGCAGATTTTAATTGGCTGCAGACTAATCCAGACGTATACAAATAGCTGCAGTACGCTTATTGTCCAGTAGCAAAACGCACAAAACTTCTTGGTTTAGTTGATGCAACAAAACTGCTCGGTTATGTTTAGTAGAAGATCGGTACGTTACGAAGGTGACACGAGTTATTAAGTACGTCACGTACTTGAGTTGAAATAAGTCTCGTGTCACATTGGACAGGGACGGCGGTCTCCTCTGTGAAAGTCCTGTGTTTGTTTGTGCCCCAAAACCTCCACCTCAACCACTAGGAGGAACATTGTCCCTCTATACTACACCCCCCCCCCCCGGAATAAAAGCAAATAAGCGTCGTAATATTGACTTGTACTACTTATTAACTCTTTTGTTTTTTCATGGATGGTAAAGCTCCATAAAGCATGTGACATGTGAGTTTACAAGCCGCCTCCTACTGCATCACCTATTTTTTTTTTAAAAACCATGATGGCGGTTTCCCGTAGCTTTAATTATCTAAACCTGACCAGACCATAATCATAAAACCGTAGCTTTAATTATCTAAACCTGACCAGACCATAATCATAAAAGGCAGAAGATCAGAATTTATAAAAAAAATATAATTTATGTGATTAAATGCTTATTTAACTGTAATATTGTCACTTTCATTTCAATGTATTTAAAATACAATACATATACTTTAGTTACCTCAGTATTGATTATTGGAGAAATGCACTGAGTGGATGGACGACTCTATCCAATAGAGCAGCTGTTTCACTGTTATATAGGATACTGCTACACACACACACACACACACACACACACACACGTTGAGCACAATGCTAAATGAATAGCTTCAACTGGCCTTGCTATGCAGCGACGGCACCGCAAAGCCATCATTCATGTGTATGTGTGTGTGTGTGTGTGTGTGTGTGTGTGTGTGTGTGTGTGTGTGTGTGTGTGTGTGTGTGTGTGTGTTTGCAGACACTGCAGGGAGACTGTTAAAGGAGGGAGCTTTTAGTCTTCATCGACAGCAAACTGCTTAACGTTGTGTTTGTGTGTGTGTGTGTGTGTGTGTGTGTGTGTGTGTGTGTGTGTGTGTGTGTGTGTGTGTCATGGTGGACGGTTGCACATGTCGTGCGGCCTCAATACCTGTGCTCTGCTTTTTTGACATGCACAGGCATAGATCTAACACACACACACACACACACACACACACACACACACACACACACACACACACGCTATACGTAAAGGATGATTTGCAAGTCTTCAATCATAGTGTGTGTGTGTGTTAAGAGGTAGAGTGTGTCCAGTAAAATAATTGACAACCTTTAGAAGTTTGTGTTCTCCGTGTGTGTGTGTGTGTGTGTGTGTGTGTGTGTGTGTGTGTGTGTGTGTGTGAGCGTGAGCGTGCTCGTCTCGCTCTCTGTCAAGCCATATTTCTCACTAACATCGCCTCGTCCCTCCTTGTCAAGGTTGGACTAAACTAACATCTCAAACACACTCGGACGTACAAGAAAAAAGGCTCGATCACAGAAAACACGCACACACACACACACACACACACACACACACACACACACACACAAAAAAAGCCCGGCTCGTCGTGACTCCTCTTCGAAAATGAGCTATTTGAAATCCAGCGATTTTGATTAATAACAAAAAACCTGAGTCTCTATTCATTCAGGAGCTTCGCTATTGAAGCTCAGAAAGCCGGGGTCGGCCACGGAGGAGCGTGGGTTTACTGCAGAGAAGAGCACAAAGGAGTCCGCTCCTCTCAAGGACAGCTCGCCCAACAAAAGTGGCGGTTTTACCCAGAGACGCTTCTGGGCGCAGGCTGGCGCTGAGGACGAGGCGTTCGGTTTTTTTGTTGAGAAGGTAAAGAAAAGTGGATGTTTAATGAGTGCATCATGGAAAGGGATCTCAGAATGAAGTGAGAGAGCTTTAAATTTAAACCAATCAAACACGTAGATCACATGACTGCAGCCCCCGTGTAAAAGGTCACGCTGCTGCTAGCTAGACTCCCTCCCTTTCTTTCTTTCTTTCTTTCTTTCTTTCTCTCTCAGGTGTTTTCAGGAGGTAAAAAAAAAAACATTTCCCCTCCCCCCCTTAGGGAGCGCTGACCTAACTGTCGGCGCTCCCCGGAGTAGCGGCTAACATCCGCAGACCCATTTGTCAATGTTGACCCTGAAACACCTCCCCTTTCCACCCACCCACCCCCCCTCCATTTGTCTTCCATTCCCTCCCATGTTCCCTTCCTCTGCTATTTTTACAACCCTCCCCATATGTCTCTCTGTACAGCCGTCCTCCAAAAACAGACCAAAGGCTGTAAAGAAGATGGACCGAAAGGGGGGAGGAGAAGGGAAAAGGACGAGGGACGAGGGGGGGGGGCGGGGGGGAGATAGAATGAGGAGGTGTGATGCTGAAGCTGGAGGGAAGTGGAACACTAAAGTAGAACATATAGGAACAGGTGATACGTTATCCTCACCCTGCAGAGGACTGGACCTCAAAGAGGCGTTCAGAGACGAACGGAAAACTTATTTAAAACTACAAAACATTTGAGAAAACGAGATATAGAATAAAATGATAAGACACGTTGGGAAGTGTTCGAAACCCGACAACACACAGTTCAACTGGTGATTAAAGAAGGCGTTGCCCCAACATGAATGAAGCGTAAAACCTCACATGTTTCTAAAGCCGTGGCCCTGGGTCACCTTGAGTTACCAGCAGGGTGGATTTGAGGGTCGCGGGTCGCACAGTGTGTTGGCATTAGCAGAGGTTGCATACAGTAATTACAGTAGGGAGTGGGGGTGGGGGGGGGGGGGGGGGGGTTAATAGGATGCACGCTGACTTTTCTCAGCAAAAAAACCTTATCGCTAATAACCACACACACTATCAACTTAATTAAAGACGGCCGCTTTAAAAGCCTCTCTCCGGTTTCCTCTCTACTTCTTATTCTATCTTTAACTCCCTCAAGTGTGCTCGTTCCACCACCCCCCCTCTCCCCCCCTCTCTCTTCCCCCCTCTCTCTTTCTCTCTCTCTCTTTCAAGGAGGAAGACGTTGAATCACTCTTTCGTTGTCCCCGTTCTCTCTTCCCTCTATCTTTTGAAGTCAGCCGAATTCCAAAACACTGCAATCTAAAAAGCAGGGGGGTAGGGGTGGGGGGGGCTCACCGCACTACGTCAGTTCCGTGACGCGACACTTTAAAGGACCACATATTAAGGGACTAGAGCGCCGAGACGAGTCGCGAGTGACCTGAAAAAAAACAAAAAATAGTTCCCTCCAAAAAAATAAATTAAAAAAAGTCGTTTAAAACGTATTTTAAACGTAGAGGGACAAATCACGTAGCTTGTCGCGCCGACTCATCGTGAACCGTGTCCGCCATGTTTTTTTTCACGTACAACACATGTATTACCTTAACACACACACACACACATATATAACGCCCAAAAGTTAACCGGAGCATTAGCCGAGGCTTTCACAATGTTCTGTTTTGTTTTTTGCTTTCGGCCCCCGGAGGGTTAAAAGTCTGCGGATGTGAAGTAGCTTCCAGCAGTCAAGTCAGTCAGACACAAGGACACTTCTCGGCGGGCCTCGAGGAGTCCTCTTAAGTTGTCTTTCATGCTAATGGATGTGATGCGGCATCTTTTTCTTTTTTTTCTTTTTTTTTTAGTTTTAGTTCTAAGAGCAAAAGTGCTTGCTGTCCGTTACGCAAACGGGGAGAGAAGTGAGGGAGAGAGAGAGAGAGAGAGAGAGAGAGAGAGAGAGAGAGAGAGAGAGAGAGAGAGAGAGAGAGAGAGAGAGAAATGAGCCGAGTGTGCTGATAAAACATGAATAATGCCCCCCCCCGTCCCCCACACAGGACTTGCAGCTTGTTCGCCGCTTGTCACACAGGGACGTTCATCCATCCATCCATCCATCCATCCATCCATCCTTACCCCCATCTAGCATCGCTACTTCAGAACAATTAAGGTTGACTTCACGCTCCACTCGTCTCTCCATCATAATGGAGAGACGAGTGAAACAAGGAAGAGGATGTTTAATTCATGTCACTCTCGCCGGCTGCATCTCTCCGTTCCCTGTCTTTTAGCACAGCTCGCTGCCCCCCGAACACGGCGCAGTGTGCCGGGCTAGGCTATATACGCGCTAACGCTAACACACACACACACACACACACACACACACACTACTAGGAGAGGCCGCGGTCCCACTTTAGTGGGATTGCGCCGCAGCGCTCCCGGAAAAGCTCCGCGCACGGGATGCCGAGAGGCAGGCGGAGCGAAGCAAGCCAGCCCTGTTCTAACGTGATTGTGCTCCTTCACTGCAGACACTGCGGAGTAATGTGGCAATATCTGCATGACAGTGTGTGTGTGTGTGTGTGTGTGTGTGTGTGTGTGTGTGTGTGCGTGCGTGTGTGTGTGTGCGTGCGTGTGTGTTTGTGTGTGTGTGCGCGCGCTTTTAAGTCACAAATAGACGGAGTAGAAGGGAAAGGAATGGGCGGAAAAGATGGATAGAAAAAGTGGTGCCATTAAAGAAGAGAGAGCTGAATCAAACGCTTTGTCCCTGAAACGTGGACGTGGCTTTGTTAAAGTGCCGCGTGTGATGTTGTGTGTGTGTGTGTGTGTGTGTGTGTGTGTGTGTGTGTGGATGGGAGGGATGAGGGAGTTGCGGTGCGACAGCGATAGATAAAGCAACACAGGGATGCAGGAAGGACCTGACTTTGATCAAATTAAAAACACAACTTCTGTTCTACAAAATAAAGTTTTTGACCTATTTTTAAAATAAATGAATCTCCTGTCCTTGTCTGTCTCTCCCGCTCTTTTCCTCCCGGATGAAGTTGGAGGAGTGGGAGGTCCGTGTCCTTTTTTTTTTTTTTTTTTTTTCCGCCGCTCATCTAATTAGATCAAACTTAAAGCGAGTGACTGTTGTCTGACCTCCCAGCACGGTGGAATTTGATACAAATCCCGAAGCAGCTCAAAGGGAAGACGTATCGTGTAGCGCGCGCGCGTGTGTGTGTGTGTGTGTGTGTGTGTGTGTGTGTGTGTGTGTGTGTTTTTGTTTTTTTCAAACAAGCCCGGAGAATGGACCGCACCAATGATCGCAGAACAAAGACACTTTTACTGCACCAGAGGAAGAGACGCGACTGAGGTGTGAGCGCGTAAACAGGGCGAGATGACGCGAGCGAGCGTGTTGAACCACTCAGCATGGTCCAGCCTCCCCGCCCTCATAACATGAAGCACCTTTATTAAAAGGCTCCCAGGTTCCCCTCTTTATTGCTGGGGTTGAGGTCTAAACCTCAAAACGGTCTGGCTGACCTCATTTCCATGGCTGCCATTTTGTACTTGCATTCTTGGGAGACTTATCAAGAGGATTGTATAAACTTAAAAAAAAAGAAAAAAGAAAGAGTCTCACACTGACGTAGCAGGCGAATCAGCACAAACTGCAGAGATACTTATAGTTGTAATGTAATGCATGCATTTTAATAAACTCTCTCATTTGTCCCGTTTTCACTTCCAAGATCTTTTATTGTTAACCGTTTATTTGGCAGCTTCAAAATAAAGCTACACGGGCGGCAATTTTGAGATGTTCTTTCCGCCATCGGTTCCAGGTCTGTTGCACCTTGTTTCCGGTAGAGTTCAGTGATCATTGAGATGGAATTACATTAAGCACGTGTGGAAAAGAAGGTTTTGAATGAGCTTAGGGGCCGACCACAGCTATTTCTAAGAGTCACGCCTCGTAAATACGCTCATAATTTCATAAAAACGGCGGTGTACTGTATTCCTAAGATGTACTTGATCACCGTATCGTCACACGGACGGTTCGTACGACGCCCTACGAAAACGTTTTGTGCGTTTTTTCCTACGAAAGCCTTTTCAAAATAAAAGGTTCAGGCAACAACAACAAAAAAAAGCGCTTTGGTTCGGTAAATTTAGCGCGATATCTATTACGGCGCATTACTTTTTCCGTAGCTACGAACGCCGGATGAGACCAGCTTGACTAAACTGATTCCTGATCCCCCCCCCTCAACAGGACCTGTGTATGGAGCCATTATACAGCACATCGAGGTGTCTGCAGGTCTATGAGGGTGATACCTTTATGACCGGAAACTCTTTTTCAGCTATCCATCCAGAACAATCCGTCAATCACGCCCGCCCCCCCCCCCCCCCCCCCCCCCCCCCCCCCCCCCCCCCCTTGCTTCAGGAGCACGAGCGACAGTAGGTAGTAGTAATAAAGTCGTAAAAAGACCTCTCTCTCTCTCTCTCTCTCTCTCTCTCTCTCTCTCTCTCTCTCTCTCTCTCCGCCATAACTGTGATTGACAAGTCCTCCTGAAAGATGCTCCTCGTTAATAAGTAGCTGTCGCTCATAATGAGGTTCTGCCGCTTAAAGAACGACTGTAGACAATTTAATCGAACAGACTTCAATGTTGAGAAAATGAGGAGATGTTTCTCTCCAAAAGGCTTCGGCGATGGGAGCTCCCCCCCCCCACCCCCCACCCCCCCCTCCTTATTTTCCTTTCATATCGTTCTCACATTTGGCGCAATTGCCTCGTGACACGACGAAGAGGAATGAAAAGACTTTTCTCAGCCGGCAACTGCATTGCATGTGTTATCTGTATATTAGTCAGGCTTAAGCCGAGATGACAAAATTCTCTCCTCCAAAGCCGTGCTAGCTGCGTTATTCTCCGCGACGCTCTTCTTCAGTCTCTCGGCCGCCGAGCTTATGTTATATTTATTGTAGGGTATTTCTGTCGGCTTACGGCGGCTGACGGGAGTCGAGTCAAGCAGATCAGAAATTCAATTTACTCCCGAGACACTTGGGTTAATCAACGAGGAGAAGAAGAAGAAGAAGAAGAAGAATAAGAAGAAAAGCGGGTGGACGGACCCACCCACTCACACGTTAGTCTGAGAGTCACTCACACACACACAAAACAAGGCAAACAGACAAGAGGATTAGCCTGATGTTAGCCAGGCCGCTGTTTGTTTGTCCTTGTAGCGACACACACACACACACACACACACACACACACACCGCCGAGTGACAACACGCCCTATCTGGCACACACTAAAACACTTGTACAGTCCCCGACGGCAAACGAATAGTTGGAACGCGACGGCGACGGCAGCGTGACACCGATCGACGTCGCTGCGGGTCAACGGTAATGCCGGAGCACGGACCCAACGTCACCCCGACGGCACGAGCTGCAAAAAAAAAAGAGTTTGACCGAGGACTAAGCAGCAGAAGAAGAAGAAGAAGAAGAAGAAGAAGAAGAAGAAGTAGAAGTAAGGAGATTAAAGACTCAAAGTAAATGCTTACACCACTCAATTTAGAGTCCAGTTCAGCTAGCACGCAACGCCCGTTAGTCCGTCCATCCCCAGCCTTTGTCCATTCATTTGAGAGTGGAGAAGATGCTCTGGGTAGTGGGGGTCATAACTTTCATCTTCACAGCGCCAGGTCAATACCCAACCAGTGGGTTTTATTACAGAAAGGGCTTTTACAGCTCGTGACAAGACTCGTCCGCCCGGCTACAGCCGTCGCCGTTAAAATGCAACACTCGTCTTTTGCAGGCATCCGTGTGTGCTAGTGGAATATGGAAGCGTGTGTGTGTGTGTGTGTGTGTGTGTGTGTGTGTGTGTGTGTGTGTGTGTGCGTGTTGCTGCAATCTCTGAACACACTGCGGCTAAAGCCAGGACTCTCCTGAGACGCTGAAGGGAAGAGGCGACGGGAGAGAAGGAGAAGGGAGAGAGAGAGAGAGAGAGAGAGAGAGAGAGAGAGAGAGAGAGAGAGAGAGAAGGAAAGAAAGGAAAACAGAGATGGAGGAGGAGAGATGAGGGGAATGGGAGGGGCAAAGCTCAACAGCACAAATGCTAACTTTTCTATACTTTGGAACAGTTGCCGTCAGGGGGGAGGGGAGGGGGGAGGGGGGGAGGTATACTCATAGAAAGAGCTAACAGCTCCATTTCCTCCAGTCCCACATATTCATTCAAATCGATTCCCTTTGAGATGTGAGAGGCCATTTCTCATCGGCAAGACGGCTGCATAGCTATTGGAATAATACACACACTCAGACATACAGTGGCTGCGCCTACACACACACACACACACACACACACACACACACACACACACACACACACACACAAGTGTTTTCATATTTACAGCAACACACACACACACACACACGCTACACACACCATGAATACGAAACAAGCAGAGGTAAAGTGTTACCATGGGAATGTCACTGAGGACCGTCTCACCGGGGGAATCAGATATCTGATGAAGATATCTCACAGTGATGTCATCACAGGAGCCAATTATAGACACACAGAAACAAATCGCCTTTGTTGGCACGTTATCGATAATGCACACGCACACACACACACACACACACACACACACACTCATAGGTCAGAGGCACTCGCACGTTTGTGTGCGCACACGAGCAACAATACTTTCTCCACAGAGGTGTGTGACGGTGTGATTTAAGCCAAACAAAAGCCAAACGTCTCCACGCAGGTAATTGGACGAACTCGTGAGCGATGTCCTAAAAATGCTGTTTCCATCCACTTGCTCTCCTTCCCTCCACCTTTCCGCTCTGATTTGCTATATTTGACACAAGCAAGAAGCAACAACCGTCAGTGTGTGTGTGTGTGTGTGTGTGTGTGTGTGTGTGTGTGTGTGTGTGTAATTACACCGCCTGAGGGGAGACAACAACAGGGATGGATGAATAATGTCCTTTGATCACACACCACACACACACACACACACACACACACGTTTGCATCCATACTACATTAATGCTGGCAGTTACATCGGGTGTGTGTGTGTGTGTGTGTGTGTGTGTGTGTGTGTGTGTGTGTGTGTGTGTGTGTGTGTGTGTGTGTGTGTGTGTGTTAGTTGGTATAAAAAACTTTTTTTCAACCACCTGCCGTCATGAAACATAAAAACACACGAGCAGCACTAGAGCACTATAGTTTATCGATATGTTCACCCTGTGGTCTATCGACAAACGTCAATTAAGGATTTAACCAGTAAAAAAAAAAAAAAAGTCAATAATCAGTGTGTTACCCCACACTGAGGAAAAGCATCAGTGCACTTACTAAATGTGTCATGTAGAGCATCATTGAGTGTATTTTTTTAAATATAAAATGTAGTCACCACTCCCCACAGCAGGAAGAGTTCCCAGAGTGTAGTTCTTAAAGGGACACGTTCCCGATTAGAGACCAATGTCTGTTTTACTGGAATAAATATCTTTGATTTTGGTTTTGAATAACAAAAGTGACAAATTCAAAATCTTATTAGTGTGTCAGTATTTTATTTTATTTGTTTTGCTGTGGTGTCAGCAGAATAATCTGGGAGGCTTCTGCTTTGAATTCCAAATGAAATGAAGAGTCTGTGCTCCACGAAGCATCACACACTGCATTCATTCACTTCTTTCAAATCGCTGAATAATGAATTAATCAAGCCATGTACATGAAGTGTCAGCTGTTTAAGACGCTCAACGGATGAATTCTGAAGGGGAAATATAGTGTGTGTGTGTGTGTGATAAGTGTGTATTACTCACGTTGTGGGGACATACATCTGTTTATACATTGTGGGGACTGGCCCATGACATAGATCTTTACTTCTGAGGGTGAAGACTCAGTTTAAGAGTTAATGTTGGCAAAGAACGCTTACGGTGAGGGTATGGGAAAGTAATGCAAGTCAATGTAACGTCCTCTGAAGTGATGGAAACACCACAGTGTGTGTTATTTAGGTGACTGTACATCTATCTTTGTGAGGACCTATTGGGAGTAAGGACATTTTTGGAAAGCGAGAACATTTCGGCCTGTCGATGAAGGTCCTCACAAGTATAGAAAGACAAATGTGTGCGTGTGTCAGTTATCGCTGCAGAGACGCGTTCACATCTGCAGCAGTCCCACTGCCGAGGCACATTAAAGAGCGTCAGAATATATTCAAAAACTATTTCAACACGTTGATTTATTCAGAAGCGAAGGAAGTTTGTTTTTCTTCAAAGAGGAGCAAAACAGGGAGGGACAACTCCCATCACTGCTGTTAACACAAGCGGTGCACACGGACCACGGTGGAAGAGCTTGAACAAACAAGGCGTGTTCCAAACATTGGAAGAGAAAAAGAGAAAAAGACACAGCAGCTGAAGACTTAACGAGCCGGAAGCATCAGCGGAGAGTCAGGACAGACGCAAGCAGAGACGTGAGAAACACAGAGAGCGTTCGCGACCGACGGGATCCAGTTGGCGTTATTGACCTCGAAGCGAGTCGATAAGCGTTTAGCGTGACGATTACATGAAGCCAATCAACAAGCCGGGGCCACGCGTCCACCCACACAGCTACAGCGGCTCGGGGGGGGAAATGGGAAAGCCGTGGAAAGTTGAAGCAAGAGAGAGAGAGAGAGAGAGAGGATGGAGAGAGCGAAAGAAATCAGCAATGAGGAAAATAAAATAAACAATGAGAGTTTTTCTTTTCTCAAACCCAATCCTGTTTTAAAAAGGAAACTGGCGTGGAAGTGGTGCCTTTGCGGCGGATTGCCGAGAATGCAGCGAGAGAGAAGACGTTCTTCTCCTCGATCAATAATATATTCTTCTCAATACAGGCGAGCGGTGCATTATTCAACAAAAGGCTGATAGATGCATGGAAGGGACCAACGGCAGACCGGGAGATGCTGCAACATTTATCTAATTAACAAGCATGAAAGACAGAGAGCGGCGTAGAGAGACGGGTCGAGGGACAACACAAGGAGAGAGAGAGAGAGAGAGACGAAGAAGAAGAAGTGTCTTTTTAAGAAGTATAGGGAAGCTCACAGATAGTATTCTCTTGAGGTTGACGTGGAAGCGGCTTTGACTGGAAGTCCTCAGCACCGAGAGGTTTAGCCTCCAAGTGACGGGCAGAGGAAGCACGCTGAGGCATTAAAGCATATGTACGCAGGGGGGGGGGGGGCTTCACGCACGTCTATGCGCACACAAGCACGAAGGCGTAATCGTGAACAGACAAACACACCGAGGGTCTTACAAGGTGTAATCATCGGAAGGCGAGCTGCTCGTATTTCACATGAGGATTAGTGAAGAATCTGCATGGAACGAGGCGGCAGACGGGCCGCGCTGCTTACACTTCAGAGGGTAGCAGTGTAAACCTTAACCTACGGAGAGGGGAGGAGTTACATAGAGGGGTGAGGAGTTATATAGAGGGGTGAGGAGTTATATACACTGTCGAGGGGAGGGGAGGAGAGGAGACTGTGTAAACCTTACAAGGAGAGGAGAGAGCAGAGGACACACTAGAAGAATCCTAATCCGGGTTTGGAGCGGAAACACACTGCAGCACTTCACTTAACATCTACATCATGGTTTGTGTGTGTGTGTGTGTGTGTGTGTGTGTGTGTGTGTGTGTGTGTGTGTGTGTGTGTGTGTGTCTGTGTTAACATCCTGCCGACTGTGTATATAAGTGATGACGCAACCACATGCCAAACGTCCGCTGAACCTCCTTAAAAGAGAGTATTTGTTGCTTTTCTTCATTATATATCTTAAACAGACTTAAATGCATTATATATATATATATATATATATATATATATATAATGTATTTGGATTGTGGACTGTTGTTCGGAAAGAGAAGAGCTATTTGAAGAAGTAAATTTGAAATTGCAATCAGCATTGTTTTGTTTTTTATATATACATTGTATGACAAGTTATAGTACAAAAGCTTAATTGAAAACATAATTGAGGTTTTGATTGATAATGACGATAACAATTTGCAGGCCTAATAACAACGAAGATGCATAGTGGGAGACTGATTATTTTCAAACACTTATTAAGGCTGCTGGTTTAATTTGTCAGCGTTTTTGATTGCTCTGGCTTCTACGCTCACACGTTGAACAAACCCCATGCTTGAATTTCTATTACATTTACGAGATTCCCTTTTATATATATATATATATATATATATATATATATATATATATATATTTATATATATATATATATATATATATATATATATATATTCTTACAAAACTGGAGTGAACCATCCATGATAATCCTCTAATGTGTCCTCAGATACACATTACATTGCATCCCCAAAATGTCCAGAAGAAGCAATGTACTTCACACATTGTGAAGAGGAATTGAAGGAAGCACAGACACACAGATAAGTTGGGGTGGGGTGGGGGGGGGGTGATGGAAAATGTGAAAAAGAATACAAAAGGGAAGACAAAGTGGAGGGTCGAGCACCTCAAAAGTGGATTATTTTCTCCTCATCTGCTCCCGCAGAGGAAATACTCCTGCTGTCAAGGAGCTGAATTGCTGCTGTTTCAATGACACTCGTTGACAGGGGACATGAGGTGTGTGTGTGTGTGTGTGTGTGTGTGTGTGTGTGTGTGTGTGTGTGTGTGTGTGTGTGCTGCTGAAGTAGGTGGTGTGTGGCAGGTGCCAATCAGGACATTCTGTAATTCCCCTCCACTCAGCCTTCGCCTCTGGTCAAGCTGAGAGATTATCCCTCGCCCCCTTTCATTTCCCTCTCCACCTCCTCTATTTCAACACTCACCTCCCTCCTCCTCCTCCTCCTCCTCCTCTTCCTCTTCTTCTGCACTCTCCTCCAACATCCCTCCTCTTAAAGAAAGGTTGCCTGCCGCGCGTGTAGCGTTACAGGGTCAATAACGTTTTACCGCAATAACTTCAAGACATTTGTATATTTGCTATAAACGCTGGAGATACGTCGCCGAGAGGTTCTACGGCCGCTGCGTGTTTTATTGCGGGCCACGGGGTCGGATTCGGATTCGACCTGCTGGTGCTGGAAGAAAAGAGCAATGGCATGAAATAGGAAGAGCGATGCTCGTCGTTCACTGAGACTGGAGCTAATGATTTGTGATTGTCCTCACACCGGCGGGTCTCAAAGGAAAAAGGATAGGTTTATAGAGAAGCAATGCCTCCTCTTTGGAGGGGTTAAAGAAAAGACAAACACTCACTAGTTGGCGCTTGGTTGTGGGGGAAGAAACTAGAATTTATCAAAAGTGTGGCAGTCAATACCATTGGATAAGATCCCCCCCCCACCTTCATTTTGTTACAACAATTACCCCAAGACGTCTGTCAATGACTTGACAATGGACAAAAATGCGATATGTAGCATCTTTAAGTCTGGCTGGTAAGCCGCCTTTGATCTTCTGGGCAAATGATACAGATAAGAACATCCTCATTGTGGATCCGACGGATCCCCGGCGCCAAGCACTGCCTTGTGAGCCCACGGCATCACGTGCCGCTCGTCTCTTCCTCTTCACGGCTCGAAAGCGATCGGCGGGCTTGAGGGCTGTTCGAACGGCCCGACCAATCGGGACTCTTCGCACTTTCTGTCTGAAAGAATCCCGCACCGTGAATGGAGACTTCCAAGATTACAGCTCACTGTACCACGCGCGCGTCGCCGTTAGCCAAACTTACAAACACCCACTTCCTTCCAGATTTCCTCACCCTCTCCTCTTGAGTCACCCATCCTTCTTTCCTTTCCTTGCTTCTGTTCTCCACCTGCTTGTCTTCTACCCGTTCCTCCAACACCTTTCTGCAGATACTTAGCTCATCCTCCTACCCATTCTACATCCTCCACATCGTCTCTTTCCACCAGTGTTAGTCAGGTTCCTGTCTGGGATTCTTTCTTTTTCAGCTACACTGATATTAGAAAAGGTGTTGCTTATTGGCAATGTCTCTCATGCAGGCATGATCAGATATGATTTACAGGCTCTCAACGGACCCAACAGACAAATATGTAAAAGGTGAACAGGTGAGCGTTTGCTCGATCTTCTCGGTTCAGCAAAGACTCACTCCGAACCGAAGCAATCATTCAATCATTGATTCATTAAAGTTGTACTTCATCCATTCGGTCACCTCCATACACCACTTGGCTTTGGCACAACTTCATCCATTCAATCAAAAAGAAACAACACTCTTCCAGCAATCATCCTCCCACCCACGACCCTCCATACCTTATCGGCCATGATCATGGACGACCCTCCGTGGATGCCCAGGATGGGTATGAGCGTCTGCGAGGAAATAAAATCCAAAATCTGGGCGATGGCCTCCTGGTCGGTGCCATCCCCGAACACCACGCCGTGGATCTTTGTCCCGGACATCAGGTCGCACATGTGGGTGATGATGCTCTTCGGGGTCGGTCTCGTTGACCAGCAGTGTGACCACGTTGACGTCGATGGGGTCCTCCTTGCTCCACAGCGCCCGGATGTCCCGGTCCGAGATGTAGCGCGTGCGTCCCAGGATCACCGCAATGTTCAGGACCGGCACTTTATCCGAGGCGCCGCCGGTTCGCTGCTTTTGGGCCGCCACGGGGTCGGCGATCAGGGTCACCGCCACCAGGAGAGCCAGGGATAGCAGCGCGCCATTGCCGCCGCTGCAAATGGCGCAACTTGTGAAACTGCTGCTCCATCTGCTCCTCCTCTTACTCCTTTTGCTGCTGAGGGACATTCTGCCAAACCACTTCATCCCCTGCATGGGAAAAGGATGAGCGAGGAGAGCGCAGATGAGGACAGATCAAAAAGAGAGGAGGAGGTGGCAGAGAGAAGTGTGGAAAGATGAAGGCAGAGAGAAAAGACAGGGGAGATAAATTGTTAATGCACAGCTCTTTAAGCCCACACATTCAGGTTGCATCTTTCCTTTTTATTCCACTTCTTCTCAGTAATGTTATTATACACATAAACCTTGTTGGGGGGGGGGGGGGGAGATGGCCTTGAGAGGAAGTTGCGGAGGGGTGAGAGAAAGAGAAAATGACTAACAAGTGTCGCCTATTCTTTATGGTCACGACGCTGGGATCAGATGATTCAGGAGCAAGCTGTGCTGTTCGGAAGCGGCAGGCAGACAGTTATGCAGTTTACAAGTGTAATATCTTTTAACTCGGCCTTCAGCATAGATGGACGGACAAATTATAAAGGGTGGTGGGGGGGTGGGGGGCTGTGATAGACAAACTGTACCGAACATTCCCATACGTTTGGTTCTATTAGGCTTCCTGCCTGTTGGTTGATTTAGCTGTTCAATTATTTGCAATGTTTGCGCCGGGCAATAATATTATGTGCATGTATGATTGTGTACGAGAGTGACATAATGGTGGGTCATTGGGTTTTCATATTATAGGGTAGCACACACACACACACACACACACAGTATGGGGACTAGGGTTCTAGCAATACTTTATAACTCAAAGTACTGAAAGAAATATCTGAACAACTTTTGGACGGATTGCAATTAAGTTCCATCGAGCTCATTCGTGGTGCCCAGAGGATGAATCCTAATGATTTTTTTTTTCTTTGCCTCTATAGCACCACCATGGCATCAAACTTCCCCAATAATCCAGTTTATACCTGCAAAAAACTATTCCCATCAGCCTCGGCCGCACTTAGCGCTGCTAAGCAAATGTTAGCATGCTAACACACTAAACACTGTGTCTGTTTAGCATCGGCGCGGTAGCATTGTGAGCGTGTTAGCATGCCGAAGTTAGCGTTAAGCTAAGTACAGCCTCACAAAGCTGCTAGCGTGGAGGTGGACTCGTTGTCTTTGTTTGTATATTATCAATATTTGAATTGTGGTGAAATTCACAGCTTCCCTGCCGGCAATAAAAAAAAAAGACGAGTCAAACGTTAGGTTCTGGTTTGAGCCTTTCTTCGCCTGAATTTTTTTTTAGGTTTTTTACATAAACGATTCAGCGTACAGAGCGGAGTCACGGCTGTCAGACACACTCACTCATTTTGTATCAGAGAGGTAAGGAGGAGACAAGTTACATAAAGGCTGAGAGAGAACGAGCAGGCTGATGATGAGTGCTATAAATAGATTAGGATGCCACTGTGGGGCTCGGACGGGGGGGGGGGGGGAAAAAGGGTTGGGGGGGGGGGGGGGGGGGGGGGGGGGGGGTTTCCTCAGTTGTTTGTGTGTGTGTTTGAGAGTGTGGATGCGTTACTCTGCACCAACCAGAGCGGAGGAGCGCCGTGACATCATCATCATCACGCATAAACTCACACGACCACACCGGCCCCTCTCCCTGAGGAGGCGACACTATCGCTGGACCTCCGTGGACGTCCGATGCTCAGAGAGCGTGTGGGCTCGCCTGTCATGTGTGACACATATGGGGGGCAGGTGTGCGGAAACATACGGTCACATAATGTGTCCGTGTGCACCGTGCTGACGATTTATGGATGCACTGACGAGGGGGGGGGGGCGCGTTATCGCGTCGGTGCACGACATTTGATTCACGAGGACCAGCGCAGATTTGAAAGCACCTAGAGCACGACAAACTGCTCTCCTTCACAAAGCGTCCATTATCATTACGATAAGTTACAAAACAGCACCGGCGACACGTCACCGACCGATGCCTTTTCATAAGCAGACAGTAAAATAGAGCAGATTTAGTAGCTACCAAGGACATGATGCTTTCAATCCTGCTTGTTTTTGTTGTGTCTTACTTAACAAGATGCCTCAGAAATAGTGGAGGGTTTGGCCAAGGGCAGGATAACAAGTAGTCAACGTTTCTCTGACTGCTTTTTAACTTATGCATAAAAGGACATTTCTTTGGCGAATGTGTGAAAATGCAGACGGAAACCTTTGACAATCTTGGGGCGAGAATCTTGCGCTCCGGCATTCGTCGGTTACCTATTGTTAAAGCATACGGGGAGTGTAGTTCATTTGTTAAAGAGGACCACTTAGTTCTCGGGCAAATCGTTCCAAATTGTTTTCGCCGCGTCTCGCGCCTAATTTGCAAAGTTTCCCCCCCCCCCACTACTTTTCGACCCCATCTTGCCTCGAGAAAAAGAGGGGGAAACCGCAGCCGCATTGTCTATTTGTGAGTCCGACGATGGCTTCGGATTATTTCCTGGGGCTGAGATTTGTCATACCTTTTTTTTTGGGGGGATTCTGTAATGAAATTGAGACTCCGGCGGGAAAGGCTCTGTCGTGAGCTGAATAATGCATGCGGGCTCCCTGTGTCATCCCGGTTTTTAAAACCAGCAAGAGGACTGCTTGTCCCTCCCTGGCCCAACCCGAGCGTAAGCGCCGTTAGAGCAGAGCCGAGGATCAATCATCCGGATCGCAGAGGGAGCGCCGACGCCTCGTAGATTCCTGGCGTCTCGGTCAAAAAAGTCGTCACCTTCCGTCACCCAGAACTCCTGCTTTACTTCCATACATTGAGAGACCCTTCAACCAAACGTCCCCTGGCTCCCCTTTCACGTCTTGCTCAAGAGCACTTGAAGCAGGGCGGACCCCCTTCCCGTCAAGAGGCCGTTAAACTCCAGCCCTCCGGCTTGAAGGACTGTCTTGGTAATCGCCAGACCATCCATGCTGCTGCTGCTGCGGCTGCTGCTGCTGCTGCCGTTATCCTTTTAAATATTGCATTCCGCTATTAATATCACAGTATCGGTCGGACCGTCAAACTGTTAAAATGCTTTTCATCGGCGCTTCCTGGAGGTTAGAGGAGAGTTATGAAGCGTGAGAAGTCGGAGCAGAGGAGCTGGATGAGACCTGCTCCGGGCTGCATCAGTACCGGTGTACAGAGATGCTCTCGTATGTTCTGCATGCTGCACAGTGCATACGGGCATCTGGGACTGAATCTATAGGTTGCCTCTGTTCCCATGAATATTATGTATGAACTGAGGACGACAGAAAGACCACTTCAGGACACGTGTCCTCCTCAAAACCTATTTAGAAAAAGCTCACGCAGCTCTGGTGCGTGGCAAAACTGGTCAAAACTGGTACCGATTTGGCATATTATGGTATTTATAGTACCGGTTCCAACGGGGCGATGCAGAAGACTGACTAAGAATAGAGAAGAGTGTTTATCTTTTCCTTGTCTCGACTCCGCAGCATCACAGGGGGGATTTTAGGGCGAGAGAACGAGTGGGCCGAAGACGAGAAAAACAGGCGGAGGGGGGGAGGGAGGGAGAGAGAGAGAGAGAGAAATCGGATTGGGACAGTTTGTCGTCACACAAAGGCTCCCGTTTCTTGGCACCACAACAGTAAATGATGTTTGGCAGGCACATCCATACTAGTGGCTTACACACACACACACACACACACACACACACACACAGAGTCATATACATGTTCTTCCTCACACAAGTGCATCTACATATTCTTACCAAATCACTCTCTCAGTGATCAGGGTAGAAGAAAGTGAGACAAGTTGAAAAGGAGTTAAAAAGTTCCTTTTCAGAAAATCAGAAACACACACACACACACACACACACACACACACACACACACACACACTAGCACTCTCTTTGCCACGACTCTCCACCACCACAAAAGCTCACGTTTCTGGTCCACACACACACACACACACACACACACACACACACACACACACACACACACACACACACACACACACACACACACACAACTAGGTTTCCCATGCATCAATAATTCAGCCGCATTATCTTTACACAACGATTAATATGATTGCATTTACCGCCGCGGTCACATTCGTTCTCCCTTCTTTCTTCCTAAATGGCATTAAAATTAGATCAACACACTGTACACACACTCTATGGATATGACTTATTTATACAGAGTCGGGGGCTGGGCTGCTTGACACCGAGGATGAAGAGCGTATGTTTCTTTACGATGCCAGAGGACGCATGTGTGTATACATATATTCTGGTTTGTAGAAGGCTACATTTAATATTGCATGTGGGTTTGTTTGTTTTTTTTCCATCCCAGGGGGTCTTTTCTGTCTTAAAGGGACAGTGTGTAGGATTTGGTGGCATCTAGCGCTGTGGTTGCAGATTGCAACCAACTCCTCCTGCTCACTCCAGCCTTACCATGACTGCACTACTTTGAGGTCAATGGATGGCGGAAGTGTGTCGGGGAGAACCATGGTGGCTTTCATGTTGCTATAACAACATGCGAGGCTCTTGCTAGAGCCAGTGTTTGGTTTGGCCGTTCTGGGCTACCATAGAAACATGGCGTCACAACATGGCGGACTCTGTGAAAGGACCTACTCCCAATGTGGATATGAAGGGTTCGTTCTAAGCTAACGAAAACACAAATCTAACTTTCAGGTGATTTGAGTTACGATTCTGAAATTCCATTTCTGCTAATAGATCCACCGAAATGCAATGCGCTGGCCCTTTAAGTTGCGTGTAACGAGGACAAGGAGTCCAGAGAATCTAGACTCCAGCAATAAGCGGCAACATGGCCAAAAAGTACGCTTGGTTCCTTGGTTCCAGTAAAGGAACATCGGTGTATGATTACATTAATGGGCCCCTGATCCATGAGGACATTTGTATTCATGCTTAACGTGGGAGGGGCCAAGCTCTTCCAAACTCTTGCGGTAACTTCCTGAACAGTGACGGGTGTCATATCAGCATGTTACTCCCCGCTGTGTTTGAATGACTTGCTAGGTCTCTTCCTGCCTCCACTCTACCGTCTCCTTGCATGTCTGCAAAGTTGTACAAAGACTAAAATAACTTCATTTTGTTTCTTCATTTCTTCTTTTGTCCCAAGACATTTCCCTTCTCCGCCATCATTCTTGCCTTTCTTATTCCTGTTTCCTAGTTATATCCATTCCCCTGGTCCTGTATCCTTCCATCCCTTTCTAGTTTGAGGGTTTCATCCTAAAACGAGATAATGAAGAAAACCTCCACCAAGGAATAGAATTAGGACCGGTCTACAGGCCTCTGCATACAAACTAACCCTATTTAGAGGGATTGTAAATGAACAGAAGACTGTTTGGAGCTATTTTTTAAGTGGATGCATAATATTGTAAACTGAGATAAACCTTTATTAAAGAACATTCGTCCTCTCTCTTTTTTTTATTGCTCAGTTAAACACTTTCTGCATGTCCTGTTCTCAACACAAACAAAATCGGGTTTTTTTGCAGCTTCTTAACAAATCGTGAACTCCTCCCAACTTTCGCTGGGAGTGTCCCTTTCGAAGTTACCACCAAACTATCGCCCAACCTTCGTCAGCTCATTCCTCAGTCCATTTTCTCCCAGCCCCCCCCCCCATCACCGCTCTCTCCCAGGGCCCAGCCATCTGCTCCGTGTGCCCTGACGTGTGCATGAGCACCCACGAGAAGCCCAGTGGAAGTAATCGTCTGCTACCGCTCGGGCTCCAACATGTTGTCTGCCCACTGCACATACCTCTCTTTAGCTGCCTGCAAAGCCACTGTGTGTGTGTGTGTGTGTGTGTGTGTGTGTGTGTGTGTGTGTGTGTGTGTGAGAGAGAAAGAGACCGACAAAGAAAGAAGTGACACCACTAGTATTCTCTTATATAATGGGTGTGAACTGCGTTGCTGTTCTCTCTTTTTGTGTGTGTGTGAGTGTGTGTGTGTGTGTGTGTGTGTGTGTGTGTGTGTGTGTGTGTGTGTGTGTCTTCTCCCTCTGCACCTGATGCCCGATACACACCTATGCCCCCCCCCCCCCTCCTTTCAGTTCTTTTAGTGCTAATTGCATCAGTCCGTTTCTGCTCCATTAGCATGCAGGGGGCCCATTTCAGAACACCGTCTCTTTCTTTCTGAATTCCAATTTTCTTTATTGGCTTGGCGCATATATATATATATATATATATATATATATATATATATATATATATATATATATATATATATATATATATATATATATATATATATATATATATATAAGGAAAATAAAAGGACGAAGAAAGAAAAAAAAAAGGTCATCATCGTTGTAATACAAACAAAGTGTGTGTGTGTGTGTGTGTGTGTGTGTGTGTGTGTGTGTGTGTGTGTGTAAATTGTCATTGAGGGCGGGTTAGACGTGCAGGTTGTGGTCAGTGTGGCTTTGGAACAAAGCGAGCGTCTCGTCCTGCAGCGTGTCAGAGTCAGAGGGGAAGTCAGACTTCATTCAGCCGTGAACAACGCTGATGAATTTGAAACGCAGCGGCGCTGCCTTTGCAGGGGCGATCCGTCCGCTGCCGGATTTTTAACTCTTTGCTTCAAGAGTCTTAGAAGCCTCTGAGTGCCGAACGTCAGAGCGACGTCTTCTTCTACATCTTAAAAAAAAGGTGTATTCAAATGAATGACCTCTCTCTCTCTGTCTCTCTCTCTCTCTCTCTCTCTCTCTCTCTGTGTGTGTGTCTCGCACACAATCTCACTCTTCCACTCTCATCTTCATCAACTCCCTTCTCCCCGTGCTGCTGCTGCTGCTGCTGCTGCTGCTGTATAATGAGCAAAGATGCAAATGCAGGATTCTTCTTAAATGCACACAAACACACTCTTAGTGGTCGATATATTATTATTAATACATTATGTCCTGTTTTTTTATTTGCGGTGATAAAAACAAAACATGGATCGGCCTTCCGATGGGCTGCAGCTGGCGTCTTTACATAGAGAGAAGGCTTCTCTGTGACAGAGAGCTGCGCTTCAACAACGTGACTGAATCTTGAGAACAGGAGGGAGAGAGAGGGGATGTAAATTCAATTGGATCCCCCCCCCTTGTTATGTTCAATGGGACCTACACAATGCAAGGGCGACCCCTAGTGGCGCAACGTTGGCCTGCCTCCTCCACTGTTGGCCAAGAGCTCCTCACATAGTGGAAAGGGTTGGGGTTTTTTTTTCTTCCTTTTTTAGGGCAAAGCCCGTGTTCTGTTTCTGTCACGTTTCAGGAGGGCACATGCGCAAGATGTTGCCCCAAAAATATCGCTTTAATCTAGAAGAATACAGGCGGTTTTAAGAGATGCGCCTCCTGTAATACGTCTCCAGGACTGCTCGTCCTGGTGTGGGATGGAGAGGAGCTGGAAGTTGTGCCCAACCAGCGGCGCGGACCGGAAGAAAAGCCGCGCAATGTGTGACCCAACCTCTGGGTAAAATCACCAGAAAGCATTCCCTCGTTTTTGTTGCGTTAAACCGGGTTCACGTCGCGCGTCGCACTGTACTGCGTGGTGGTTGAGGGGTGTTGGGGTGCATGCGCCCAACTACACGGCGGAGGCTGGTTTCTTTGTATTTCAGTCTAGTTTAATTAGTGTGCACGGAGGCTGAGAGACGCTGCATGCGCTTTTTAAAGCTCCACTGCGCCAGCGCTATATGAATTATATGGAAATGATAACACTTGACGTATAGAGGCGAGAGGAGATTGATTTTGTTTGTTTTGTATCGCATCTCATACTGCGTGCCTCGCATCCTTTTAGAAATCCCAGTTGGCCGCGTTTTTAGGGGCGGCTGTGCTCTCCGTGGTTTTTTCGGGTGCCGCGCTTTTGGATAAGGGACGCCTGTGGGTAGAAACGGTACCCGCTGATCCGGAGAGAGAAGAGGGGGGGTGAGGGGGGTGGTGGGGTGAGTGAGACAGACACGGTGCATGATCATCATAACCCAAATTCTGGGGGGGGGGGGGGTAACAGACACGACAAAAGTCTACTTACAGCATCTCCCTTCCACAGAGCTCCAAAACAGTGGTGTGAGATGACATTGCAACAGTCCCCTCTCTGCTCTGAGAAACCATGCAGCCCGTGGCGGGGACCACACTCACAAACACGGCACAACAGGAGAAGAGCAAGAGAAGAACAACAAAAAAATTAAAAATCACGGAGTCTCGGGCTGTGAATTATTTCCACGCGTGTTTCCCCCCACAAAAAAAAAAAAAAAAAAAAAAAAAAACCTGAATGAAATCCCCCCGTTTTAGCACTTCACGGGCGCGCAGCAAGCGAGCAAAAAAAAAAAAAAAAAAATCACTGTCGTTGTAATCCAATCTTCGTTGTGCGTGCGCCCACCGCGGATTCTCCACTGCAATCTCTGCTGGCCCCGCGCATGGTGGTGGTGGGGGGGGGGGGGGGGTGGGGGGTTGGGGAGCGGGGCGGGTGTGTGTGTGGGGGGGGGGGAGAGAGGGAGGGGGGGGGGGTTGCTCAACCTGCCTCTGTATGATCAGAGCTTCCCGGTATCCCGTTATTCCTGTCCCGGCCGAGGAGAGCGAGAGGCAGGTGAGCAGCCGCCGGACGCACGCAGAGACGCACACACGCACGTTGACTTCCAACAGTGGAGGCTCCGGCAGTCTGCGAACCGTGGGACTCGCTCTCAACGTCTCTCTCTCTCTTTCTCTTTCTCGTTCTCTTTCTCTCGTCGTGCACGTGCAAGTGCGTGTGTGTGTGAGAGAGAGAAAGAGAGAGTGTGGGCTACGCGTGTGCCGTATGTGCACGCGTGCGTGCGATTTCGCGTCTTGTCTATGTGTGTGTGTGCCCGCGCGCTTCTGCAGAGGCAGCTGGATAGATAGACGGACTGTCGGTCTGTCGCGCGTGCTCTCTCTCTCTCTCTCCTCTCTCTCTCTCTCTCTCTCTCTCTCTCTCTCTCCGCTCTCTGCGCTAAAGCTCCTTCGGGGAGCAGCTCAGTCACAGAGAGACTGATACGGGCAGAGTTGGGGCGAAATCGCAAATGATTCAGACGGCAATCTTTCTCCCTCCTCTCTCAGACATCTCCATTCTAATGTTCGTCAAGGATAACCCTTTTCTTTTGCCAGCAAATCTGTCTCCCTCCAATCGCGCCTTTTGGGGTTTTCAATCTATCCGGAAAAAACTTGAACAGAGCTGATAAGGGTATATATATATATATATATATATATATATATATATATATATATATATATATATATATATATATAGATATATATATATATATATATATATAGATATATATATATGAACCGGTGGTGCAAAGACAATATACTATATTATTAAAATGGCAGAGGAGAGTCGGTTGTTCCACCTTCACCCAGCAGTTGTTGCGTTAAAACGTGGGAGCACCGCTGTAGGCTACAACAACACGCACACACAGAACAACTTGTAAACGTGGATGCACGCAGACCGAGAAGTGTGCACGCAGCCTACAAAATAAAATAAAAACACTTCAATGTTTTGTTGGGGCAAAAAAAAATGGATTCCACGTTTTACTTTGTCGTGAAATCGTCATAAAACGTTTTGGGTTTTTTTTTTTAAAAAAGAGGTCGCGTGGCAGCAGCCTACTGCGGTGATTCCACGCGCTGTCGCCTCGAGGAGTTTTGCGTTCATCCGTCAAGTGTCTATTTAAAAGAAGATTCAACTGTTGCTCGGGTTGCGTAACGGGTTAACTTGGACTGCTTCCGACCTGGAAACAAGAGGACACCGGCTTTTTAGTTCCTGCCACGCTGAAGTGCTCCTGAACGCCACACTGCTCCCGTCGCTGTCAAATCACGGGATCTATGGGCTGCTGCTGCCGTTTAGTATGAAAGGTGGGGGACTTTCTTTCTTTTTTTTTAAATAATCACAATTGATGCAGCAGGGCTGAGAAGAAAAACGGACTTTCAGTCTCTTAACAAACGCTGGATCCATTCAGCCAACAGTCATCGTTTAGTTTGTGCACCAAGACTTCCTGTTGCAGTCTGGACGCCCACCATTCATTACGTGTTGTTGGTGTGCTACAGTCATTTTCTCATTGACCTTCATAGTACGACTGGAGTTCCTCTTTAAGGTACAGTAGTATACATGGAGAGTGACAGCATTAAGACGCGTACGCTAATTAAGAGTGAGCTCAGGGCCCTGACATGGCAGAGGTTTCATGAAATGTCAGGCCAAATGTCAGATGCCACTTTCACTCAACTTCCTCATCAGAGAACAAACAAATATCTATATCTATCTATCTAATCTATATCTATCTATCTAATCTATATCTATCTATCTATCTAGTCTATATCTATCTATCTAATCTATACCTATCTATCTAGTCTATATCTATCTATCTAATCTATACCTATCTAATCTATCTAATCTATATCTATCTATCTAATCTATATATATATATATATATATATATATATATATTTAATCTTTATCTATATATTTATATATCTAATCTATATATATATCTATATATATATATAATCTATATATATCTGTCTGTCTATCTATCTAATCTATATCTATCTATCTATGTATCTATTTAATCTTCATCTATATATCTATCTATATCTATCTATTTAATTTATATCTATCTATCTATTTATCTATCTAATCTATATCTATCTAATCTATATCTATCTATCTATCTACCTATATATCTATCTGTATCTATCTAATCTATATCTATCTAATCTATATCTATCTATCTATCTATCTATCTATCTATCTATCTATATATCTATCATTTAGTATCATTAGCAGGCTCAGCAGTGGCTCTCTGCCTCTCTCCGTGGCTCTCATGTGAATTTCCACAATCTATCTCTCTCTCTCTCTCTCTCTCTCTCTCTCGCTTTCTCTCTCTCTTTGGAGAGGGGAGCAAAGAGGAGAGAGAGCCTCAGCGAGTCGCAGAGGGATGAGATGAGAGGGGGGGGGGGGGTGTTACTGTACATGCATTAATACCGGCTCCACAAATGGCTTTAACAGTCACAATTCACACCTGACCGAGCAGACGACCATCAAACGACTGGAGAGGCTCAAAGAAGTCAGCGTGTGTGTGTGTGTGTGTGTGTGTGTGTGTGTGTGTGTGTGTTTTTGTACTGGTCACTGCTTCTCTTTCAGTGTGTGGATGTACTATAAATCTTTTTTTTTTTTTTTTTATGTTATAATAGAATTCATTATCTGGAGTTGAACCACACATGTACTCAGGGGAGAGTAAAACAAACAGACCCCGAAAAAGAGCTGCAGTGATCCCACAAGGACGGGTTACACCAACAACGACCACAGCAAAGATGTGCTGCAAATGTCCCAGAATGCCACTGTGACACTAGAAACGCCACGAGGCTCAGTCAGGTATACCACGGCCTCACTGTCACACGTCCCTATACGGGAATATTGCTGGGACACCAGTGGCGCGTCACAAGGCAGTCCAGAGCATAAAGGGAAGACTTTAAGGAATATTAAAATGGAGTATTAGAAAATACCGCAATGATTAAAAATGTTCTGTCAAGTACAACAAAGCACATTAAGGTGGTTGCGGGGATTACATTGTAATACCTCAGAGCATTTAAACACAAATGAAAGAGAGAAGTGGCCTCTTAGTGCAGGAAATAAGAATGCAGCGAAGTACCATAAAGTCACTAAAACTCTGAAACTATCGGGCCACCACAGAAATACCCCCCCCCCCTCCCACCCCTCTCCCTATATAATAATATTCTCATGGCTTGGACATTTTCTTCCATACAGTGTCTCCGTAGGCGATTGTGCAAACCTCCCACAGTGCATTGCAGTCTGCCTGGTCAGAAAATCTTTCGCTATTGATTTGACACATATATGGAGATGCATAGCCTACATTTGACCAGTGACCTGTTTGTCATTTCCAGTTATTAGTCAGTAAGCTGGAGGGTGTACTGAAGATCCTGTTAGTCCTTTAAGGGACGTATACAGAAATCCAGCGGACAGATCACCAGTCTACCGTGACCGCAACTGCCAATGAGAGCGCACACAAACTTTACACTTTGCAAAGTTCATTTGTACAGTAGCCCACAATGCTGCCATTCTAATAGGTATGTATGTTGCTTGTAAAGTCAATTTGAGTGCCATTGAAAGATGTATAAAGTGTGTAAAAACGTTCCCGATAGGGCCAAGTTCTTGTCAACTTTTACAGAGGAGCAAGAGAAAGCATCCCAACTGGAATACATTACAAACTGGCGTGGTATGCGCACGGCACAGGACAAGGACGGCTCCACGGCGGGTCGATCAAAAATGACCACGACATAATTGGCACCCAGCTACTGAGCGTCGGCGATATCGGTGAGAAGAGGCACCTGCGAAGAGCTCAAAGGACAAAAATCCTCATCCTACACCCTCCGAGTATCGTTTTTGTTCATCTGGGTCGAGGGGTTGCAGAGGTCAACAGGTCAAGAAGAAAACCCCCCTGTAACTTCCACCACAGGTGGAACCACTTACAAACATCAGCGTGTTGGCGTGAAGGTGCTTTCTCGACTCTGACCGCGTCGCAAAACTGCTCCCGTGCAGATCGGCGATCACGCTCCGCCGAAGCCAGAAGGACGATATCAGACGGCCTCCCGATGCCTTCACATTGGACTCTTTCCAGACAGTTTGGCTGCGCCTCCTTGAACATGAATTTTCACAGACAGGAAAAGGGGGGGGGGGCACGGCACATCCTCACTGTGAAAGCATCCAACTAAATGCTAATAAGGCTAATTCAGCTCTCATAATTCCTGCAGCAAGTCCCTTAGGATTACAGAGGTAACATTGTCACGAGATTTGCTGAAATCCACAAAAACCAACACACGGGATTGGCAAAATCCTATGAAACCCTAATTATCTGCAAAAGGATTAACTATTTTAGGAACAACAGGAGCCCATACAGTAGCTCAAGCTCCGTTGGTAGTCGGTGCTCCTGTGGCGGCACTTCCCAGAAAGGGTTAAAGGTGCCAGTTTACTCCATCAGAGCTGCTTGACTAGCTTTAGGAACCCCCTTCCCCAAAGAATCAATCTGACATTCTGTGCGGAGGTGACCGAGGACCCGGGATTCAAACGTCTCTCTCTATCTTTATCGACCATCGGCAACAAAGTGCAACAAATGAAGGCCTTCCAGGTGAGACTGTCCGAAAATAGACGCTTTTTATCCCGATACTGCAACGATTTTGCATCTCCCTGCGACAGTTGCAGCAGATGAACATGAAGTATGACCCAATTCTTTTCTAGTGTAATTTAGGGTGGAGTTGCAGGATGTTGCTTATTTGTCAAATCCTTTTGCCTAAACTCCCGGAGCTGTCTGCAATTTCAGTGTGTTTTTTTTTTTGGTTTTTTTTGGGCTAACTGGCCTCGGTACAGCGGTTAGCCTCGGTGTCCTCGCGCGTCTCTTTCATGAACCGCCGAGAATAATCTGTTCTTGCCCTTGTGATTATCAAAAAGACAACGATTCAGGAGGTCTGTGTGTTCTGTCTCCAGCTATGAAACGGACAAAGCTGGACATGTGTGGGACTGAAGGTGTCTGCCTGTGATAGTGTGTGTGTGTGTGTGTGTGTGTGTGTGTGTGTGTGTGTGTGTGTGTGTGTGTGATGGCTTGAGGATACCGGTGGTGCCAGACATGCTGGGCTGTCGTGTGTGTGTGTGTGTGTGTGTGTGTGTGTGTGTGTGTGTGTGCGACTTGCTGGGGGAGGGAGTCGAGGGGTGTTATCAGGTCACCAAACAGCTGTCTGGGAGACATAATGGCCGCAAGGGGTGTGCAACACACGCACACAAATACACACACACACACACACACACACACACACGCACACACACACACACACACACACACACATAGGGAAGGGTAACTCAACCACAAATATGAAACAGACAGACAGGAAAACAGATGCTACAATATGCACCACCCCCAAACACACACACACACACACACACACACCACTGCAACGCAACACACGACGATCAATTAGTTTCCCTCATATTTCCTAATCTTTTTATTGAGAGTATCATTCAGTACTTCCTGTGGTTTTTCAGCTGCAGTAATCTGATAACAAAAATCAATTTCTAATTTATTTCTCTCTCTCACTCTCTCGCATACAAATCCATACAAGAACAGTACACATAATCAACAGCGTTCACTGAACACACACACACACACACACACACACACACACACACACACACACACATACTACACATCTCATGAGGGGACACTCACTCTTCAGCTGAAGGGTCACGAGGAAGAGAAGGAGACAGGGCAGTGACAGAAATTGATTCATGTGAAGGCAGAGATATGAAGTTGGGGAGTTAAGGAAAACACATATATGTGTCCATGTGTGTCTCAGTGTTGTTAGAGAGAGAAGAGATAAATAACTTGCATAAGTGAAGAAGAATGCATCTTCTGTCTCCTCGCTTTATGTCGCAGAATGTTCATCGATATACAGCAAATTAATGACAACACAGAAATATAACAAGAATAAGGATAAAGACTAAATGATGTTCTTTGTTGAAAAATTCCACATTTCAAAAATGCGAAATTAACTTAATGTCCCCCTAAATTGATATCCAGCACTTTGCAAATGAACTCCCGGAATGGACTCTGAAGATAATCAGTTTCAGCTCCTCGCAGCTCATTTGGAATCTCATTGCAACGTAATCGTTGAAGCGAATCGACTCCTCATTCTTATTTCGCGTTTAAACTCAGCGGCACACGACGTCAGGTATCCGAGCATCCGCCCGCACTCTTCTCTGAGGGTTTCCAAGGCCCGAGCACCTATAAGCCTCATTAGCCACCAATGGAATAATATGATGAGATCAGAAATTATTCCACTTCCCTAAGCAGCGTGACTTCATCCCTGATTGTTACTGCGCCACTGGTTGCGTCACGAAATACCACTAATCTTGACCTTTTCCTGCACCACGGCATAGTTTAAACATTGTGTGAGAAAGCCTGCGGGGTTCTTGATTTCCTTAATCAGATAATATAGAGTGTTTATGTGGTCGTGGACATGTACATGTTTTTGTCCCAACTTTCTTAGTTGGATATGGCCACCACAAGGATCACCCACCTCTCCAGCTCGGCAGAATAACCCTGAGAGTCCCCCCCCCCCCCCCCATATAGGCAAGATAGGCTGTCAAAGTATAACGTTAGCTACGTGGTGATGTTAGCTATAGCAAACAGTACAGTACCTGTCTCTTCTAGCAGATTAGTGCATCCTTCACCGGCCGGTCAAAAAATACTTGTTAATTTTGGAAGTTTGGCATTCAATTCAGCAATTTTCTGTTTTGAATGCCGCTTTTCGGCACCGCTTTTGAATTTGCGTTTCATTTTCTCCTCAGGAAAAATCAGTGCTAACGTTACCTTGTGAATCAGCGCTAATGTTAATGAGTGAATCAGCGCTAACGTTACCGAGTGAATCAGCGCTAACGTTACCGAGTGAATCAGCGCTAATGTTAATGAGTGAATCAGAGCTAACGTTACCGAGTGAATCAGCGCTAACGTTACCGAGTGAATCAGCGCTAACATTACCGAGTGAATCAGCGCTAACGTCACTGAGTCACTCAGTGCTAACGTTACTGAGTGAATCAGTGCTAACGTTACTGAGTGAATCAGTGCTAACGTTACTGAGTGAATCAGTGCTAACGTCACTGAGTGAATCAGCGCTAACGTTACTGAGTGAATCAGCGCTAATGTTACCGAATGAATCAGCGCTAACGTCACCGAGTGAATCAGTGCTAACGTCAGGTAGCTAGGTAGCTAACGTTAGCGCTGATTCACTCAGTAACGTTAGCGCCGATTCACTCAGTGACGTTAGCACTGATTCACTCAGTAACGTTAGCACTGATTCACTCAGTGCTAACGTTAGCTACCTATTTGCCGCGGGCGCTCCGATCTGTGACCTTCTGACCTATGTCGTCACGTCACTAACCTAGCTAACAAAGAAAGCACAATTAAATATATTTTTCTTTATTTTTATGTCAACTCAGGAAACACAGACAAGACAATAAGACCATAGTGTGCAACTTTTTTGTTTTGTTTTTTTTGGAGGGTGGGGGCCACGCGAGGCTCATGACTGAGGCTCATGACCAACCGAGAGCCACCGGCCTCCTGGGACCTCTACTCGTCAAACATATGGACTGACAACAAAAAAAAACAAAAGGACACACCAAAGTGTACGCGACACCAGTTGTAGCATCATTAATGACTGTATTTAGACAATTTACTGCAACTAAACAGAACAAAAATGTAGACTCATAATGAAGGAAACAAGGACCAGATCAAAGAGCAGAGAAGAAATAATGCTCACCAATAGGATAGACAATATTTATAATCCGTGTGGCACAGCAACTCCGTCTCATAGCTTTGTCTTGATGCGGACCGTGGACTGTAGAAACATAATCATAATCATAATGAAAAAAACGACAACTCTGATTTCCTGAGAGAGCGTTAAGCCAAGTGTCTTTGTGAGCAGGTAAGTGGCTATCCAATTGTTTCTCCTGTTATGTGGGAGGCCGTCTGAAACGGATCCCTTGGGGCTGAGTGAAGACGTTCTGCAATAAGAGAACACTTTGAGTAATGTCCCAGTGGAGTGCTTTAACCTGTCGTTTTACTCAGTTTGAGTCTCGGCCTCAAGTCCCGTCACCGAGGATTGTTCAGGAAAAGCATCGTTGTCTCAAGTCTCAGATTCTGCATGATAGTTTGATGTCCGTACGTAGATCTTACTATTGCAATTCAGTTGAGGTGAGGACTGTGTGAGTGTGGGATACTGTTGTGATCAGTAATTCAAGTTGTCAGAAGTGAAAAAGATAAATACTCTAAATTCTAAGTCAAAATGTTCCTCAGTATCAAAAATATAACAAGGCATGTCAGCCATCCGACATAAAACACCATGTTTTCAAAAGTGTCTGGACACAGTCTCACGGCAGTTTGTGAAATAGTAATGAAATGAAATATATTGGTTTCATCTACAGGGACACTATTTGTCCGTATTTTTTGGGTCACTTGGAAAAACCTTTACCTCGGGACAACATCACATCAAAAATTCAATTTAGGTTTAGGCTACAAAACCACTTGGTTAGGTTCAGGAAAAACATCATGGTTGGGCTTAAAATGGTTAGATTTAAGCAACAAAACCACCAACAGTCAGGTTTAGACAACAAAACCACCAACTGTTAGGTTAAGGCAGCACAACCACCAACTGTTAGGTTAAGGCAACACAACCACCAACAGTTAGGTTAAGGCAACAAAACCACCAACAGTTAGGTTAAGGCAACACAACCACCAACAGTTAGGTTAAGGCAACACAACCACCAATAGTTAGGTTACGGCAACAAAACCACTGACAGTTAGGGTTAGGCAACACAACCACCAACAGTTAGGTTACGGCAACAAAACTACCAACAGTTAGGTTAAGGCAACAAAACCACCAACAGGTTAAGGCAACAAAACCACTAACAATTAGGGTGAGGCAACAAATCCACCAACAGTTAGATTTAGGCAACAAAACCACCAACAGTTAGGTTTGGGCAACAAAACCACCAACAGTTAGGTTAAGGCAACAAAACCACCAACAGTTAGATTTAGGCAACAAAACCACCAACAGTTAGATTTAGGCAACAAAACCACCAACAGTTAAGTTTAGGCAACAAAACCACAACCAGGTCGAAGACTGGTCTCATGGTTCAAACACCTCCCTCACACCATAAGGTGACTTTTTCAATACTAAATACTACGTCACTTGTTCTGACTGTTGCTCGGTCCAGTGGATACTTTTAATTTGTTTGTCCACGGAAAAAAAAGCATCCTAATTGGCTTTCCATTGGCATCATTTTGCGACACGTTTCACAACCTGACATGATACTGGGCTGTACAAATAAGCCGTCTAGAGCTGCCGCTTCCTTCTTTGAACCAACAACAGACTTTTGTCCGGCAGTGAAGTTGCTCACTGTAACGGTTTACAACCAGGCTTCCCAGCCGAGTCTCGCCGCCCCGCTGCCATTGGATGCCACGTTTACCTCTGTGGCTGTCTAACTGACAAAGTCGTCATATCACCGCCTGACAGAGCGGCTTCACACAGATTCCAAGCAGGTGCTGAGGGAGGAAGCTTTTTTTGAAGAGTGGTACGACCAAAGTTGTTGGGCGTTTTTTTTGCTGAACAGCCAAATGTGGATGTCCAATTAACGGCGGACATTTCGTTGCACCCATGAAGATGGAAAACCTGGCTGCCTGACAGCAGACTGTTACCAGGTGACGGACTTGTTTGAAAAGCAGATAAGTGCAGCGGCATATGGAGATGAGTCTATCTGCGAAGGCTGTCGTTTTTTTTTGTTTTTTTTTAAACCACGCTTCAGAGGGAGCGTAAGCCAAAAAGACAGATGTTTCTTTAATGGTCGCAGCCAAAGTCTGAAGCTTTGACCGGCTAATTTCAATGGCGGAGAGACGCAGAGCTGCATTCAAACCCGGAATGTGTCTGTTGACACATCAAAAGGCAAGCGTACAAAAAGCCAAAAAAATGTGGCATAAATTAAAATTGAAATTTGCAACGGCTAAATGCATTAACCAGACAAAAGGCTTGAATAAACGGTGGCATTCTAAAAGAGTAGCTATGAGCAGCGTGGCTCGTGTCGGAGGAGGAGGAGCAGGAGGAGCAGGAGGAGGAGGAGGGGCGGGGAGGCTTTTTTATTTCTTCTGAGAATCTGTCATCTTGACCTTTTACTTCTCACAGGAACATATTACAACTGACATTGCCTCACTAACAAACACACACACACACACACACACACACACACACACACACACACACACACACACACATGCACGCAAAGCGGCTGAGCACAGTCACATTTCTACTGCGGTTCCGTGTTCAGCAGCACCATCTATTGTTGCGTTTGACTGGATGAACCGTGTCACGAGGCAACGCGGCGGTGCAACAAACCGGGCCGGACGTACCGTCGGCGGTTCCTCGGGGCGGATTGCTCCTCTCTGGGCCAATCGTGATGCACTCATTGGTCTTTGGCGCTGAACCAAACGGATTTGGACAGTTTGGCGAAAGATCATCTAATTCCGTTACTCTAGAAAATAAATGTAGGCCTTATTAAAGACATTGAACCTCTAAAAGTGGAGATTCAGTTATGATATCTTCATTGAATGATGCACTGAACAGCCTTCGTGGCCCTTTCACCAGCTCTCTCCTTATTAAACGATCAAACGGCGCCACCTAGTGGCCCCCTTACTTCCCTACAAGGCACGTTTGTCTATAGAGCACCTTCTCTGCACCTGATGGGGCTTTACATGACACAAAGACATACATGAATATGATTTCATGAAGAGTTGTCTGATCTAATCTTTGGCCTCAACCATTTAGTAGTTTATTAACCGACTGTATTATCTCAAAATGAATTCTGGAAGTTATTATTAAATGGATCTGAGAACTTGAGTGACGTGATCCACTCTCGCTTATGCCCTCGTATGCATTTTATTTTCATTCCCGGTTACGGTTTTGAACAATTTGTTGCTGCATTAAAGAGTTGAACACTTGAATGATATATCCTGTTAAAGTTGCTGGTGTAAAATTAATTACTTAAATAATAAATAAGAATTCAACAAATGTGTTCTATGTATTTATTTCACTACATTTTGTTTTACAAAGTTCGGAAAGCTTAAGTTGATCCCAGTCACTTCCACACAGTGAGGCACGCGGCTTGTTAATTGAACACCGGTACCAGATCGGTACTTGGGGATCTGGATCAGGACTGAGCAGTTCTAGTCTTAACTTAGTCGTTAAAATGTACATCTGACCTCATAACTGCACTAAGATGTGTTTGTGGTAACCTTGGTGATTGGAGCCGAGCGCTGACTTTTAATCGGACAGTTACCTCGATTATTGTAGAATATTCTTTAATAACAGGGTTTTTTGTGCTTTTTGAAGTCCTCTTGTAGTGACGTTTAGTTCAGCCTGTTGTGAGGGTAATTCACTGCTTTGCAAATCCCAATAAAGATAATGAGCGATTTCCTTATTTGAGTTAGAACTGGAGATAAACAATCCAACAAATGAAATGGGTTTATCATATCAGGGATTCAGATTTAAGCTTTTTTGGAAAATTCATGTAGCTATGGAAGCCCGTTTTCGCCATTAAAAAAAAACAAACACTTTTTTTGTAACTTTTTTTCCGCCAGCAAAAAAATAAATAAAAAAATGCACCATCACTTTTAGTGCATCCATCTGTAACCGTAACACTGACCAGATGTTTCCAGTTGCTGTTCAATGAAGGTTTCCACCTCAGCCACATCGGTTTTATTCTTTCTACTCCAGAACTGCTTCTTGCTTAAAAGTAATTCTATTCAAGGCTGCGTTTGCTCAGTACAATCCATGTGAAACAGCAAGAAACTGAAGCACGTCATCTGTGGTAAAGCCACGTTTAAAGTTGTCTCCAATGTTCTCACAATACATGCAGATGGATGCACCAAAAGTGTTGGTTTCTTCTTCTTTTTTTGCTGGCGGAAAGAAAAGAATCCAGTTTTTTTGGCGGAAAAAAATACCCCCCCCCCCCCCCCCCCCCAAAAAAAAAGCCTTTTTTTTTTTGACTTTTTTTTTTTTTATTATGGCAGCAACATGCTTCCATATATATCACATTGCACACTGATCTATCCTTATTAAACTAGCACACTGTGTGCTGTAAAGGGTTTTTGTTTATTTTTGTATTTTTAAACAACAAATCAGAACTTAAAAGTCAGGAATTAAAATGAATCATTTAACATGTTCTTGGGACCTTGACCCAGCATAACCACATAAATCCTGATCAGCATCCAGATGATCTGATTCGTCATACTGTTAGGATGTAACTAATGACTTCATGTGTCCATGGTAACCGCTCCCTCCCTCACATCCATCACGTCTCTAACCAAACAGACACACGGAAACTACAACTTACCATTTCAAGTTCCATATCTACTTACCACAGAGCGACATGTGAAGTAATTGATCGTCGACTTTTGATTGTTGAGAAAATATATAAACATGAAATGTTAACAGCACAGTCTCTGGTGTTTGTTGAATACTGAATAAGCCTTGGAATCAGTTGAACTGTGTGAGCTGTTGACAAAATAACAATGAGTATCTAGATTGCTCGTAAAGTTTTGTGGTTTTATACAAAATCATGTTTGTCAGTTTGTCCAGTATGCTACCTGTTCCAACCAGTAGATCTATATCTATATATATCTATATATATCTATATATCTATATCTATATAAATACCAGGAGAGATAGTTTAGTCCTTTAAATCAATATGGTGTGGTTGGGAGAAACCTGCTAATATTTGGTATATTTATTGCCGCTTCTTTTAGCCAAACCAGCAGTGAGTGACATCTAAGAGTTTAAAGAAGTGATATGAATTGATAACTCGGCAGCGCCCTCTAGTGGAGACTGTGAGATAGTGTCACTTCTGTCCTGCAACCTGTGGCTTCTTATTACCTCACATACACACCACCGATATGTCCGCAGTAAGTGAACGCACGGCTCTACACAGCGGTTATTGAGTCCAGCGTGAGAAATAAAACAGACGCGTATCAGGAATAAATAAAAATCTTGTATTTTTTTTTTTTTTTAATGGACAAGGGAAACATCCTCCAGGACAACGGTTGGTCATCACACAATAATCAGCAACGATACAATGCAGAGAGTCCGACTGCGCGTTAAAACACCTCTCCTCCCTTCTCCCTCTGTCACGGGGGAATAACGGAGGGCTTATTATTGCAGACACGTTGGCTCTCCTCTGACAGATATATAGAACACACCTCCTCCCCTCCTTGTAAGGCTTGGGGGGGTTTGGGGGTGGTGGTGGTGGTGGGGGATCACTGAAAGGTTATAAATTAAAGAAAGAAAGAAAGAAAGAAAGAAAGAAAGAAAGAAAGAAGGCTTCTGATTCATCAAAGTCAAGTTCTGTCACAGTTTGAACTCTCTGGAGTCTTTTGGGGGGGGGGGGGGGGGGGGTCACTGCGAGGCCGGGCCAGCTCAAGAACTCTCTACTTATCCGACCGGTCCGGAGCGTCGGGGCCGAGGCTACTCCTGCATAAGATACACACATGTTTAGAGCATCAGGAGGAAAAGTGAACACCCCCCCCCTGCCCCCAAAAAAAAAGGCTCACCTCACCGTTAAATAGTTCTGAAGAAAGTAGAACCAACCGAGGTTCCGCTCTATAAAACTCTGTCCCCGTACAGTAAATAACCAGCCAGTATTGCATTGGACAATAAAGAACGAGGTCATTTAATCAGTATTTTTTTTTTTTTTGATCAGATACCAATTAGTCAGAGCCCAGTGCAATTAGGTAGTCAATCTACAAATGGAAACATCTGAAAATGCAAATATCAAAAATCTCTAAAACATCCAGATGATTTCTCCCCCCCCCCCCCCAAAAAAAAGATCTTTATTTTCTTTTCTTTTCTTTTCTCTTAAAATCAGAACATGCAATAGTCAAAACTGTTTCCTCAAAAACAGGATTTTTAATTAAATACCGAGATCCAAAGATCCGTAAGAACAATTATGCAGTCACTCTTAACAAACTGTGTCGATTAATATGGAGATATGCTGTCGATCGGGGGGGGGGTCAAAATAAGGGCGAGACGGTCCAAACTTCAAACCTGAACGATCTGCGCAGGAAGAGGACACGAAACGGGGACGAAGCAGCTTGCGCGACAGCCGAGCGTGTCCGAGCGCGCGCTGCTGGTTCTACACCAGGAGGGGGCGACGTCTCAGAATCCGACGCGCTTTTCTGCACGTCAGAAGTGTGGGGGGGGGGGAGCGCTATCAAAAGATGAACACGCTGCGTTCAGACGTCAGCTGTTCTTTGCAACATGCCGATCTAACTTGAAGATGATTAAGAGAAATATAATCGGATAGTAATCTCTGATAATCTGGAAAGCGTTTGAAAGGGTTTCTGCAGGTATCGGCAAACTCTTCCATTGCTATAGTTTTGGCGCAATTTTCTCAAAATTCACTCGTCCGGTTAATCGATGACAAACGCTTTTGAACGCCCATCAACACGGACACAGTGTTAGCATGTGACATCCTGGGGCCTGTGGGGGGGTATCTGGTGCAGCATCAAAGCACTTTTTTGGTTTTCACTCAGATCACAGAGGAGTTGTGCGCGTGACATGCCGGTAAGAAAAAAAAGAAATAAAAGACGCCGACCCGGCCAGCTGCCTTTTTTTAAAAAAAACAAAGAGGAATCAGTAGTACCTCAGTAAGGTTACAAGCATGCTTCTTGTGTCACTGTGTCTAACCAGACTGTGCACAAAAATAGAATAAAATACGTATTGTGCTGTGTCAGAATAAACGTATGGCTTGGTAAGAAAACACGTCACTCGTTGCCATTCACACCTTTTTCCGAGGGTCGCGTGAGTCGATCTGCAGGAGGGAACAAACATGGCCGCTGATAAACATGGTGGAAATAAAATGGTGCGGGGGCCCGGCGAACTAATTATTGAGTCCTCAGCAGAGATGCACGTCGCCGTTCACTCTCGTCAAAAAAAAACAACCGTCGGCTCTTTTTAAATAAATCGGTGCCGGACGCCGCGAGGCGGTACCGAGAGTCGCGTGAACACCGGAGACAGGAACGCTCTCCACCGTCGTATATATATATATATATATAAAAATGGGTTTATATCATATATATATATATATATATATATATATATATATATATAGTTCTACAGTATGTACGAACACAAGAGTGTGGTTGTTTTAATGTGTGGACGTCGCTATATTTTCCACAAGTATATATTATTATTGCACTCTGGCTACACATATTTTAGTAAGTTAGTTAGTTTGGTTGTCTTTAGATGTACAGAAACACGAAGCGGTGTCGGAGCTGATCCAACAGCTGGAGAAGGGCGGCTCAGAGATTGCTGGATTTTGTCGGGTGTCGTGTATATTTTTTTCCTATATAGTCAGCAGCTCACAGATGTATTTGTTATTTCATAATTTATCTGGACAAATAAATACATCAAGTGTTTGTTTTTTTTCTGTGTTGCATAAAATGCCGTATATTTGGAAAAAAACTAACACGATTTGATTTTTTTGGAATATTAGCCACATTGCAGAGACGTCAGTATGGAAAAGAAAAACGTCGTAAAATGAATTTGGCTTGCATCACTGAGCCCGCTTCTTAAGACTGTTGTTTAGACACCAAATACATTAGAAGTCTTGAGACAAAAGCTACACGAACACGTCACATCCTGTTCTCGTCTGTCTCTTTTTCAAAATAAAACAAAAAGCCCACTCCTCAGCCTCAGCCAGCCCGTCGAGAGGAGAGGAGAGGTCGCTCTCTCGGCTTTGAAAAGAAACGTACATTCACAAGAGGACGACAGAGGAGAAACAAGCAACTTGAAATTCAAATTTTGTGTGCAAAAAACATTTTAGATCTCTATAAAAATATGTGCATATGGATAGAGCTATTTTTAATCTCACCAAATACAGTATTTTCCTTTATTTACACTGCACAGATACACACACGAACATAAACTACAGCTCTGCCCTGCTTCCCCTCTCTGTCGACGCAGGCGTAAGAAACAAGATGGCCGACTTCCGTGACAACAGATTTGACGTTACTCGCACATAGGAAAATGCAGACACGCTCACACACACACACACACACACACAAACAAACACACACACACACACACACACACACACACATCTGCTCTGATCAATGTGATCGAGGAGCAGAGGAGGGGCAAGCAGAACTTCTGTAGAAAACCTGAAGTTGCATATCCCACAATTCCCCCCCCCCCCCAACGCTCGCATCTCACAAACCACTTCTTGTAAAAAGTCAGAGGTTGTCAGCCAGACGCTGCTTCCTGATTGGCTCGCGTGGGTTTCGGGGACAGTGTGTCAAAAACTAAAAACTTTGGCTACGGAGTTAGGTGGCTTTAGTCCCGGCGTGTTATCAGTATTAGTCCCAAAACACACCATGTACAGTGGGTACTGTTAGACTGGTACAGCCTCGGTGGATCTGCTGTCCTTCGAGCTGGGTTTAGGAAGATGGATCCACCGTCTCTTATTCTAGGGCGGGACTGTACCGGCGTCTCTGCGAAAAGAACAAGTCACGTCTTTTCAGTGCTCAAAAACAACAACGGATCCTTCTCCCGGTAAACTTCTTCCTCTCATTTTCTCCCCAGCACCAATCTCTGCTGAGGTCAAGCCCCCCCCCCCCCCCCCTCGACTTCAGAGATTTAGGACCAAATTCATTCACTTCCTGAAGGCCCGATGTTCACTGGGCGGTCCTCCGATTCTTTGCACTGAACCCTGCGCCGCTTCCCAGCCTGTTGTCGAAGGGAGAAGAGCAGGTGGCCGCGTCGGCGTCCGACA
Organism: Cebidichthys violaceus; assembly: GCF_023349555.1. NCBI lineage: Eukaryota > Metazoa > Chordata > Actinopteri > Perciformes > Stichaeidae > Cebidichthys > Cebidichthys violaceus. Next base: position 41,951 of record NW_027176469.1, read on the forward strand.
GGCCGCTCATGAACCTGGACTGCGGTTGGTCGAAGGTGAACTGGGGGAGGGGGATGTACTCCCCCGCGAGCGAGGGGTGCCTCGCAGCGGGGGAGAGGGAGTGCGTCTGCGAGAAAGGCCTCGGGACGAGAGGTGCATGCGGCTGGATGAAGATGTTCGGGCTGATCGGGACGTGTGGGAGCGTGGGCGTGTACGGCCGCGCGCGCGCCGGGGTGGACGCCGGCGAGGGCGTCGGCGTGCTCGTCGGCGAGTGCGCCTGCAGCGGCGCGTGCGTGGGCGTGAGCGGCGTGTGCAGCGGGGAGTGCGTCTGCGTGCGCGTCTGTGAGTCTGCGGGGCTCAGGTCGTAGGACGGCGTCCGGCGTCTCAGCAGCATGCTGCAGTCGGACAGGTTGGGGGGAGAGGCTGTGTGGGGGTGTTCCCTCTCGCTGGGCGGGTGGATGGAAATACAAGGAGGACTCATCTTCTTCTTTCTGTGGCCGCCGCCGACCGACTGCACCCTCACAGGAAACGCCTGACCGCCTTTCTCCGACCGGTGGGCCTGACGCGCAAAGTCTTGGTCGTCGCCGGCGATGACGGGCTGCGGGAGGCAAACCTCGATTGAGTGGCGCCGCTGGTCGTCAGAGTAACCGGCGGACAGTGACGGCGGTTCGTCCGGGAAGGCGTGGTTGTCGACGCTCACGTCCTTCCTGAAGTCACGGCCCGTCGGCCCCGCCCCAAGCAGACTGAGCGCGCTCCTCGAGGAGGAGGGCGGCAGCGGGGGAGGAGGAGGAGGAGGAGGAGGGGAGGAGGTGGCGTTGGAGTTGAGAGACAGCGGGGTGGTGTAGGGGGAGAGGGAGTGGCTGCGTCCGGCCTTCCCTCTGCCCTCCTGCCCGCCTCCCTCCTCCTCCTTCCACCTGTGGCGGGCGGAGCAGGTGATGTGGTACACCTCCTCATCCGCCGGGTCGCAGAGGGACACGGCAGAGGGCGGCCGAGGCCTCCGGAGGCTGGCGGGGCGCAGGGGGAGACGCGGGGAGGGAGGCGGAGGGAGGAGAAGCGCGGGGGAAGACGGCGGAGGAGGGAGGGAAGACGGGGAGGACAGCAGCGGGTGCAGAGAGGAAGGAGAGGGGGGAGGGAAGGCGGAAGGGGAGGGTGGTGGGATAGGGAAGGCTGAGGGGGAGGAGGGGGGAGGAGGAGGCAGGGGAGATGGGGAGGAGGTGTGAGGGGAGAGGGGAGGCAGATGGACAGAGTTGGGCCTCCCCTGTTTCTCGCAACCCTGGGACTCCACCGAATCCAATTTAGCTGGCACCTGCAACATGAAAAAAAACAACGTTCCATCAATAAGTCATAATAATAATAATGACATCATCACTGTAGAAACAGGGGGGGGGGGGGGGGGGTCTCTCACCGGTCTGCGCAGGGCCCGCGGCGAGGGGCTGGGCGTGGGCGGGGCGATGCGGGGCAGGGTGAGGGGGGGAGGTTGCCGAGGGTGAACGGGGGAGACGTCCGGAACCCGGAGCAGAGCGCGGCTCTCGCACGGCTGCGAGCGGACCGACGTCACCGAGCCTGAGGGGGGGAAGTGCGATCGGATCAGCGTAAAGCGCGCACACACACACACACACACACACACACACACACACTCTCAACGCAAACGCATGCATTGTTGCAGAGACCACATGCAGATTACGGCAAACGACACACTGACTGATTCTTATTACAATTAAAAATGATCATATTTTGGGCGAGGATTACACTTTATTTTGAAAGAATATTTGGATTTCAGCAAATAAAATGCAAATAAATGTTTTTTGGTTTCTATTCATTTACAAATCTGCTGACAAAATAAAGTGAAAAATCATAATGATAAATAATAAAATGAAGTATGGATGTAATAATCTGCATTAGATCCTGGTTACAGTAGACGTCAGAGAGCCCTCGATCACGTCCAGGTAGGTGACTCTCACCACAGCTGTGAGGTTGTGTAACCGGGGTCTGAGGCGCTCTGCACCCACAGGGTCTAAAAGAACCTGAGAGTTCAGACGCTGTCACAGTAAAACGGCTTCAAAACCATCGCAGCACGGATCTGAAACGAGTTCACTTTCAGTCGGTTCTTCCGGGTCGAGCCGTAAAGCCAGTTTAAGCTTCAAAAAAAAAAGCTAACAATAGAATAAATAAACCCAAACAGCTGTGATGATCCAGTTTGTTTGGTTTGTTTTTGACAGATGTAGTTCTGTGACTTTGCAGCTCGACCGCGAAGTGAGCCGTCATTCTCCTCGAAGTGTTTTGTCGGCCGAGCAGAATGAGCCGGCGTGAAGCTTTTGCAGAGGTTCACGTGAGATCAGCTCATCCGCTGCGGTCGGTACCTTTGGACAGAGCCGGGTCTGTCCGCAGCCCGGGCCACAACGAGCCGTTAGAATCTGACTGCAGATAAAACAGTGGCTCGTCAGAGTCGTGTTCTCAGCATCTCTGTGTGTGTGTGTGTGTGTGTGTGTGTGTGTGTGTGTCTGTCGACATCTTTTACAGCGTGAACACAAAGCAGAACTGCAAACTGGACTGGCGACACGATTAAAGGGAATATCTTCATTTTGTTAGCAATTTTCCCCAATTTAGCAGGGCTAAGAAATAACATAAAATATTCTGGGTTTGGGCTTTAAAGTGCTGGGGGACCCAAGAGTCCATACAAAAATGAAATTATAGCATCAGCCAGATGTAGCTCTAACTTAGCCAAACATCTGGTCCCTCTACTGTTTTACAAAATGTACACAAAAAAAAAAGGATTACCACATTACAAAGTACTTCTATATTCTTTCACATAACATCATGTATCATGGAACAATCCTAGTCCATGTGAAGTTTATGGAATATGTTTAGCATCAGTGTCTGTTAACACACACACACACACACACACACACACACACACACACACACACACACACACAGATATTCTAAATCCTCAGCAGACGACGTGAGATGCGTTACCTGAATGCTGGTGCTGGGGACTGAGCTCCACCTCCTCCAAAGGGTAGGGGGCGCTGGCGGGCCGCACGGGCCGGAACATGTAGCTGTCGTTAGGCAGAGAGTGCATCCTGGATACGGACATCTTCCTCGACGACAGCAGGTCGCCGCACTGCACCTCCTCCTCCTGCGGGGGGAGACAGAGACCACGGAGTCCAGCAATCAGACCAAGCGTCTTTGGTGTTCTCGCGGGTCAAGTCTCCCGGACGAGTAAGGCTGCGTCCTTCCTACCTGTCCGGGTGAATGTGGACACGGCCCAACGTAGGTTCCTCCCACCGAACTGTTGTTCGAAGTTGTGCTTAGTTTGCGTTCCCTCTCCATCGCCATCTCCAAGGCGATCTCCGCATCCATCTCCGCGTCCTCTTTCGCCTCCTGCAGGAGCAGAGTGCACTTTTCACTTACCGAGACGGGACGCTAACACGCGTTAAGCTACTCGGACGCCGTCTCAGGTACGAGTCCTAAGCCGTGAACCGGTTGCCGTACCTTGTTGCTTTCCTCCAGATGTTTCATCAAAACCGCCACGACCACGTTGACCAGCACAAACTGGGCCATGAGCACAAAAGTGACAAAGTAGATCGGAGAGACCAGGGGCAGGTAGGGGAGGCAGTGGCGCTCTAATGGATGACACTCCCTCAACGTGTCCTTAAATGAGACGAGAGACAGATTCACACACACACACACACACACAGCAGCAGTTATTACAGGTGGATGTGCCGTATCACAACGCTTTTGACATCTTATTAACTGTTGGTTCTGTAGGAGAGAATTAGAAATTTGGAAGAATCTTAAGTGTGAGTGGGATTTAACAGCTGCTGGTACTTTCCGTACCCACACGTCTACGCGCCGCAACACTTTGCTGTATGCAGAAGCAGGTCGGCACGCGTACAACCGGCCTGACAATAACCGGAAAACAGCTCCGTTCACACACACACATATATATATATATATATATATATATATATATATATATATATATATATGTGTGTGTGTTTAATCTGCACATAATGAATGAATGAAGAACTTCTATCCTGCATGACACGCCAGCGGTTCACACTTGAGGGTGATTCCAGGTCAACAGGTAAACATCACATCGGCGATGTGGCATTAATTAAGGCAGCATTACTTTACATCTACCGTTTGTCTCCTCCTAGAATGAAAGGGTTCTTCCCTTTTTTTTGGGGGGGGAGGGGGGGGGGGGGAGTTTTTTCATGTTTCGATGTGAGGGTCCTGGGACAGAGGATGCCGTAAAAAGCCCTCTGAAGGAAAATTTGTGGTTTTTACATTTTGGGCTCTACAGATAAATGTAATTGTATAGACAGGAACAACAAGTGGATGGATGTTGGGAGGTTAAATAAGGAGCTACAGGTTAAACTTGCGTGGCACTGACTGGTGAGTTGTGTCAGCCCGTCCCCTCCAGGCCTCCCTCCTAAACAGCTCCTCCCCCCCCCCCCCCAAAAAAAAAAATATCATAATGAACGTAAACAGTGAATACGGCTGTTGTTAGCGCTCACAGCTGTCCCGCTAGCAGCTTGTGGAGGACTCCGATGACGAGTAATGCGTACAGGAAGGCAGGTAGCCCGTCCAATCACTGCATTCGGGTCAAATAAAATGACTGGACGGGTTCATTTCAGTCACTGTGACAGTCACTTGGTACCGGACTCTAGTCTTCTCTTTTAGTCAGAGCATTTCATTCGTGTCAGGATGTAATGAGAATTTAAAAGAAAATGTCGAAAATGTTTTTGAAGTCGATTACTAACTCGATTTTTTATGATTGCATCAGTACAACGTTTCTGTAATAGAGTAAAACTCAAGATGTGAGAGTGTTGACATTGCTCGGCTCTAAGCCACTTTATTGTTTCATAATTGGTTTTGGAGGTCATGGGATAATCTAGTCATCACATATATATACGTGTGTGTGTGTGTGTGTGTGTGTGTGTGTGTGTGAGTGTTCATACTTTCATGATCCCGTTCCAGTTGTCTCCTGTGGACACTCGAAACAGCGTGAGGAAGGCCATCCCAAAGTTCTCAAAGGTGGCGTGACGACTCAGACCCTCACACGGGTTGTGTTCAGTGCACTCTGGTCGACACACAAAACACGGACGGACGTTATGAACACGCATCGCGCGGCAGACGTGCGAACGATTCGCACGGTTGTCAGCGCTCCCGCTAAGGAAGTCCTGCTGCCGACGACTGAACCCACAAACGTCTCCATCGGTGTCAGGGTCGATCTGACGGACCGGCTCTCTCACACCAACCACCAAAAAGCTCAAACGAGTGGAGGCCTGTACTAGATTTCTTTAAAGTTATTGGTAACGTTTCATGGGAAATATAAAAAAAAAAGCAGGAATGAGGTGCGTTTTCAATGTAACGAGGTCATCAGTGTGAACTTCCTGCAGTGTAAAAATGTCCAAGTGAGGAGGCAGCGAAAGAACCTACTGTAAAGAAACACCGCACTGGAATATTCTCCACCAAAACTGCTGCAACACAATATGATTCACTCCCGCAGCTTTTTTTAAGCCCCGAAAAACAGGATTTTAAAAACGAGGCACAGAACGAGGGGGGGGGGGGGGGGCGTTTCGACACATCCAGGAGCTTTTGTCAGTGGCTTGACAAAAAAAACAAAAACACAGCAAAAAGAAAAAACGGAGAGAGGGTTTTTAACTCTCCAAAAACAGGGGGGGGGGGGGGAGGGACAGACATCCTTGAGCATTCCAATCGCATCGAGCGGAAGAGAGCGACCTCTTCATCACCAACTTGTTTCCATTCTGTCCTCCCAGAATGCCTCTTTGCTAATCCTCTTCCCTCACACGTTGCTGAGTTGGATGGAGCCGGCCTATTTGAGGGAGCGGTACGTAAATAAATGGGATCATGCAAATGTGATGTTTTCTTGTTAGAGAGCAGGTCTCTGATGTGAGAGTGGAGGGGAGAGAGAGAGGGTGGGGGGGAGCGAGGATTCAACGCAGACAGTTCGGGCGACGTAAAATGTTGCTGTAAGTCGTGACTGAGGTAGTAATGACTGGATTTAAAAATCCTTTTCTGCTGAAGCCTGAAGACCGTGCTGTGTGTGTGTGTGTGTGTGTGTGTGTGTGTGTGTGTGTGTGCGTGTGTGTGTGTTTTTGCCAGGAGTGTGTGACTGACCCAGTTTGCCAAAGAGCTCCACTCCCAGTGCAGCGTAGATGAAGAAGAGCAGCATGAAGAGGAGGCCGAGGTTTCCCACCTGGAAACGAAAAAGCGCACGTTTTAAACGGCCCCTCAAACCAAACCCCAGTGTGAATCCGGCTCGTTTAACGCCGCACGGAACAGGAGACATTAGGATCGATTGGGATTATTGTAAACGATGCTACATGAATGGGAATAATACCGTTTACAAAAAAATGTCCTGCACCTAAATGGACCTTTTTGCTGTTCGAGACATTACTGCAAATACTGGGGGCGACACACATTAGCAAAACATTAACGAAAACCTGCATTTACATAACACCTGAATGTGTGTTTTTCACACAGAAGGACTACATGGATAAACTACAGCGTAAAAAAAAAATAAGAAGAAATCACAGAAAGCCTTTTTTTCTATCAATCAGCAGTTATTGAGAGCAGCTTTCTCCTCAATCCGGCGACGCTATAAACAAACAGTAATCATGAACGACTTCTCGGGCAAACCCTGTGAACTACATGCACTTCCTGTGATTACATTTACCTCCACTAAGCTGTACTTGTGTCCGCCCCGCGCCCCGCGCCCCCCCCGGTGGTTACATCTGTACCCCTTGACATTTAGAACAAATGCAGAATAACGGAGTCCGTCACGCGCATCGCGATCTTTCGGGGGGCAAGCTGCTGTTTTGACCTCTCAGAAATGTGCCGGGAGAAAGAGAGACCTCAGATAGTCCCGCAAACATCCAGGGACAATCCTTTAAAATATGTTGTTCATCTGCACCATCCACTCCTGACAGATCTGAGCCCATAAGACACAATACTGGTACTTTATTACCATTTTGTTTATGTGTTTGGCATCTATTAGAATGCATATTTCATAAAAAAAAAAGAGAAAATGGACTGCTGAGTTCAGTTGTAGGGGAAGGAGAGACATTTCTAGAGTCAGAATAAACATGTTGTAATGTGGACGGATGTGACTCGAGTCAATTATTCATCAAAAAAGCTTAAATGTTTCAGAGGGCTCTCTATTCCCGAACAAAAACTTTCATATTTGCCCCATATTCCAAAAAACAAACAAACAACGAAAGCAGAGCCCCCCCCCCGCCCCCCGCACGCGCAGAGTCGGCGTCTACCTGCGGCAGCGCCTGCATGACGGTATCCAGCAGAGACCGCATCCCCGTGGCCATCTTCAGAAGCTTCAGCACTGCAGAGAGACACACACGGGAGCAACTTCATTTTGCTGCAAAATTTACAAATTTCACGGCACGACACTCGTGCGACGCGAAGGTTTGCACTTATTTGTGGAAGCCAGGAGGCGTCTGTGACTTATTGCCTCCGAACGCTGACAGAAAAGTGCTTCGCAACATGTAATTGTATACAAGATAAACAGAGAGTGTGTGTGTGTGTGTGTGTGTGTTTCTACCTCGTGCTATTCTGAGGACTCTCATGATTCTGATGATGGTTGGATTTATGGGCAGCGCCGCGCTCATTTTCAGCTCCTCCAGGGTGATGCCCATGATGGACAGCGCCACTATAGCTATATCCAGCTGATTCCACCTGAACACACACACAAAAAAAGAGTCATTTACCGAGCATTACCCACAATCCCCTTCAACTGTACCGAGAACAAGAGGCCACTAAAGTACGGCGTGAGGAGGCTGTGGATGTACTCGTGGAGCAGGAGGTACTATTTCACACCGCATGCGTCGCAATTAGGAAACACTGACAAATATGAAATGGCAATGAGGACCAGATGTCACCGCGTTACCTGTCTTTGAAGAACCGTTGTATGCCGAAAGCCGAAAGTTTGAGCAGGGCCTCGACGACGAAGATGCAGGTAAACACGTAGTTACAGTACTTCAGAACCTCCACTAAATACTGGACACACACACACACACACACACACACACACACACACACACACACAGATAATTAGTTGATCTCTCATATATTAGATGCTTTTTCAATTTCAGTGGCGACACTCAATTATTTATAATCTCTAATTAAAAAAATCAACAGCTTTTACTTTGAGTGGAAATAATAAAAATTAATGTTTGGATGTTCTATTGCTGCCCGAGGGCAAATTAAAAAATCAAGTTGGAGGATGTTTTGTAGGAATAAACCCCCGACGAGACTCCAGAAGAGCAACAGCTCCTCGGGAAGATGGCGGCATCTCTCCGAACACAAACAACCGTTGTTTAACCAAATATGAGTGAGGGTATTTTTGGAATCTTGCCAAAAAAAATTGCTCGCATTCGGTCCCTCCCGGTAGCTCGCTGGTAAACGTTACCTGTGGCTGATTGTAGTGCTCGATGCTCATGGTGAAGACGTTGATGCAGATGATGAAGGTGATGAAGAGGTCCAGGTAGTGGCTGGTGCACAGCCTGTGGATGGACAGACGCAGGGGGGAGTAGTCCGCGTAGTAAGGCCTCTGCTTGGCCTCTGGAGCACAACAAACACACACACACACACATGAACCAACATCAGAACACGGACGGGTTAGAGCAGAACTGTGAGCGATGGCAATAGTACACTGTGTCCAGTGGTGTGCACTGGGAGGTGCAGGGGGGGGCCAAGGATGGGGAACCACCACAATGTTCTCTTCTCACACTCTTATTCTATCAAGACTTGCTTGGTCCTCAACGGCATTTGCTGACGTTTACTTCTCTATTGAGTCCCGACTGTGGTGGGGTCCCTGTTTCCCATCTGCCCAGGCCCCTCACACGGTCCGTGCACATCACTGCCCGCATGACATGATCACGGAAGAGAGGACATGAGAGTCACAGCTAAGCTACGATATTCATTTTAGAATTTGAAAAAACGGGATTTAAATGTATCACGTGTTGATAATAAACTGCAGTCACCTGTCGCGACGCTTTTTTCCTATCTTTTTTCCTATCTTTTTTCCTATCTTTTTTCCGCATGTTTTCGTGTGAAAATAACTAATGGGGACAAGTATTTTTTTTAAATTTGGTCAGTATTGAGGGAGAACGCTGTAACTGGAACAAGGAACAAGGAAACGAGCTACAAGGAAACAAGCTGCAAGGGCAATTACACAATGTCGACGTGACGTTACGACCAATAAAAGTGCTCGCTTATTTTTTTGCTCCTTTCTGCGCCTCACTGTCTGAATATCAGGCAGCGACGGGTCCCCCCCCCCCCGCTATTTCCAGCGTTCTTCCGCCGTTTACTCCACCTCAAATACATTTGTGGCGGGCGGCCGATCGAGTTCGAAGACCTCGTCCACTTTTGCCGAAATCGTCTAAATTAACAGCAAAACAAGCATAAATGGACGTAAATGAACGCGCTCCCCCGTTGGTTTACACCACAGCCCGTGAGCTCTCGCACAATACTGGACCACTTTCAGAAATTGTCGTCCCCCCATTTGTCAGTTAGACACAAAAACATGGAGAAAAATACCATACAAGATCACTTGAAGCTACCCCTTCAAGTGATCTTGTCTTCTACCAGTCTTCATACAGACCCCTGAGCTACCCCTGAACCGGACTAAAGCGGCAGCAACATATTTCAGGAGTGCTCCTTTAACGGGAGCATTATGGCGAGATTCACTGCCTCTGTTGATGATGACGTTCCCGTCAGGGCACAGAGGTCTCCGCTATGTGTCCTGACCTACATTAAATGGGACGCCTCCATTAAAACCCTGACTGTACTTTCCTGATACGTGTCTCTCGCCTTCGAACAGCAAGCGGACTTCTATCGTGAACTCACGAGGTGGACAGAACTGCTCTTTAAGCCCCAGAAACCCTTGTTGTTTTTTTGACAAGACTGTGCACTCACATGTCCACATATGACGACCGATGATTGTATATGCGGTACGTGCATGTTGATGCCCCCCCACCCCCCCTCTCACAAAGTCCACCATGCCCTGTCTGTCTACTGCATGCTGACATGCCTTTGATGTAAAGGGTAATGGTTGAGAGGGGCTGCGCAGGTTACGTTCAACAACACTATCAGCGAGCGCTCAGTGTCTACCGGTGTGTTCTTTAACTGATTCAAATCGGCCCGTCCAACGTCGTTTCAGAACTTAGAAGTTGTAGAACACGCCTGTGGTGTTGAACGTACACCGGACGCCTCTCTGCTCTTCAATGTCACCACTACAGTCATTTTTTAAACCCCTATTCTCAAGAGTCTAAAACTTTTTTTATCTTCTCCTTCTTTCGTCTGGACCGTAAACAGTTTTAGACCAGTGAGACACGTCACCAATGCAATAACATGTAGTCGGTTATAATTTAGAGTTTGTAGCCAATAAAAGAAATCAAAGGTGCCTCTAAGCTCAACATATTACCACATTAAAAGAAGAAGTCCTTATGAAAAGACACTTTGTAGTGTGAGCATTTTGTTTCCTACAAGCTGTCACCAACAACCCTCCGTCTATAACAAACATAAGATCTTCTAACAGCTTATTTCTTCTTCTTCTTCTTTATATTTGCAGGTATAGCAGCCTGCTATGTTTCTGAGTCTGCCAGTCAAAGCGTTGTTTACAGGAAATGTCCTTCTGCCGTCCGTGTCGAGAGACGCCGCGGGGTCGGGGGGGGTTTGAACGTGCACCCCGGAGGAAAATGGCGTTTCACTGATCAAAAATTTTGCAAGCAAAATTTTCCGGAGACAACATGGAGGAAAGCAGCAACCTCGATTCGGGCTTCGCATGAGTTAATTCTTCTCGTTACAATCGGCAATAGACTTTAAAAAGCATTCAATTCATCGTTTTAGAAATGAGACGAGCGAATACTGCGTCGATGCCGCAGTTTGATCGATTAAAGAGTGAGCGTACTCATTTTTAGATAAATTAATACAAATGTCCAGTTAGGTTGGCCCGGTTTCCAAAGTTTTGCATGCGATGTTGGGGGGTGGGGGGGCTGCATTCATGCACTTACATGCATCAGACTCGAGTAGCCGACGCCTTCTGCCAGTGATCGATCACTGTTTGCGTGAGCTAGCCGGTCTTTCAGACTTCCTTACATGGAGTCTGAACACATCTCCCTGTTTTCTCTCTCTCTGTCATTCTCTTTTTTTTTTCTTTTCTTTTTTTTTGGGGGGGGGGGGGGGGTTCAGGCTCTGAAAGCAGGCAGTGCTCAGAAAAATAGACTACCGACCAGCTCCACCATTCTCCTTACTCCTGCGCTTTTTCTCTATCATTTTGAGCCTCTTCTCTTCCCGCAAGCGGGCCTCCTCCTCCTCCTGGTCCTGCCGGCACTTGTGGAAGTTCTCCACCACGACGCCGACGAACATGTTGAGGACGAAGAAGCTGACGATGAGCAGGAAGGAGATGAAGTAGAGCAGCATCCAGGGGTTGTGGTTCCTCACAGGCTGAGGGAAGAGGAAGAGGAAGAGGTGAAGAAGATGGCGCTTTACAATAGTGATAGCAGTGTTTCTCTCTTTGACTATCGACTGGGACACAAATACCACGCCGAGCTCAACGCCACTCCAACTCTGACATTGGTCGATACCGAAACTTTCAGAGCGTAAACCAATGAGACAGCTAGCTTGTTTGTGACCTTTGCCCCTTTTCTGATGATGCACCCAAACGAGCGAAAGAGCAGATTTCTTATCATCTGAAGGGGCGGATGAAGACTCCACTATTTCCGCACATTGCACTTTTTTTTTTTTTTAAGGAAATCCAAACTCTGTCTCTTTGCTTTAAAGCCCAAAGTGTTTTTTTAACGCCGGTATTTGCACTCGTCAAAGCTTCCACTGGGTAGAATAAGACCTACGGTTTGCTATTTGGCTTTTATTGCATTTGCTACACATTACAACTGAACGTGAGATGTTTGACGCCGGTTCTGCTGAGTGAGTGAATCGTCACCTGTTGGTCCACTCCCACTGCGTCCAGCCCGTCGTACATGATGTTGACCCAGCCGTCCTTACAGGACAGCACAAACAACGACATCAGAGCCTGGATGGGAGACGCAGAGAGGGAAGTCAAAAACACAAGGATGTCTCAGTGCTGACACAGCATCTTGTGCAACGTTAGCATGGGAGTTCTCCTCCCCTAGAAGATGCATGTATCCAGTGTTGAGTACTACGTGTATACCGTTCCACTGCAGGATGCAATAAAAAAGAAGACTTCTGGCAGTTTTTATTTAGTTCATTTAGTTTGTTTTCCCCTCAGTCTATTAATCCACACCTGAATCAGGTTGTCAAAGTTGTACTTCCTGCGTATCCAGCGGTAGTTGGCCTGCTGGCAGTCCGACTTGTTGGTGATGTTCTTCATGTCCAGACCTTCACAGTGGTAGAACTTCCCTTTGAACAGCTAGACGGTGAGATAAAGAGAGACGGTGAGAGAGAGAGAGAGAGAGAGAGAAAGAGAGAAAGAAGTCTGCGGGGCTATTTGCCATTCACACATTATCTCAATTAAACCGGAGCTCGCAGCTTTTTAAACATCCAACTATTAACGGCAGCAATAAAAAAAGGACATTTCATAGAGCTCATTGTTATCGGAGAGGGGTTTTTTCGGCTCGGCTAAAAGCTGGGCCCCGGGGGGTCCTGTTGTCCTTTTTCACATTTAACCCAATTGTCATTCTTTTCAAAACACACTCTTTAAGGAACAACTGCCTATTAGATATTCAAAGACACTTCCAAATCCCCCCCTCAAGCCACAATCACACATCCAGCTGCTCAACAACAGTGACATTTAAGCTGTCCTCGAGCTCAGAGAAAGCGGCGTCGTCAGTGCACCTCCACCTAGCTCTGTGCCGTCACTTACCTGAACCCCCAAGATGCCGAAGACGATGAAGAAGGCGCAGCAGATCAGGACAATGTTCCCGATGGGTCTGAGGGAGGTGATGAGCGTCTCCACGACCAGCTTCAATCCCGGAGCTCGGCTGATCACCCTGGGAAACACAAATACGGACGGAAGTTTTGTCAGTACCGGCACGGGTAGTCCAG
>NW_027176470.1:0-57083 GCF_023349555.1 Cebidichthys violaceus
TGAACCCGGAACAATAACAAAAAACAGCTGAGGCTGCGGCACCGCAGCTAAGCTAGCGGGGAAACAATAGCCCGAACGGATTCAACTGTCCGGACAATAACCCCACGCATGACGGGATGCTTCGTAATTAACGGACAATGCAGATAGTCCAAATCAATGTAATTAACACAATGACAAGAAAAACTCACAAGAACCAGTCACATATATTTACATGACAACAAAGCAACAAATCAATCCAGCAACACTGCAGCGCTAGAGCACGAGCCATTCATATTGTTAATAAAAACAACACAATAGACAAATGAACACAGTAGAAACTCTACTGCAGATGTAAAGACGCAAAATCAGTTAACTTACCACAGCTGCTCTTCACTTAAAAAGTCCCCTCAGGTCTCTCCAAAAGTTTTCAAAAACACGTAGCTTGCGCGTGTCCTGTCGTGTAGCTGTCTTGGTTAGCGTAGCATAGCTCCAAACAGCTCCAAACACCAAGAGCTCAGTTGCAAATGAAACGCATTCTTAGCCATAAATTGTGCAACGCTTCCCTGCCACTGTCAGCCGGAAATACCGTTCGAACAAATCCTTTTCCATGCTGGGTCAGGGCTGTTAGCTGTGGGCTTGACCGACCCTTTGATACGATGTCCAGCTTTTCTGGAAATGTCCTCCAAAAATCAGTTTAAAAACGCTAAAAATGTCATGTCAATGTCATAACGTCTTACATATGTTTCAACTTGAACTCTTACTAAACACTAAGATCTGCTAGCTAGCTTTTTGTTTGACAAAAGTCACGCTGGCCCACTGACTAATCACGGCGCTTAGCAGGCTACCGAGACAGCTCTGGCATGTCAAAGAATACGCCCAACATGTCAAACTAAAGATCTGATTGATTGAACACTATGACAATGAACAATATCGTCCCCGTATACTTTAATCTGCAAGGTCTACCTAGAGGACCTCGGGCCTCTCTCCTTACATAGAGAAATAGATGCTGAATGTGATTGGATAAGAGCTCTACTTAAACAAGCTGCATTGGAAGCAGCGCTGCAGGCTGGAAGCAGAGCAACTGAGGAAGACAGGAGCTATGCAATGAGAAAATAAGCTACTGGGAAAAAATTATCATACTTGTAGTGTATTGTGAAAAATTATAAAATAGCTATAACTTTGTGATTCTGTTTAGGCCAGCAGAGAAGGCTTAGATGGCCCTGATGGCCCACCACTGATACATACAATGTTTGTCCGTCGGTCTCCCCCCTCAGCTTGATGAACTGAGCCGTTTGCTCCTGGCTCTCTAAAACAAAATGTAGAGTTAGTTTTGCTTCACACCTCAAAACAAAAGTAGGAAAATAACCAAGTTCAGTTTATTCGAGTAGTAAATCTCAACGTTTGTAACGTTATCGAACTTTGAAAGTGATACTTCAGGTGGATAACCTGTCAACCTGAGCTCACATTGGTCCATTTAGGTACATAATATGAAGTATAAATAATCTGTAAAAACTACGGTCGGATGCAGGCAGACAAGCTGCCGCTAATAGCACAGCGGCTAACGTTAGTTAGGTTGTCAGTTACCAACTTATAACATATGTTTTAACAAACGTGATGTTATAAGGTCGCATTTTTTGTTTTAACATTAGTATCAGTGACATTCGAGTGAGTTGAAACCCAATACTTACATTTAAAAGTGAATATGGTGATATGGTGGGCCACGAAGGATACATCAGTTGTGTCCTCCAAATCTGGGAGCAGAAGGCTGCATTCGTCAGCAACATTTGAAGGAGTCTTCTAAAACATGCAAAATGAGACAGCCTAGTCGCAGCCGCTGTGACGTAAACGGTCTACAAATGCAGCCTCCGAAGGATGCAGCCCCTAAATTGAGACACACCTACTGTTTGGTGTCCTGAAGCCCTGGTGTGTGTGGGCAGAGCTTTAGGACTAGCTGACTCTTATCTGCGTTCAACTTGGCACTACTGGGCCATGTACTGTGTGGTGGAAAATATTCCTATACCCGCTTTGCGTGAGTCTTTTCATGCTGAAATACTTAATACCAAAAACCAGGTTGTCTTTTAAGTAATTATTCTCTGCGCAGAGAAGGTTCAATCATCACAACAGAATGCGTACAGTCTCAGTGAGGAAGAACCTCGAAAAAAATGAACAAGCTTTCTTTATACAGAATGAGCAAAGGTGGGGGCCGATGGCCAATGTTACAGACATTTTGGTCTCAGACTTTTGGTCTCAGACTGATGGGAACAACATTCAAAAACAAAGGGCCAGCAACCAAAACAAGCAGCCCAAAGGCCTTGGCATGGAACATTCTCATACAACACAGTTAGTTATCTATGTGAACAGGCAAGGGAGAATCCTTCTTCTGCACAACAGAGACACGGTGAAGTTCAACAAAGTCCAGAGCAAAATTACTTATGCATGAACACAATATATGGCTAGAAATATATACTACGTAATTACCATTACAATTGGTAGGAGATTAGAGGTGTTTATACAATTTGATAGCTTGCTTTTGAATTTTGATTATTAGAGGGTATTGGGCCTTTTTCTGTCCTGCATGTATTGTTGACTATGTGTCTGTGAAATCCAGTATGGTTTTGCATACTTTGGGAGGTTTCGACTGGTTAGTGGACCCCACACTTCACTACCATATATTATTATTGGCTTTATTACTGTATTTAAACATTAGAGCCAGGGCCTAATTGGAAGGGCCGATGTGTACTTTCTTTTTATGGCATAAAAAGCCCTTCTTGCCTTCTCCTCCAGCTCATTCACAGCCATGCCAAAATGTGCAGTGGAATTTATGTTTAAGCCAAAATATGTATAATGTTTTGTATGCTAAAATTCTAGATTTCCTAATGTGAATTAGTTTTTTAGAGAGTTAGTTAATTTTTGAAAGTCAATATTTTTGTCTTTCCCATATTTGCAGTTAGTGCCCATGTCTGACTAAACTTGTGATGTCTAGGCTCTGCTGTAAGCCCTCTGGAGGGAGACAGGAGAACCAGGTCATCAGCAAACATCAGACATTTGACTTCCATGTTCTGCAGAGGCCCAGGCCCAATCCCAATCTCCACGGCCAAATCCCAATGTCCCCCCTTACGGACACTTGAAGATTTGACAGTGGGACAACCCTAAACCCTTACGGACTTTGCGGGAGCGCGCCTCAAAGTCCGTGAGGGTTTAGGGCTGTCCCACTGTCAAATCTTCAAGTGTTTGAGGGCTCTCTGGCAGACATTTTGAGCCCTTTATGAACCATCACCGTAAGTCAGCATTAGATGCAGACTTTGCCTCAGGGAATTACCCACAAATCATTGCAATGTGACGTTAAACACGGGGTAACCAGTGGATGCATGGAGACGTAAAAAAAAAAAGGAGAGGACGGTTCACATGTGTTCCGCCCGTCATATAATAAATTTACTCAGAAACATTAAGGGTTGGAACAAAAGATAAACATGAAATCAGAGGATATTTATTTATTAACTCAAAAAATATTTGATTCCGTCATTGAAGCTGTTTTGACAAAAACAAGTACATAGATTATATGAAATGACCTCTCATCTTGTGAGGAAAGAGCCTGGAAGACGTTCAAATCAGGGAGTAAACAATATAAAATAAATACCCACAACTATACATCATATTTAGGGCCCGAGCCACCGACAACGTCGGGCCAGCGAAGGCCCTATTGAAATTCGAATGTTTTTTATTATTAGGGCCCGAGCCACCGACAACGTCGGGCCAGCGAAGGCCCTATTGAAATTCGAATGTTTTTAGGGCCCGAGCCACCGACAACGTCGGGCCAGCGAAGGCCCTATTGAAATTGTACTGGTTTTTTAAGGCCCGAGCCACCAACAACGTCGGGCCAGCGAAGGCCCTATTGAAATTGTACTGGTTAGGGCCCGAGCACCGACGAAGTCGGGCGAAGGCCCTATTGTAATTCAAAGAATTATTATTATTATTATTATTATTATTATTATTTCTCCTCTAAAATCGCATTTTTCAGGGCTTTATCATACTCAAAAACTCCCCAAATTTGACAGGCGGATCAGGACTGCGTGCAAATTTGAGATTTTATGGGTCGCATGCTCATGTATGACAAAATGGCTCACTAGCGCCCCCTACAGTTTCACAGGCCACGGCCTTCACCCAACATGTCTGATTAACATGAACTTTGACACACATATTCAGCTCCATCTGCTCTACAATCATTACACTCAAATTTTTTAGCTCCGCCCATTCAGATTTCCACCATTTTAATTTTTGTGAAAAACACATTTTTGCAAACTGCTCCTAAACGCTGTTGTCAGATTGCTACCAAATTTGCTGTGGATCATTATTCATTCAATTTCATCAAAACCCCCCCAAAAGTTTTTTGATAACTTATCGCGTTATCAAGTTATGGGCCAATGAACTTATCGGGGGCGTGGCTCTGTACATCAATCAACCTCACTTTAAAACCATTGTGCCTATCATCACAAAATTTGAGGCAAATGTCCACATAGCAAACTGTAACGTACCCTCACATTTTCATTTCCTTCAGCCACTAGGGGACGCTACAGTAGTTAGCTCTTTTTGGCCATTTTTCCCGATTTCAGGCTTTGTATTTTCACGAACTCCTCCTACAGTATTTATGCGATCGGCTTCAAATTTGGTCAGCACGATCTTAAGACTTGTATAATGAAAAGTTATCAAAATCATGAGTTTTCATGCAACAACCTTGGCGTGGCATCCATTTTGGTCAATTTTTCATGAAAATTGAAGTTGCTGTAACTCCAAAGTACATTGTCAAATCTGCCCAAAATTTCTTATGCAGGATGCTAGTCCAGGCCTAAAAACATTCCCATGCCTCAATTTTCACATAATCATAGCGCCACCTACTGGCAAAGGGAAATGACAAGTTTTACACTTTGATGTACTCCGCCTAGCCATTTCACCAGATCAACCTCACATTCTAGAAAGAAAGCCTTTAGACATTGATGATAGTTCATCATGAATATTGTGAGGTTTCGTATAACTATGTTGCCGTGGCAACGCTTTGTTCGCCATGAAAAAGCAAGCTTTTTCTGTGATTTGGGATACTCAAAAACTCATGAAACTTTGTACATATGTCGTAGGTGATGAAATTAAAGATCTCATGTGGATTTTTGGCTTGGTCGTTATAAATTGTCTCGATAGCGCCCCCTGCAGATTTTCAACAAAGCAGCCCCAGCGCCTCGTTTAACCTACATGTATGAAATTTGGGTGGCACATGTATCCTATGGAGACTTACAAAAAAGTCTCTTGGGACCATGCTCTAAAATCAACCAAAAGTCATCCATTTTGATTTTTATGTGAATTTTCCCTCAATTTCTAGTTGCTATACTTTAACGAACTCCTCCTAGGGACTTTGTCAGAGCCACTTCACATTTGGACAGTACAATCCAAAGACCTTTGTGATTAAAAGTTATCAAAAGCTTTATGTTTGATGGAATGGCGTAGCTGTGGCGTGGCGTTCATTTTATGCGACTCCCATTAAACTACGTTTTCAGGCTTTGTATTTTGACAAACTCCTCCTACAGAGTTTATGCGATCAACATCAAATTTGGTCAGGACAATTTAAAGACCTTTGTGATGAAAATGTATCAAAATGGTGAGTTTTCATTGAACGACCTTGACATGGCGTGCGCCCACTTCGCTCACATTTTGTGCCATTCGCTATGAAAGAGGGAGTTGTTGTAACTCAGAGGTACATTGTCCAATCTGCCCAAAATTTGTTATGCATAATGCTATTTCAGGCTTGAGCACATTTCCATGCCAAAATGTTCTCAAAGTCATAGCGCCACCTACTGGCAAAAGGAAATGACACGTTTTATACTTTGATGTACTCCTCCTAGCCAGTTGATCTGATGGACCTCACATTTTCTGAGGAAAGCCTTGAGACATTGATGATACTTCATCATGAATTTTGTGAGTTTTCGTTAATATGTCGCCATGGCAACGCATTATTCACCGTGAAATGGAAGCTCAGTTTTCTGTGGCTTAGGATGAACAAATAGTCATGGAACTTTGCACATGTGTCAAAGGTGATAAACATAAATAACTAATATGGGGTTTTGCCTTTTCTTTTAGAAATTGCCTTGACAGCGCCCCCTACCAATATTCAAAAGAGCAGCCCCAGCGGTACATTTCACCTAGATGTATGAAATTTAGTAGACACATGTATCACATTGAGACTTAAAAAAAAGTGTCTTGAGACTATGCTCTAAATTATACTGGAAGTCTGCTATTTTGATTTTTGTTTGAATTTTCCATTCATTTTTGACCATTTCTAGGCGCTATACTTTAACAAACTCCTCCTAGGGAATTTTGCGGATCCAATTCAAATTTGGTCAGTACTATCTAAAGACCTTTGTGATTAAAAGTTATCAAATTCTTTATGTTTGATTGAATTGTGTAGCAGTGGCGTGGCGGCCATTTTACGTGACTCCCCATGAAACAGCAAGATGATGTATCTCCACTGGACTTGTTCAAATCTGTCCCAAACTTGCCATGCTTGATACCAGTTATGGCCTGAGGATGTCTACAAGCCAATTTTCCATATAAGTCAAAGCGCCACCTCATGGCGAAAGGAAATCTGCGTTATTTGACAAACAATATCCGATTCACATGTAATTTACATGATGTTGTCTACACTTGATATAGACCCTAAAAGAGCACTTGTTGTAGAGCAACATAATGCATGTTTGCATGTGTTCTCTAGCGCCAGATAGTGGATTCAGGAACTAGTAGAATATTGGTGTAGCCCTTGTTAAAAATTAATTCAGACAGGATATAAATAGTTTTCTAAAACCAAGTTAAAACTGTACAAGTATGGGTAAAAATAGATATGGGTCGATAAAATGTATTTCAATAAGAGACTCATAAGCTTTACAGTTTAAAAGTTGCAGTTCATGCAAATGAGCATAGTTTGTTTGATAAGTACATGATTCAGAATGTGTGTTCTCCCTAATAGCCTAACTTGTGTAGCAGTATGATATGTCAATCTTTGTTTTGACTTTGTTTAATTGGCTTGTCCTGAAACTAACAGCCAATCCAAGCCCATTCTCATGTAGAGGGGTGGGGCTTAGTCGTATGCGGCCAGGTTCAGTGTGTTGGAGAAATGGAGAAGCGAATTATCACCATCAAGTGAATAGTGACTATTGTGAGAGTGCAATAATGTTCATAACTTAATGGCTGACGACCAGTTATCCTATGGTTTGGACTGTTGTGATGTACAAGAGGTAAATACGAGTTTGTGAATTGTTTTCTATACTGTGAGTAAATGTTATAGTGTAAAACAAGTTGTGTTACTAATCGCGATTAGCCGTTAGCATTAGCATAATAACCGTTAGCTTTGCTTTCATACTGTTAGCTGTGCATTTGAAACCAGTTGTTAAGCCTCAGCCTATTTCTAGGCCTCAGCTCGAAAATAGCATACCCATACTACAATGAGTGTAGTGTTGCAACTGTAAGGGCTATTTTAATACGTTTGGTAATAAAATAACCCTAACACTTGTGAGATGTGTTTATGTGTAAATATCAGTAGATATGTTACTGGTTAAGAGTAAATTAAGATGGCACACAGCACAAATTGAAAATTCTAACTTTCGCCTGGAAAAAAAAAGCAATTTCAGGATATTTTTTTTTAGAAATCATGTAGATCCAAGCTTTCAAGCTGTCCCAGATCATAGAACTATATGTCTCTATTCACATTTTCACTTAGATAAAGTGAAGCATTCATAAGCTAGAGAGGATACAGTACAGAAATTTCAGGCGAGGATTCCAATATTTACACATGTTGCACAATGAGTGTTATTTTAACTTTATGATGTACCAAACTATATATTTCACTTGTATATATCACTAATGGTGTTCACTACATCTAAATAGAGCAGTTTGGGCTTCATTTGAAGGCCCTAAGCCCTTTCTAAGCTCTTTCTAAGTCTCTGTGTTCATTCAACTTTTTTCAGATCCAGCCCTCTCTCTCTGTTCAGGGCTGCAGCTCAGCCCCCCTTTCTCCGATTTTCGCCATTGAGCCCTCCTATAAGCCAATAGAATTGCAGGGAATTGAAAGTTAGATGATTGACAGCACTAATAGCCAATCAGAATAAAAAACGTCCCATCTGATGTCAGATCTGAAATCCAATTTGCTGAGACTACATCCCTCCCCAGAAGCCGACCAGTATCAGAGAGACACGAATAGAACGGATTCACACGGAGCACATGCAGCTGGACATACAGAGACGTGGAAGTACGGAAATATTTAATGTTTTCGCTGTGATTCGACCAAAAGTGAGTACAATATTCGATAAAGCTGTGTGACTTTTTTGTGCTTGATGCTGAATATCTCTGCGATGGTTTACCAGGGAGAGAAATGGAGGATGAGGTCCGAGGAAGCGGACATGCTTTTTCATGCAGCATTTTCGTAGCTAGCACGTAGCAGCTGTTTTCTCTGGTCAGGTCCAGTGATATTGAGTTATGATTTATGATATTTTGTTATTTGTTTGCTTGGCTGATGGGAGTTGTGGCTTGGTTCATGTTGTTCCCAAGTTTCTGATGTTTTTCCAGAACTATAACATCATTATATTCGTTCTTCGTGGGTTCGTTTTATGTACACTTGCGTCCAAATGGGGGACCTAGGGGCTTAAGCTATTGCTAGATCACCATGAAGTAGTGTATGGACTTGTTGCTTAGATGATTTATTTGATTCAGGAGATGGATGTTGGACTGTGACTAAATGTTACAGTGTAAAACAAGTTGTGTTGCTAATCGCGATTAGCCGTTAGCATTAGCATACTAATCGTTAGCTTTGCTTTCATACTGTTAGCTGTGCATTTGAAACCAGTTGTTAAGACAAGCTATTGCTAGATCACCATGAAGTAGTGTATGGACTTGTTGCTTAGATGATTTATTTGATTCAGGAGACGGACGTTTGACTGTACGAGAGAATCGGGAATGCTCATTTGGATAGATTTATTTGTAACTTGGGATACTCAACTCATGGAACTTTGTACATATGTCATAGGTGATGCAAATACAGATTTCATGTGGATTTTTGGCTTGGCCGTTATAAATTGCCTCGATAGTGCCCCCTGCAAATCTTCAACAAAGCAGCCCCAGCCCCATGTATGAAATTTAGTAGGCACATGTACCACATGTAGATTTAAAAAAAGTCTCTTGAGACTATGCTGTAAACCATACTGGAAGTCTGGTCTGATCTTTGTGTGCATTTTCCATTCATTTTTGACCATTTCTAGGTGCTATACTTTAACAAACTCCTCCTAGGGAGTTTTTCAGATCCACTACAATCTATAGACCTTTGTGATTAAAAGTTATCAAAAGCTTTACGTTTGATTGAATGGTGTAGCCGTGGCGTGGCAGCCATTTTACGTGACTCCCCATGAAACAGCAAGCTGATGTATCTCCACTGGACTTGTTCAAATCTGTCCCAAACTTGCCATGCTTCATAACAGTCATGGCTTGAGGATGTCTACAAGCCAATTTTCCATCTAAGTCAAAGCGCCACCTAATGGCGAAAGGAAATCAGCGTTATTTGACAAACAATATCCGATTCACATGAAAGTTACATGATGTTGTCTACACTTGATATAGAGCAACATAAATTATGTTGATGCACGTTGTTTAGCGCCACACAGTGGTCGCAGGAAGTGGTGGACTATTTGCAAAGCACAATTTCCAGGGTCAAATACTCCAAGCAGGAAAAAAATGACTAACTCGTGGTCGCGTTATCTGATGGTCGCAGACATTCTTGGCCGCGTAAGCTGAGGTCTCGTAAGTACCCTCGACGTACGCAAAGATGCGAGGGCCCGCTCATCGCTGCTTGCAGCTTTAATTAGGGCCCGAGCCACCGACAACGTCGGGCCAGCGAAGGCCCTATTGAAATTGTATGGGTTATTATTATGATTTTGATTTTTACACTTTGGGGGCATTTTTGGGATACTTGCCAAGCATGAAAACTCACCAAATTTTGCAGACTTGTCAGGTCTGGCGAAAATAGCCATCTGACATAGGTTGCATATTTCAGTGTAAAAAAATGGCTCTCTAGCGCCCCCTACAAGTCGGACCCGCGACGCCCCTCGGCCAGTATGTCCGATTTACTTGAAATTCAACACAAATGTCTAGATCCGTTAGATCTACAAAAAAGCCTCTCAGATCCCTAAGGTCCGCCTACCAAAATTTTCCGCCATCTTGAATTTTGTGAAAAACACATTTTTGAGAACTCCTCCTACACACTTGGTCCGATTGCTACCAGATTTTCTGTGGATCATTATTGGATCAAGATCACATGAAGTTATCAAAAGCTTGTTGATATCTTAAAGCGTTTAGAAGATACGGACCAATGAACTTCTTGGGGCGTGGCTTGTTTTTCAATACACATAACTTCTCAACCGTGTATCCTAAAATCACCAAATTTAAAGTATTTGTGCATATTGCATGGTGGAACATACCCTGCATTTTTCATTCCATTCAACCCATAAGGGGCGCTACAGTATTTCACTCAATTTCAGTTTTTTTGTGATTTTTCGTGTTTTCAGCCTTTGTATTTTAACGAACTCCTCCTAGAGAATTCATGCGATCAACTTCAGATTTGGTCAGGATGCTCTTAAGACCTTTGTGATGAAAAGTTATCAAAAGCTAGAGTTTTCATCAAAGAACCTTGACGTGGCGGGGCGGCTATTTTGCCTCATTGGCCGGGAAAAAAGAAGTTGTTATAACTCCAAGGTACATTATTCAATCTGCACGAAATTTCTTATACATGATGCTACTTCAACTCTTAGCACATTTCAATTGAAAAATGTTCAGTAACTCATAGCGCCACCTACTGGCAAAAGGAAATGTCATATTTTATACTTTTATTTACTCCTCCTAGCCAGTTCACCAGATCAGTCTGAAATTTGGGGAAATAGCTTTAAGACATTGATGATGCATCATCATGAATATTGTGAGTTTTCCTTGAACGCTGTTGCCGTGGCAACCCATCATTCGCCATGAAAAAAGAAGCTGATGGTTCACTGGCTTAGGATGCTCAAAAACTCATGGAACTTTATACATGTCATAGGTGATGGGAAGACATATTTTATATGGGTGTTTGGCTTGGCCGTTTTAAATTGCCTCCATAGCGCCCCCTACAATATTTAAAAAGAGCAGCCCCAGTGCTACGTTTGAGGTACCTGTATGAAACTTGGTAGGATCATGTATCTCAGGGAGACTTACAAATACGTCTCTTAGGACCATGCTCTAAAATGTACCTGAAGTCGGCCATTTAGATTTTTGTGTCATTTTTCAATGGATTTAGTCTTACTTCTAGTCGCTATACTTTAACAAACTCCTCCTAGGGACTTTGTCGGATCCACTTCAAATTTGGTCAGTACAGTCTCAAGATCTTTGTGATTTAAAAGTTATCAAAAGCTTTACGTTTGACAGAATGGCTTAGCCGTAGCGGGCGGCTACTTTACGTGATTCCCAATGAAAAAAGCTGATATAACTCAGCCGGACTTCTTCCAAACGCTCCCAAACTTCCCATGCTCGATAACACTGATGGCCTGAGGATGTCCAAAAGTTAATTTTCACTAACACTCACAGCGCCACCTGCTGGCCAAAGGAAATCTGCATTTTCTGACAAACAGCATCCGATTTAAGTGACTTTTGCACAATGTGGTTTCCAGTTCATATAGAGCAACATAATGCATGTTTGCGGTTCTTCTGTAGCGCCACACAGCAGATACAAGAAGCGGTGGACTATTTGAATAGCATCATTTCCTGCGTCACGCGGTCCAAGCAGAAAAAAATCATCGGACTCCGACGCGCGTTGTCCGACTGTCAAGACGATCTCGGCTGCATATGTTGGAGTCCCGCCGGCACCCCCGACGTGCGGGAGGAGGCGAGGGCCCGTTCATCGCTGCTCGCAGCTTTAATTTTTGTTGTTTTCATGGTAACGTGATATATTGCAGCAAAGTGCTGTCCCATTCATATTTACACCATTTCAAGCCCTCACAGTCTCTCACACTCAACTACTTACCAGGTGACGTCAGTAAGTCCTTGAGGGTTCAGGGTTTGAGGCTTTAAGGGGGACATTGGGATTGGGCCAGAGTCACACCAGGGGCTGTGGAATTTTGTAGTTGTTCTGCAAATGCATTTTAAATATGTTGCTGTTTCACTGCACGGTACTGTGTATCTTTTAGTTCTTTTGTTTCCAAACTTTAATTGCATATTTGTTATTCAAATATATTGTTTTAATGAAATCATCGGTTTTACCCCCCGTCACTCCATAATAATCTATAAGAGCTCTTCATGTGAAATACAATCAAAGGCCTTTTTCAAATCTACAAAACATGAATACATTTTATTTTTACTTTGGTGTACATGTTTGTTAATGAGAGTAATGAGGGTGAATATATGGACAGATGTGCGATGATCAGGCATGAATCGTATCTGACTTTTATGCAGGACATTGCATTGAGGAACTATACCTGATTCGATGATGCTGCAGTTAGATCAGTTAGATGAATCTTCTTAAGTTAACAAGACCATCAGCGAGAACATTGGCTATTCCTATATACAGTAGGTACTTTTAAGGATTCAAGGATCATTTATTGTCATTATGTAATAGATTTTTAAATATTTTCTTGATTTTACATGGAGCCAGTGTAGAGAAGCTAAACAGGAGTAATATGATCTCTTTTCTTAGTTTTTGTTAGTACATGTGCTGCAGCATTCTGAATCAACTGGAGAGATTTAAGAGACTTGTTAGAGCAGCCTAATAATAAGGAATAGCAGTAGTCTAATCTAGACGTAACAAATGCTGGAACTAATTTTTCTGCATCGCTTTGAGACAGGATGTGCCTGATTTTTTAAATGCTATGTAGGTGAAAAAAGGCAGTCCTTGACATATGTTTTATCTGGGAGGACAAATCGTGATCAAAGATAACTTTGAGATTCTTTACGGTGCTGCTGGATGCCAGAGCAATGCCATCTAGATAAACTATATCATTAGATAATTGATTTCAGAGGTGTTCTGTGCCTAGTAGAATAACTTCAGTTTTGTCATCAGGAAGTTGCAGGTCATCCAGGTTTTTATGTCCTGAAGACATGCTTGAAGTTTAGCGAGCTGGTTGGTTTCATCTGGCTTGATCGATAGATATAATTGAGTGTCATCAGACGCCTTCTCCCCCTCCCACCCCGCTTCCTCACAGCATGTTACGAGAGCTGATGGATTTGTACGATTCAAATACATCATTTATAGGGGTTACGATATGAAAATAGCCCATGAGAATTGTTTTTATTGTATTAGAAGTTTTATTGAGCAAAACCACAGATTTAGCATTTTATACAATCAATTACTGCTAATTATTATGACTACTATCAATTAAGAAAATTGCTTTATCCTTACAGGGTGTAATTTCCAAGCATAATATACTTATGTCATTATATTGTCAATTGTATTTGTGCATTGTATTTGTGTTTCCAGATGCTGATAGAGACCTCCGTTCCTACCAACTCTCTGGTAAAGGTTAGAGAGGAGCTGCTGAGACAGAGAGAGCTGGAGATAGATAGGTACTGCAGGACACACTCACAAATACATAGAGCTGCCCTGACACTTCCTCCAACAGTACTGTTATTCCATTTTTATGTTGTTACGTGCTGTCCCTGGCTCTGTTGTTGTTACATGCTTATTTGTTTCTGTTCTTGTCTTATTTAAGTTACAGGAAATTTTATTTTAAATCGTGCTTGTTCCATAACTATATGTAGGAATACATGTGATGTGCGGTGCAAAGTTACTGAAAAGTCACTGCATTACAATTTAATTGGGAATTAAATCAAAAGGACTACAACTTACTGGCACACCAGCCAGGAGCGAGTGGCGGTAGTCTAGGCAGGAGAAGAGCCTAGACCAGAACCTGTGCCTCCTCCTGGGTGAGGAATGGACGAATCCTGCTGATGTAGTGGAGAATTAATCTGCAGAAGCTGGTTGTGGCAGAGATGTTGGCAGTGTAGAACAGCTGGTCATCCAGTGTCGCACCTAGGTTCCTTGAAGTCCAAGCCAGGGACAGCACAGAGTTCTCAATTGTGATGGAGAGGTAAGACGGGAGATGCCTTCCCTGGAAGGCAGAGCAGCTCACTCTTGTCGAGGTTGAGCTTCAGGTGTTGTGCAGACATCCACTGAGAGATGTCAGCCAGGCATGCTAAAAATCATGCTGCCCCTGGGTTTCAGATTGGGGGAGGGACAGAATTAGTGGATTATCATCTGCATAGCTGTGGTTGCCAAGTGACTTAGTGTGAGAGAAAAAAGGAGGGGACCCATAACTGAACCCTGAAGGACCCTAGTAGTGGGGGTCCAAGGTTCAGACACAGATTATGTCCAAGGTACCCTTTAAGTGTGGCCCTTGAGGTAGAGTGCAGAGCCTGATACTCCCAGTTCTTTGAGTGGAGAGAGGAGGATCTGCATGTTCACGATGTCAAATGCTGCTAAAAGGTCCAGCATGATGATGACAGAGACTGCTCTGGCATTGTGGAAATCCTTTGTGACAGCAAGGAGGGCAATCACAGTTGAGTGGCCTGACTTAAAACCAGACTGGTGAAGATGAAGAAGGTTGTTCTGGTGATGTGCAGAAAACACCACATTTAAGTCTTTTATGAAGAAATGGAAAAAGAGAGACATCAGAAGAGTTGTGTGGGTTGCTATACAAGAGTGTTCTCTCCAGCTCCTTTTAGAGTGTTAGGAAAACAATCAGTTGTCAAAGATATCGATGAGGTAGGTGAGGAAAAGAATGAGGTCAGGAGTGATAGACTGGAGAAGGTGAAAGGGGATAGGGTCAAGAGGGCAGGATGTGGTTGTGGGAGGTTACCAGGGTTAGAACTTCTTTGGGAGAGAGGGGTAAAAAGGAAGTCTTCATTAGGGCCCGAGCACCGACGTAGTCGGAGCGGAGGACCTATTGTTATTCTAATGTTTTATTATTATTAGGGCCCGAGCACTGACGTAGTCGGAGCGGAGGACCTATTGTTATTCTAATGTTTTTTATTATTATTATTATTATTATTATTATTATTATTATTATCGTACCAGTTTCATCTCAAAAAGGAGGTGCTTGGGATACTGGGAATCTTTTGAAATTTGGCACAAAATTCAATCGTGGTGAAAATTCCAGTATTATTGGGGTGTCCAGCTGCGGCATGACATTTTGGCTCGATAGCGCCCCCTACAGAGTAGCCCCAACTTTGGGTTTGACCTAGCTGTATGAAATTTGGTAGGTATGTGGAACGTGATGGGACGTACAAAAAAGTCAAAAGGAGGTATATCCTAAACCAAACAGGAAGTCGGCCATTTTGAATTTTATGACGTTTTTGGACCGTT
This sequence comes from Cebidichthys violaceus, assembly GCF_023349555.1. Lineage (NCBI taxonomy): Eukaryota > Metazoa > Chordata > Actinopteri > Perciformes > Stichaeidae > Cebidichthys > Cebidichthys violaceus. The sequence continues at coordinate 15,386 of NW_027176470.1, forward strand.
TCAAGGCGCCGTACTTTAACGAACTCCTCCTAGAGATTAAACCCGATTGCCTTCAGATTTGGTCAGTATGCTCTTGAGACCTTGGCAGTGAAACGATACTCAAAGATCAAAAAGTTATCCAACTATGTGTCCGTGGCGTGGCGGCAAAAAAACACCATTCGCCATGAAACAGGAAGTTGTTGTAACTCGGCTGTACATTGCCTAATCTGCTCCAAATTTCTCAGATGTCATAACATCCTGACCCTGAACACATGTATATGACAATTTAGAATCATAGTAATAGCGCCACCTAGTGGCAAGAGGAAGTCATAGGTTGTGTACTTTGACACCCTACTGCTCACAGATTAATCGGATCCCTCTCAAATTTTGTCACAAAAGCCTTAAGACCTTGATAATGCTTCATTGTGAAAATTGTAGGAAGTTGTCGAAGCGTGGCGACGTGGCGGCTCTGCGAATTTCGATGCTTCGCCATGAACGAATAAACTGATGTAACTCGACTCCGCATCATCAGATCTTTACCAGATTTCACATGTTTGATTAAACTCCAGGCCTGAAGACATCTGCAAGCCAATTTTGAATCATAGTCATAGCGCCACCTACTGGCAACAGTAAGTTAAAGTCTTTATACTTTGGCTTGTTTCTCTTAGTTGGAAAATCAGATCAACATCAAATTTGTTCCACACAAATGTAAGAAGTTCATAATGCCAGTTCTCTAAGCTTTTGATGTTTCGTCGAACGGCGTTGCCGTGGTAACGCAGTCTTCGCCGTGAAAAACGATGGTCATTTGGAGAGGTTAAAAAAGCTCGAAACACAAGCAAACTTGACACACAGATCACAAGGCCAAAATGTAGTTCTATAATATGATTTTATTCAATCAGAGTGTTAAATCGGCTCAATAGCGCCCCCTACAAAATTTCGACGAAGCAGCCCTCGCAGTACGTTTCACATAGATTAACAAAATTTGGTAGGCACATGTATCACATGTGGACTTAAATAAAAGTCTCTTGGGACCATGCCCTAAACCCAACCGGAAGTCAGCCATTTTGAATTTAGTCTGAATTTCTAGTGTCGTTTTTTCAATTTCCAGGCGCTCTACTTCAACGAACTCCTCCCAGGGAACTAATCAGATCAACTTAGAATTTGGTCAGAACAATCTAAAGACCTTTGTGATTAAAAGTTACTCAAAGCTTGTTGTTTCGTGAAATGCCGTTGCCGTGGCGATGCATTCCTCGCCATGAAAAACAAAGGTGTTTTTGAGGGGCTAAACATACTCAAAACAAAATCAAACTTGTCACACACATTTAAAATCCTGAATGTAGTTATCTGATGTGATTTTAATGCTTCAGAGTGGCAACTCGGCTCGATAGCGCCCCCTACAATATTTTGACGATGCAGCCCTCGCAGTACGTTTCACCTAGATGTATGAAATTAAGTAAGCCGGTGTATCACATGTAGACTTAAAAAAAAGTCTTAGGGGTCCATGCTCTAAACCCAACCGGAAGTCAGCCAATTTGAATTTTGTATGAATTTCTTGTGGTTTTATTTCCTTTTCCAGGTGCTGCACTACGAACTCCTCCTAGGGAAATAATCCGATCAGCTTAGAATTTGGTCAGAACAACCTAAAGACCTTAACGATTAAAAGCTACTAAAAGCTTGATGTTTCATCGGATAACATGGACTTGGTGTCGCGGCAATTTTACATGATTCGCCATCATCCATCAAGCTTTTGTAACTCAACCTTACTTTGTCAAAACTGCCCCAAACTTGACATGCTTGATTGCTGTCGTGATTTTAGGACATCTGCATGCCAATATTAACTCATAGTCATAGCGCCACCTACTGGCAACCACGGACGTAAACAGAATTCTATCATAACAGCGGCCCAAACAGGGTTTGTGGGCACACCATGAGAAAAAGACTTCTCTGATCTAAATATGTGCAAACTAAGATGCTTGGAGAACAAAAGTTAATCAACAGTGTTTTTCAAACCATGTCAGTGGGCATTAGTATAAATGATCTGTCCAGAGCTTCTACATGAGAATCAGGTTAAATGTTACAATGAATGCTTCACACTACAATCTAAAGTTACAGAAGAGCTTAAAATGAAAACAGTGTCAAATTAAAGTGTTCAAGTAAAAACAAATGACACTGCTGTTCTGTTAACTTTCATGTAAGTCCAAATACAATCAGTAGGACACTGCAGGGAGTTGAACTCCATCCCAGTAACCTGACAGTCTGTTATGTTACAAATACTGAAGCACATTCACACGTTCATTTTCTTAATGATCTTAACAGGCTTACATTTATAATTGTATCGGAGGTACACTCAAAACATTTGAGGCTTAAGACCTGGCAACATGGTCTTGCTATGCTGCTGGTCGACGCAGGAAATATCATCTAACTTGTGCATGCAGTGTATGATGGTCACAGAAATGCATTGCCGCATCAACCAGAGTCCTGCCAGTACCCTCGACGTGTGTGACGTTGCGAGGGCCCGATCAATGCTGCTTGCAGCTTTAATTCATATTGCTATTGTATAATGCTCTCAGATATTTTGCATTTACACTGCATTTACAGATTACAATGTAGTAAGCAGGAAGACATTCTGTGTTTTAGACAAAAGCAGCAGATCTTGCAGCTCCACGCCCGGATCAGAGAGAATGAGCTCAGAGCACAGCAGGTCCTGCAGAACCAGAGAGGGTGGTTAGACGGCCCATGCATTCAAATTACTAAGGTAACACTTTGTCACATCTCTGTGATGAATGAGTATTCAATTAAAAATGTGATAACCACGTCAAATATTTTCATAATACAAGTCACAGCACAAGTTCTGGTTGTCCAATAGGAATCAGCAATGAGAACGCCATGCAAACAGCCATCTGATAGGCTGTGCTGTGATGAAGAACTTAGTGGAAAGCTAGCTGTGGCTGAATTGGAAGTTCTTCATTTGAGAGATTTCTTCAAGCAAGTCACACACAAATATACAGAGGAAATCAGAAAACTGGAGGAAAAGGTACAGCAACGATTTGTGATTAATTCACAATCATTTATACAAAGAAAGTGAAACAAAAATGGTGAGCAGAGAAACTAGTCCTTCTGATCCTACACACTACCACAGGAAAACAAATATAGGCCACTTTTATTATTTAAAGGGCAAATGACTGTTTTTGTCATTCGCCTCTTTTTTAATAATTTTATTTACTGAACATGACAACTGATGTGAACGAATATGAAATTAATTATTGTGTTTAATTTTATATAATTTTTGATAATATGGTGAAATTAGTCAGTAACATACAGCCTTATAGCATGATATCTGTGTATTAGTTATATGAGGTGTTTTTTTTCACAGATAAAGACAAGGGATCGCTACATCAGCAGTCTGAAAAAGAAGTGTCAGCGAGAGAGCGAACAGAACCAAGAAAAACAGCAACGCATTGAGACACTGGAGAAATACCTTTCCGACCTGCCAACTCTGGACAAGGTGCAGGCGCAGGCCCAGCAGGTACACACACATACATACGCACATACATAAGCTGTGGCTACATATTGTCTGCCAATGCAACCTGAGGGGCATTTCATACACTATAGGATTAGAAAAGCAGCAGTGGTGAAATTCTTCCAAGAGCTTCTCAGAGGCAATTAATTCAAAGTTAAAAAGTAAAGTAGACAAAAGGAAAAGAACATAAATCCTTCTTGTCCTTACCCGTGTCCAGCTGTTTTTGGATCCTATCAGAAACGTCACTTTGAATAATAAAAAACTCTTGCATGTCTCTGTCTTAAAAGAATAGTTTAACACGGGAGCAAATTAATGTACTGCTGTGGACTGGGGCAACAGCAAAAGATATTTTAGACACCAAAAAAAATAGTTTGAGTGTACTCTACATTTAGAATATTTTTCCAACTTTACCTTGACACCAGACAGCCCTTTCTGAAACTGGAAATGACACTGAAGCTGTTATATTGCTCTATGCTCCCTTCAAAGCCATGAGACTCCTTCGACAAAAACAGTAATTTTACTTTGCAGAACACGGGGGTTTAGTAACTGCCTTGACTGGTTAGTTTGCTTGTGTAATTGTGTAACTTTAAAAGGTTGGTTTGAAATCACCAAATTCACACAATAACACAAACACACTAATTGATGTGACTGTGTATTGCAACATGACCGGTAGGGTGACCGTGGATAAGTGGGCCGCCTTTCAATCAGAGGGTCGGTGGTTCGATCCCTGGCTCCTGCTCTACTAGTCTCATGTCAATGTGTCCTTGAGCAAGACACTTAACTCCAAAATTGCTCCCGTAGCTGCGTCTACGGTGTGTAGATAAATACTGAATTGTAAGTCGCTTTGGATAAAAGCGTCTGCTAAAATGACCGTAATGTAACATAAAATGTTTTTATCGATATAGTCAGGTGGTCATACAACCCTACTTTTGTGTGTGCTCAGCAAGAGGAGGTACAGCAGAAAGCCAAGCATCTGGAGAAAACAGCATCTCGGTTACAGAAGAGCCTAGAAGAAGGATATGCTCTGATGATGGAGAAAGACATCAGGATTGAGATGCAGGCCATGAGGGAGAAGGCGTTGATTGCATCTGTACAAAGGTACATAATCAACCATTTGGTCTTGACTGCCTTTGGTGATTTAATGTGGAAAAAAATAGTGGGACTTAATTGCTTTGGACAGATGCAAAACCAGAACATTAACCAATTTTACAGTTTGATATTTGACACATTTTAACACAGGTTACAACATCCATTAAAACTGCTCAATTCCCCGTTTTGTATGACTGGGTAGCTAAAGACACAAATAAAAAATATACAAGATATTTTTACAATAGCAGAAAAGTGCTGACTGAGCCAATTACGTACTAGCAACTTCAATACAGGTTATCGCTGACCATTTATAACCAAAGTTAGTACCAATCCTTTACAAACTCATTTAAGGTTCCTTGCATTGTATTGGCTATTCGTAGGAAATAATTGATTGATTGTAATTTATCATACCACACTGATAACCTAGGTGGATGTACACAAGGATTCAAGGACATTTTATTTTGATAATGCAACAAAGGGTTGCACAACGAAATGCAGTTGGAGCCTATTTGCTATACACAAAAACATGACAAACAAACACTTAACATAAACAATTCAACATTAGAGAAACACTGTCCATCAACTTTGACTATGTTTGAGCACCAAGCATCTTTGATATTTATAGAGTCCGCCTTCTCTTGTCCTACTGGAGTCCTGCTCTGTCCTGCGGTCCACCATCAGGTGCAGCTTGATCTGGGATGCCCCAGATATGTGTCCCCTCATTGCATGAAGGAGCATTTCTGTGGGTGCAGTTTCAGACCTGCTGCCGCCACCCTCTCCAGTATCCACCTTAGGGCCCTGAATGCTGCCTGGAATGACTCACCATGCACCAGTTTGTTGACCAGGTACACAACACACTCCTGCCAGAGGATACCAGCGTTGTGGTCCTGTCCATCAATCTCTTAATGCAGGGGCATTGCAGGGTCCAACCGGAAGGACTTTAAACTGCCACAAGCCCCCATTAGTAATAAAGGCAGTTTTGGCCCGAGCCTCAGGGCCGAGGGGGACCTGCCAATACCCGCTCCGCAGGTCTAAAGTGGAGTACCAGGATGACCCTGTCACTGTGTTGAGGGTCTCGTCATGGGAGAGGGTAGGGGTCCTTTTGGCAACTTTGTTGAAGTCCACACAGAAATGTCACTCCTTCTGCTTTTTGGGGACCATGATGACCAGGGAGGTGGTGGAAGGCTCAATGATTCCAGCTCACTGCATTCCTTGCAGGGCTTTGTCTGCCGCAGGCTGCCTGGCCAGTGGAAGGCAATCAAAAACTATCTATAGTGGGGAAATTAGCAGTTCCATTTTTCACCCTAACGGGCTCAGCAGGATTGCTAACGAAGCTGTGTCCCAAGTATAGAGCTGCATGTCCTTTCAATAGTCAGCAGGGCAAACCAACTCTCCTATCTAGGTTCGGCCCAGCACCACCAGTCGTTCCAGCTTTTTTTACCCGCTCTCTGTGCTCTGTCGTCCGCCAAGTTTCGGCTGCTCCATCTTATCCCTGTCGGTCAATTTTCTTCTTCCCACTTGAGCTCAAGAAGGCTTCCTGCAACATGTTTCTCACCACTGATTAACGTTAACCACTTAGCTTCTCTGCTGATAGCCGACTTGAAGATGTCAACAGATGGCGAAAGTTTTACCTCTTACACTCTCAGTAAGGAAAGCTGATTGATTAGTGGATCGTACACAGGCTACTGTAGGCCAATGCCAAGACAATAGTCCATACAGCTAAACGCTCTCTTAATAGCTTGACACTCCCGGTTATAGACTAACTTTCAACAGGCTAGCAGGACAACAACAAACACATCCCACCTCTTTCTCTCTGCCAATCCCAGATACACTCACTTGTGCCACCAACCCCATTGGTAGCTAGAATGATTGACATCTCGTGAAGCTTCTCAGGTTATGAGACCTTCACTGACATCCTGTAACTAAGTAAATGCAATATTTCTTTCTGTAAACACCATAACACTCATAACATAACAGATTAACAATGTTACCTTGTCCGTTACAATACCATGTATTCCTGGTTAATATTTTGTAACGTTGAGTTTGAACATGTGATCATGTTCAATCATTAAACATGCCAATAATTATACTATTTGGTCTGTTGGCTAAAGAAAAAAGTTTCTTCATACTTGTTCGGCGAAGTTTCTCCAGCCTACAGCGCTAAACACGCGCTGTCGGTGGGTTAAGTGGCACACTGATTCTTGTCTGGTGGTGGAGAAAACCGAAAATGTTGACTCAGAGAATCCGGGAATTCTGTGATGCAGGTTGAAGTAGGACCACGGGGCAAGTTATCCGTTTCTCCTTCAGGATCCAAGTGTGTTCGTGAACACAAAAACAGTCTGTCTAACGAAGTTAGGACTATTACCTCGGTTTTTTTCTTTTAGCCACCAATATTGTTTTGTGAAGGTGCCTGCTGATGTTAATAGTCTGGGTGATGTCATGGCCGTGTCACAGGGACTCCTTGGGTTTCCTGTGGGGCTTGTCCAATAATGCACCAGCGTTGTGGTTTTAACCAAATCTTAAATTTAGGTGAGATTTTAACACCTGATGGGGCTTGGTGCGTATTAAACCAGTTTAGGCTTTTATTTTTACATGTAGGCCTCTCTTTGTTTCCCCCACACGGTGAACTCGCAACATTAGGATCAGCCCCTGATTTAAGGGACCAGGAAAGAAGCCAGCAGTCAGCAACATGTTGAACAGTTTAACAATTGCTGTTGGTAACTCTACTGTTCTTCAGCATTTCATTTTTGACGCAATCGGTGCCACAAACCTTTTTTGAATGAAGAGTTTTCAGTTCGTCTGTTAACTTTTCTTGTGTAATTGGGTGATGTAATGCATTTTGGTTATACTTGATGGCTGATTCAAGGTTGTTTAACTTTGTTTTAATTTGATTTATATTCAGATTTATCTTCAGTTGGGATACTTTTGTATAGGTTATTGAAGTAGTTTTCTCACATGTCCGCTATTGTTGTGGCTTTGTAGTTTCTAAACTATTCAGCATGTCCCACAATTGACCCTGGTCTACTGCGTTTTCAATCTCCTGAAGCGTTTCATTAGTGCGGTAGAATTTCTTTTGTCTTGTGGTTTATTTTAGAGTTTCAAAGTATTCATCTCGTTGTGTTTGGCTGTGTTTTTTGCACTGTCGAACCAGAGATTTCAGAGATTTTTTTGTTTACAGTTTTGATAGTGTTTTTTTATTGTTTTACCAAGCTTTGCATTCAATGCAGCTTTTTGGAAGATAATGTTAATGTCTTAGGTTGCTTTCACAGTTATTTTGGTAGTGTGAGTTATTGAATGTGTTTATTGCATGTTTTATTTAATTTGAATTCAAAGTTTGTAAAAAAAATAGTTCAGCACTGTTTGGAGCCCATCTGTTTGAATGGTTTAGATTGTACAGCTTATTGGGCTGTTTCTTAATAGTATCTTTTGTGTGTTTTAAGTAAATATTTATCTTGTTGTGATCTGAACTTGTGCTTGGACAGTGAAAGAATTGAATGAGGAGGGGTCCATGTCTGAGATGGTATAGTCAACAGTAGGTGAAACGTCCCACACTTTCTCCTCTGATCCTCCCATTTAACATATACAGGCCTGAGGCTCTGCAGAGATGCAGTAACTCTTTCCCATTTCCGTTCATTATTTTGTCAGGGTTGTTCCTCGTGACTGTGGGTGCGGGGGTCAAAACCTGTGCATTAAAGTCCCCACACAGAAGTACTTTTGCCTTGGGCTTGAAAGTGAATGTGTGTAGGGAGCATTAGAAGTCCTCTTCATGTTATGGTGACTCTGATGAAGGACTGTATACCGCAGATATAAATCTGACTCATAAATGTCTTTGTGTTTATTAATATTCAGCCAAATATGTTTTTTCTTTTCTTATGTTTGACAGTTGTGATGTATTTGGTGAGATCAGCTTTCAGCCAGATTATTATTCCTCCTGAGTCTCTACCATTGTGAACTGTGCTCATATTAACTGAAGGCAATGTGACGTCACTGTAGTCTGAGGGACATTGAGTAACTGTATCAGATCCACCACACGTTTCAACAGAATCAAAATATCAATATAATTTATGTTATTTAAGAAAACTGTGGTTTTAAGAACAAAAAGAGCATAAACGTGAAAGATGTTGTTTGCTAAAAAATTTGAAAAATAAATACATTCACGAAAACAGACGAAAGTGATTTGCAGGAAAGTTAATATCTTTAGATTAACCTTGTTGTGTGTCTGTATGTAATCTTTATCTAGGCAGGGGTGTCAAACTCATTTTCATTCTGGGCCACATCAGCATCATGGTTGCCCTCAAAGTGCCAGTTGTAACTGTAAGACTGTATAAATGTAACTACTCCCTAACATATTGTTAAATCTGTCTCTGCATTTGATTATTGTTTATTCAAGTGTAACAATATTGTACATGCAGTTATATAAATGTAAAATTATATTTAAGCACATTTCTGTTATAACATAAATCCTTTTAATTTAGGGTTAAGAAACCCACATTACTCTATCAAAGCTCAAACTTTTAAAGAAAATAACAAAGTTTTAACAAACAAAAACGATCTCCGTCCACATAACGTTTCAGCATCGTTTTAGAGATGATCTCCGTCCAGACTACAACGCCTGAAAACGAATATCACGTGACGTATTCACATATTGACGTACACTGGGCATGCGGGTGGTGTTAGGGTCTCAACTCTCTTAGACAAAGGAAGTCCGCATGTCTCCCATTGCTGCGTCTTTCGTCAGCAAAGCAGTGGCAAAAAATCAGTTGGTTCGAGTTAAAATCAAATCAAAAGATATTTAATAACTACAGAAGCAAAACAGTTACAAACCGAATACACTATTAAAAACAAACATTAATTTCATGAAAGTGAGGCCCCGTCCGGGCCACCCCATCGTCTGAAGATGGCCCAGGATTCAGTCCTCTTGTCCCTCCAAATCTCTGAAAAGTTCTCACCTCACAACCATCGATCAGCTCAATGATTGGCTGAAATCTGATAAGCTCCCCCTTGGCCTATGACCCATTGTTCTGGGCAGACACCTCACTCAGCCAGCACGTATCCTTCCCCCGCTGCTGGCACATTCCTCAAACCCCACTCACAGACACTCAATATACATAAAATTCCTCATAGTGGGTGCCGATGTAAACAGGAAGTAGATTGGTGCTAAGTTAAAAAAATACGACAGAGTAATAAGGTAGTCTTTAATAATGAAAGGTCGTGTTTGATGCGGGTCTTGCTCTCTCTCGCTCTCTCTCTCACACATTAAATTTACTTTAAAATTAACACTTATACATAATGGTTTACTAGATTATGGGTCCATAAATGTGGTCAATACATGTCTCTCACTCGTTTCCTCGGTTTCGTTGTTGTCTGTTCTCACTCGTAGCTCTGCTGGTGGCTGAAGTCTCTGTCCTACTGGAGAGACAGGAAAGTCCTCCGTTTTGTGTCCGTTCTCCTCAAAGCCGCTAACTGTGACTTCAGATGTCCGCTCCGTAGGTCTGATAACGCTGCTGGTCACGCCAGCAAAACAAAACATATGGAATGGAAACGTAGTAGTGTGGACATGGCCTCAGGCTTTGACAAAAAATAACATGGAAATAAATAACGGTTATTTTTATTTAATTTTTTGCACAGTGGACAATCTTTCAAAGGAAACACCTCTTGTCTTGGAGTTTGAGGTGATACTGTCACTGACAATAGCACTAAAATGTAAAGAATTGTCTTTATTCTTGTTCTATAATTTCATAAATGCAACAAACTATAGTTTTTGTATATATACACTGTAACTATATATAAAATTTATAAGCTGTGATATTGGGAGCTTTTGCGGCTCCCGATGAATTTTATTTGGTGGAAAATAGGGTAAAATGGCTCTTTTTTAAGGTTTAAAGGTTGCCGACCCCTGGTTTAGGTCATTCACTGTCCCTTAAGTTGTAGCATATCTCCTTCTCCTAGGAGTATTTTTAATGTTGAGAGCTCATTAAATTCTTTGAAATCTGGGATTAAATAGCGGATTTAAAAAAAAAAATCCAGTAAAGTCTGAATCACTACACTGTGTCATAGCCTTATACATTCCTTTGCATTTATTTTTTAATAAAAGCAGTTTTGTTTAATAAACAAAACTGCTTTTTAACATGTTCTCTTGCTGTGTCACACCCCTATCACGTACTTACATGTATGTCTGTCCATCTCTCTTTGTGACCACGTCTTGTCTTGGTAAAGCCTGCAGCAGAAGGTGCAGTACTGTTTTGACGATGGGGTGAGGTTGCCCATGCAGGAACGGAAGCTGCTTAAGGTGGAAAACACTCAACTCCTGGAGCAACAAGACCACAGCAACAGGGTAACATCCTAAACACACACATGCACAAATGCATGCACACAGACCCAAATAAAGTCCAAAATCCATTAACCTGTTATTTCTGCTCTCCACCAGCTAATTGAGCATCAGAAAGAACGGATTGAGAGACTGACCATGCTGCTAACGGTAGGGTAACAAGCAAATTAACACATTCAGAGAGCTTCACAACCTTGGGCTCACCAGAAAAAACAAAGTGTGACTAAATATAAAAGCAACCAAGTAAAGTGGTTAGAATGATTTGCCAAAAACTGTATTCAAGTAAAAGGATGTTTTCAACATCAGGTAAAGGTAAATAAGTGAATCTGCATTTACAGTCAGTCAGTGAAATGTCACATCATCATGTCTTGGTTAGATAAATACTTTGTTAAATTTAAACAATGCTCCCGTCCACAACATTTACTTTATTAAGGATTAAATATAATGTTATAGTTTGGTTTCAACCGGCTCCTGGCTGCAGACTTATATCTAACAGATAGAGAGTGATATTGATCTTCTCATGTCACTCCCGGCAGGATATCAAAAGTCCTCCTCTTAGCCTCTTTTAGCTCATTGTTTTGGTTGTACGGCCAAAAATGTAACATCTCTGGTTTATTCTCAGCTCTCTCGTTAGCATTGTTAGACACCTGTGCTCTGTCCAGTACCGATAGCAGACAGACACAGTTAGTGACTAGCTGGTGAAGGAAGTGGAACATTTATCAGGAGGCCAGATGAATGCTAACTTTTCAGCTGTTAAATATGCACCTGCTATCACTTAGCTGTACACATAATCGCATTGATCAGTGTCTGAGTATGATGTTGATTCAATAAGGAAATTCACAGGTTGAATGCAGAAGCTGAACCCTAACCCAAACCCTTTTAGCACAATCCAAACTGATCTGAAGTTTGTGTCTGTATTAAACCACACCTACTCGAGAGTTCCTTTAGGTCAGACATGTCAAACTCAAGGCCCGCGGGCCGGATTCGGCCCACCACGTCATTTTATGTGGCCCATGAATCCGGCAGCAAAAAAAATAAAAATAATTATATATATCATTTTTTAATTTAAAAAAAATTAAAAGTTAGACTTGAAATTAAAAATATCCCCATGGTCGAAATTATGAGATAGAAAGTTGAAATTAGGAGATAGCATGTTGTCTGTGTGCCGACATATCCCAACAGGTGGACAGGAGAGGCATCAGCCCATAAAGCGGTTTTCCAATAAGGGATTGATTTGAAAATGATCGACAAATAATCCCAAAATGTCCACAAAGAGAACAATTGATGAAAAATGGGAAAAACTAATACATGTTTGAAAAAGCAAATACATGTTTGTGCTTCAAGGAGAAAAAACAGTTTGTCTTCTGTGCTATGAGGCAGCGTCAGTGATGAAGGAATACAATTTACGTCGGCATTTTGACACCAAACACGGAGCTAAATTTAGCCTCCAAGAAAAACATAAAATTGTCCAAGAATTAAAAGCCAGACTGCAATCGCAGCAGAATATATTTACAAAAGCTACAGCCCAGTGCCTGCTTAAAGGTATGTGAGCAGGTGAGCGCCGACCAGTTACAGACTTTTACAAATGTCAGTTTGCGAAGAAACGCCATCGCAGACAGAGTTCAGGAACTAGCAGGCAATCTAACAACACAGCTAGCTGAAGAGACGAGCAGTTACTTAGAACAACAGCTGGCCTGAAAGATCAGAAAGAACAGAAAATTTTACCTTAGTGAGGATGTGTGGTTCACCCCATGCATCTTTAGGTATGACCCATTTTTAACAAGGTGTGATTGGTTGATCCAAAACAAAGGAAAATACACTGCCTAATCATAATAATAATAAACTTTATTTATAAAGCACTTTTAAGAGACAAGTTTACAAAGCACTTCACATACATAAAGACAAAGTACATAGTGTAATTACAAAGGTCAACGCAGCCAAGAAATAGAGACATAGATAATGAATGAAAATCTTAAGAATAAATCAATAAATTGAAGCATCAAAGAAAAACAAATGAATAGCCATTTTATAAATATGAGTCTTTAAAAGAGTTTTAATAGGTGACACTGGGGAAATATTTGCATATAATTTAGTCTCTGTTCAGACATGGTGTAATTATGAACTTCTCTGTTAAATAAATTGAAAGCCATAATTTGAAAGTAGCGTGAAAACACAGACCTACTTGTGCAGTAGCCCTTTCACACAAATGTATTTATTTACCATGCTGATAATTGTAGCACTAAATCGATCTGATATTAACAGCTTTTATCAATTCTGTGATTGCTGGCCAGTCTATAGAAGTAGCGTAGCGTTGCATGTGAATCTATAAACCAGCAAACACTGTATAAAAGCTGCATTTTTTCCAGTTGCCAAATATTTTGTGTTGTGATCACTTTCAGTTCTGGCGTGATTACGTTGGATGGGGGATGTGAGCGTGTCTCTAATGTGATCAACCACAGACAAATCTGTATTCAGCGTCTGGAGAACATTTTTCTTTCTACCATTTTCTCCTCTGCTTAAGAAACTTGGAAGTCCTCCCATGAATCATCATCATAAATCATTTCCAACCACTATCTGCCCTTTTTATGAGAAGGGAGAGGGAAGAAATACTTTGTTTATTTGTTTATATAATAAACTTTTTTCTCTTGTTTTTTTCTCTTTTATTTTCAAAAATTACATGTAGGTGACTTTTATAAATTTATTTTTAACTGTCACTACATCCCAAAAAACATATTTTTGCAATACGGGTCATTTGTAGGGATGACAGTGAATAGTCTGCAATTTGATCTAAGGAGTACTATCAGAACTGGATATATTTAGATTTTTACGAAAGATTCTCTAAAATTAGCAGGGGGAGATGTGTAGAAACAGCTCTTTACATTCAGTTTACTCTCTCTAGTTGACCGTCCCTTCACTTCTCTGATGATTTCTTTCTTTCTGTGATTTGCTACAATGTGGAAAATGGATTTTGGACCCAAAGTTCCAACCATGACTGTGTCTCTTTTTCTATCAATCTCTGCTCCATGTCAATACTATTGACAATGCCGCAACTACACCGCACGCACACACACACACACACACACACACACACACACACACACACACACACACACACACACACACACACACACACACACACACAAGACATGGTTTTGCCGAGCAGTCAACTATAGCAAGACTAGATTCAACTTTGTAAATTCTTAGTCGGGAATACCCCTACACATTTGCGTAGAAAGGGGTAAGTTACCTAATTTAAATACGTGCAAATATAAGAGGAGCACCTAGATGCTGTTTGCTTGGTAGCACAGTTTGGGCTGCATTTCACCCTTTATGGTGCTTTATGGTGCCTTGAGAATAACACAATTTATTTTTGTCTAAGACAAAAAGAAACAGCAAGTTTAGCAGCTGCAAAAGCCGTGCAATACGTATGGCCCCTCATTGTTTTGTTCATTGTGCAATATATACAGTATATCAAGCATTACTCTATTTTATAGGCCCAGATGTAGTGATGGCAAATGACAGCACTGGTAAAACTCACTGGAAGACGTAGTCTTATAGACCGCACCAGTCTGATACACTGGATCGATATTTGTGCCAGAACAGACTTTTTTTTAAATGTGACCCATCCACATTGAATAAGATCAACACAATATATCTGGAGAAGGGAAGTTAGACTGGTGTATGCCTGAGGGTCAGGTTTCCTGCTGTATGCAACTAAAATATGTGCTTTTGTTTCCCACTGAGAAGCAGCAGCAGGTGTATGAAGGGCTGTTGGTGCATCCCCGGTCCCATGTGGAGATGCCTGAAGTAGGCCGGCTGCTGAAAGAGATGTCCCTGTCTCTACTGGACCTCCAGGCTCTCTGCAGCATATTGGCTCAGAGAGCACAAGGGAAAGAGCCCAACCTGTCTCTGCTACTGGGCATGAAATGTATGTCGTAACACACACATACACATATACAGTCTTTATGTAAGGCTTTGAGTAACGGTAAAGAGTGAGGTATTTATCTATGATTGGTACAAAGGGCCGTGCATCAGTTAGTGCAAAAAAAACCCACAACTGTGTCCTAATTTGGATGATCGGAGTTCTGTTACGTCTGAGTGAATCGCAACTATGGAGCATCAAAGTCTATGAACCTAAAGAACCAAACAGTCATGGACTGGATCACTAATATATATTAATAATACTAGTAATTCATTTCTAAACAAATTAAGTGAAGAGAAAATGGGGAGGAAATGTAAATGAGCTGTTGATTAGGTCCATTAGTTAATTATTAGTTACATTTTGAGATGCAACATGTTAATTGGAGAGCCAAGCACATCTTGACTCCAGCTCCGCAGATCTTGGATATATTCAGCTGTGAGTATGGTCTTCCACACTGTTAAATCCATATTCAACATCTGTCCTATTGCGTTTTTGGTTCCGGTAAAGGCAAATAATACGACACATCTGCTGTTGGACTTGCAGGTTTCTCACACACCGCTGAAAGGTTGACAGGCTTAGTAATGTTTGCCAACTAATAATTGGATGTTGGCCGTTCTTGGGAGGGGCTTAGCTACGTTTCAATTTACAAGGTAACAGTCTGGCCCACTGTATATTTTCTGCTACCTTGTGATAACGTTTTGCACTGTCTTGCTTCTGTCTAGCATTGAGTGTTTCGATGGAGGACAGTGTCTGCAGAGTGGTGGAAGAAGAAGAAGTGAGGTTCAAGCTGCTAGAGGTCAGCCAGCTCAGGAGAGACATTGATGACCTGAGGAAAAGCATTTCAGACCGCTACGTTCAGTGTAAGGGTGACAGCTGTGTGTCCGAGTGACACCAAGTACCTGCCAGCCCAGTGTGTGTTTCAACTCGTTAACTTCCACATAAAGAATTATGCTAATTATAAAATTCTCCTGGATAACGGCCTTGGATCCAGAAAAAAAGAAGAAGAAAAAAACACTTTCTCTGGAGAAAGATGAGGAATCAGGCCAGCCAGGCCAGTTATCTTGAAATCAGAAGACTAGGGGTTCGATCCCTGGCTCGTCCTTGGGCAAGACACTGAACCCCAAATTTCAAATATATGCATACATAATTGTGAACTAGTTTAGATCCTGATGGTGGCATGGTAGCCTCTGCAATCAGTGTATGTGTATGGAGTGTTAAACGCTTTAAGTGGTCGGAAGACTAGAAAGGCGTTATACAAATGCAAGTCCATTTACCATTCCACATGCAAACACCTGGGGCTTGAGATCGAACCTAGATGCGTTAATTCAATTCAATTCAATTCAATTCAATTTATTTTGTATAGCCCAAAATCAAAACATTTTCTCAGAGGGCTACACATATGACATACAATGTCCCGGGAATCTCACATCAGTAAAGGAAAAACTCCCCCCAAAAAAAACCTTAAAGGGGAGAAAAAAAGGAAGAAACCTTAGGGAGGGCAACAGAGGAGGGATCCCTCTATCAGGATGGACAGAAGTGCTCTTCCCACTGAGCCACAGTTGCCCCTAAAACAGTAAAAAAAAAAAAGAATCAAAACAACTTCTTTCTATTCTTGTACAAAGTATATAAATCACAAAGTTTCAAGGATTTTAAGGGCCCATTTGTAATGCAAAACTCGCAGAGAAACTGCAGTTCTATGTTTTATTCGTATCCGCCAGATTTGTAAAAGCGCAACTGTTTGCTACATACATAACAATTTCAGAATGTGATATGCCAATGATGTATTTCCAGCTTGAAGCGCTGCTCCCACATGGCCCAAAAATTTGTGAATTTAATGTTTTAAATAAATACTACAAGCTTGGAAAAGAGCACATTCAGGCATAGTCCGAGTGATATACAATAAATAGGAATGTTCAAACTGGATATGCATATTAACCGTTGTAATTCCAGCTTCAGCTATGTGGAACTCATGCAACTCTTCTGTGCTGCTTATCAGACTTCTAGACGTTACACAACCGTAATGTCTAAAAAAGTAGTACAAACTGTAATACGAACTGTGCATATGTGTTGATAAACACATGCACAGTCCTATGGTTGATGAAAGTCAACCATAGGACTCCGTTGTAATGCAATGGGCAGACAATAAATAATGGCATCATGCAATGTATCATTTTCCATTTGTCACCTTTTAAATGCTTATTGTTTCCAGTTACTGTTGGGGGAAACTTGCAGCCAAAGAAGCTGAAAGAGCAAACTAAAACAGCGCATGCACTTTTTGGTCGATTCAGTGTTCTGAACAAGCAGGCATGGTAGAGAATGAATTAGTTCCACTACAAGCCTGATCTATTAAACAAACAAACTGTCAGATATGTTTTGTCCCTATGATTTCATTGGTTTGTACCAAAACCAAGGTCAGTTTTGGATGTAGCTGGTGTGTTCAGTCCAACAAGCCACCGGATGGCTTGTTCCTCTATGAGAAATGTTTTTTTTTGTTATTCTTACAGTTTTACTGCCAGAATCTTTGAATGCCAAAGGTTATAAACAGTGATGCTTCCAAGTAGTATTTTTTTTTTAACGGAGGTTTGATCTTATTTGTTCAAATGGAGAATAAAATTATTTTTCCAAAGAAGTTGTAAGATTTCTTACAAACTGGTGTCAGAATATTTGCAGTAAATTGAATGTGCTTTATTGCATGTGCACAAGCAAGAATTATCTGTACTTCAACAATGCTCAATGGGCAGTACACTGAGAAAAATCAAACGTATTGAGAAGTTATTCAAAGTAATTGGAAGATTTCCCTAAATGTAAACCAGAAGCACATAACCACTGAAAACAGTATACTGAAGAAAAAGAAAATGAGTTTTGTATTGTACACGACGAAAGGGTGGAAGCGTGGAGAAAGAGGTGAAGACATGCAAAGCAGAGATAAGAGGTGAGCCAGGTGATGTATCTGTATATCAGGTGGTGACTGTGGCTCAGTGGTGGAGCATGGTCGTCCATCAATCAGAGGATCAGCGGGTCAAACCCCGGCTCCGCTAGTCCATGTCGATGTGTCCTTGCAAGACACTTAATCCCAAATTGCTACATTGCTGTGCCTATGTAACAGTGTTAAAAATGTGCTTTATCATTTCTTATTGTAATATCTGAATTGTGTTTATCATTTAACTATCCTGTTGAGTATGTGTGAATTTTATCTTAATGAGTTATTTTTATTTAGCGTTAAATTTTATTAATGTTTCCTGCGGAAATAGTGTCTCACTTCTTCTGCACCGTCTAAGCTTCCGTAGTCCCGTCTACCTCTCACAATGCTGTTTTGCAAGTTGTGTGGAGAAATGCTGTCGCATGATTTTGTTGTATTCTTCGAAAATGTAACCGTTTATGTTGCACACTTTAATGACTGCTAATATGATCACGTTATCCAGCTGCTACGTGTCAATTTGACCGTTAAAATATATGTTTTGTGGCTGTTTCAAACGTAGTGCTGCAGAGATTTCGGCATTCATTTCCTTGTCTAAATTCTGATATTTTGCATGTTGAGCAGATGTGCAAAGAGAGAGAGAAACTAGAAGGCAATTCATGTGTTGTATATTGTCTTCTGCAGGAGCAAATAAATGCTGGAAAACTATCTTTTGAGTCGTCTCCTATCCGCATCTGTTACACCTGAGGTGTATAAATAAAAAGTTGGATGGGAACCAGAGCCTTCAGTTATCAAGCTACTCTTCTGTTGAACCAGCTTCCAGTTTCAGTCCGGGAGGCAGACACACTCATCACATTTAAGAGTAGGTTTAAGACTTTCCTTTATAACGCATATAGCTAGGGCTGGCTCAGGTTTATAGTTAGGGCTGGCTCAGGTTTATCTTGGACCAGCCCCTAGATAAGCTGCTATAGGCCTAGACTACTGGGGGACTGTTGGAAAAATACAGAATGATATATGCATAATACTTGTACTTTTTCATGTTGCTTGGTAAATGAGAAACAGAAACTGTCTCATTATAGCCATGACCGTCCACAGGATGTCTTTGAAGACAGATAACATTGACGTTTGTTTCAAAGGAAAATAAAGGACTGATTCAACCTGGTACTAACCCTCACTATACTTTGTTATGAAGCTTGTTCATCACTGTGTATAAAAGGACAGAATCTCAGAGTCAGATCTCTGAGCAGCCACGAGACGCATAACTATGTGTTGTATCCTGCTCCTTCTTGCAAGAATAAATCTCCTGATTATTGATTTCACACTTGGTGTCGAGTAGAATTTTTCTAACAGGGACTTCCTAGGATACACTGAGCTCCTCTCTCCTCTTCTCTCTCTCCTTCTGTATGAATTATTGTCCCATTCATGTGCATTATGAATTTTGCTTCTTCCCTGGAGTCTTTGTGCTTTCTAGCCTCGCAGGTTTCCATGGATAATGGTTATACCTGGATCATGGTCTTGCCTCCTGCCGTGGTTCTATCATATGCATTGAATGTGTTGTAACTCTGTTGTTCATTCTGTACACATGACATCTATTGCACTTCTGTCAATCCTGATAGAGGGATCCCTCCTCTGTTGCTCTTCCTAAGGTTTCTTCCTTTTCTTCTCCCTGTTAAAGGGTTTTTTGGGGGGAGCCATCTGAGGCAAATTTGATATTTGTGATTTTCAGCTATACAAAATAAACAGAGTCCAGATTCCCAAGGACGGGAGGATGGGAGGACATTCTGCAATTGGAACATCACCACCTCAGCTGGTCTTGCTAATGAGTTTAATCAGGTTCTTCACTGTACAGTATTTTTACAAACAAACCAAATATGACAACCCTGCATTTTTCATGTTTTCATTTAAAAAAAAAAATATATATATTTTTTTGTAATTGTGTGTATACATATAATTGTGTATATATGGATCAGATCGTTAATCTTTATAAAGACGCTGAAGAGGATGCTGCACAACTGAGCTACTCAGCTGTAGTTTGTGGTACTGTTGAACTTTACTGGGTTGTACTGAGCGGTGTTTCTAATATTTATTCATATTGGATGAAAGAACACCTAAAACCCTATAATTTTAACCTTGCTGAGGTTAACATTTATTGCAGGACTGTTATGTTACAGAACACTGCAGTAGCTTCATCAAGGTCAAATAAGGTACAGGGGAGGTTTGATACAGTAACAACAATAAAACAGTTCATATTTTAATATTTAAATGTATGCCGATGCATCCCCGGTAAAATGGGCTGGGCAAGTCACATCCGGGAATTTGGACCGTAATTGGCTAGATGCTGTCACGAATTCCCCTTCATATAAGTTTGTTTTCATCCTGTCTGCTTGTTTTATTAACTCTCCTG
The DNA here is from genome assembly GCF_023349555.1 of Cebidichthys violaceus. Taxonomy (NCBI): domain Eukaryota; kingdom Metazoa; phylum Chordata; class Actinopteri; order Perciformes; family Stichaeidae; genus Cebidichthys; species Cebidichthys violaceus. Next base: position 35,545 of record NW_027176470.1, read on the forward strand.
TCATTTCAGATCCTACCATTCACACCCAATCACCTCTCATTCCCCTCACCTGGTCCTCCACACCGAATCTCACCTGCAGCCCATTCCCTCATTAGCCCTCACTATTTAGGTCCCCTCACTTGCACTTGTTCCCTGCCAGATTGTCTTGTGTGTTGTTGCAAAGCTCTCCAGCGTACCTTAGATATCGTTCCTGATCAGTCTGTTCCGACCCTGTCTGCCTGTTATTGTTGGAATGCTGATTCAGCATTCCAAGTATTGTTCTTCGAATCTTTATTGTTGGAATGCTGATTCAGCATTCCAAGTATTGTTCTTCGAATCTTTATTGTTATTGTTGGAATGCTGATTCAGCATTCCAAGTATTGTTCTTCGAATCTTTATTCTTCAACTATTTCTTCCGTACGTATTTTGGCACTTAATAACTTCCACATTTCTTAAGCTACAGAAACCGTTCAAATATGAAAATGTTCAGCTTGTCTTTTGCGACTGACTCCTCAATTTTCACTCTACATGCATAATATTTGGATGGAAACGTAGCTAATCTTGTCCTTGTCATAGACATATGACTATGGAATCTCACAGATTTACACATTTGGCACAAAAGCCTTTACTTGAGAGGAAAACCAACTTTCTCCTCCATAGACCCCAATGTTAAAACGTACTTCAAAAAAGTCTTGCACAGACAACCGTACCCCATTTCTAAATCGCCATTGAAGCCACTTTTTTGTACACTACAGACAAAATTTTCGCATGATCTGTTCTTCAAGTCATCCTCCCTCTCCAGTATTAATATTGGAGCAATAGGGGCTATGGTTATGGTGTTTTGGGGGTTTTGTTTGACAGGTGTTTCCCAGTCTTTTCTCATGAAAAGGTGGCCAGGCTCACAGGTGTTCGTGCTTGAGCTAATTACTGATGTAATGATGAAGCCTCACTCTATCTCTCTGTGTGTCTCTCTCTCTCTGCGTGTGTATCTCTCTCTCTCTGTGTCTCTCTCTATCTCTCTGTGTGTCTCTCTCTCTCTGTGTGTGTATCTCTTATACAGTCATTCAGGTATTAGGGACTTTTAGAGGACCCCCCCACACACTCACACACCATTTGAAAATACAAGCCCCACCGAATGAATTCCAACTTAAATGCTTTTGATGAAGCCTGTCATTTAATAACCTGTTTGTGTTTATCTAACATTATGATTCAGTCTCCTCTCCTCCTGTCTAACCCACCCAGCCCCACCCTTTCAAAATAAAAGCCCCATGGATTAACTGTATTTAAACATTAAGCTCAAAATGAGGCTTTTTTGTTGAAATAATTAATGTTCTTACTAATACTACGACAACTACTACTACTGCTGCTAATATTTCTAGTATTACTACTACTGCTACTAATACTACTTCTACTACAACTTTTGCTGTTGCAACTATTACCACTACTACTACTGCTATTATTACTACCACTACTGCTAATACGACCAGTACTACTATTACTTATACTACAACTACTACTACTACTACTGCTGCTATTCATACTACTACCAGTACTAATACTACTACAGCTATTAGTATGAATGCTACGAGTATTTCTACTACTGCTATTACTGCTACTTCAAATACTGCCATTACTATTACTAATACTACTACTTCTTCTACTACTACTACTGTTATATTAAATACAACAACCACTGCTACAGCTATTACTACGACTACTTCTACTACTTCTTCGAATTACTAATACTTCTACTACTAATAATACTTCTACTACTACTATAAATATCTCTAATGCTACTAATACTTCTACTTCAAACAATACTTCTACTACAACTTCTACAAATATCACTACTGCTGACATTTTTTATGCCACAGAAACCATTCGAATATCAAATTGTTCAGCTCTTTCAGGAGAGGGTGATATGACTTTTCATATTTATAATCTTTACATTTTTGAATTATTAAGCTTTTTGCAATTTGTTTTGAATAAGATATCTATGGAGAAAATCTTCAAATCCTGTTAAACTTCTTCAACTTTCAAAGCCTTCTTCTTTCTCATATTTTCAGCTACTGACACCATAGTTAGACGTGTCAAGTAGAAGGGTTTTCAGCAGTGCAGTTTAAATGCTTTTGGGCTTCAACATTTTTCAGACAGGTACTCTCTCATTTCTGTATTTTCAGCAATGTTTTTGCAATTCATTTCAGCTTTCAGCTTTCAGCATTCCAACGCATTTTCAGCAGGAAATGCATTTTCTAGTTGTTGGAATGCTGATTCAGCATTCCAAGTATTATCCTAATCTTTATTGTTGGAATGCTGATTCAGCATTCCAAGTATTGTTCTTCAAATCTTTATTCAGTGTGGCTTTGTGGCACAAGGTACTGCCTGTGCCAAAGCACACTGACTGTAATCCTGCGGGCTTATTATTATTATTATTATTATTCTCAGTCTCACTCACTCAGTACAAATAACTGTTTGTCTGCCTGTCTCTCTCTCCAAATCACTCAGTCAATGTAACTGTCTGTCTGCTTGTCTCTCTCTCCCACACAGTCAGTCCATCTGACTGTCTGTCTGCCTGTCTCTCTCTCCCACACAGTCAGTCCATCTGACTGTCTGCCTGTCTCTCTCTCCCACTCACTCAGTACATATAACTGTCTGTCTGCTCTTCTCATTCAATCCAGATGACTGTCTGTCATCCTGTCTCCCTCACTCACTCAGTACATATAACTGTCTGTCCGCCTGTCTCACTCACTCACTCAGTAGCTATAACTGTCTTTCTGCCTGTCTCACTCACTCACTCACTCACTCACTCACTCACTCAGCACATATAACTGTCTGTCTGCCTGTCTCACTCACTCACTCAGTTCATATAACTGTCTGTTTGCCTGTCTCACTCACTCACTCACTCACTCAATTCATATAACTGTCTGTCTGCCTGTCTCTCTCTCCCACACACTCAGTCCATGTGACTGTCTGTCTGCCTGTCTCTCTCACTCAGTACATATAACTGTCTGTTTGCCTGTCTCACTCATTCACTCAGTACAAATAACTGTCTGTCTGCCTGTCTCACTCACTCAGTACAAATAACTGTTTGTCTGCCTGTCTCTCTCTCCAAATCACTCAGTCAATGTAACTGTCTGTCTGCCTGTCTCTCTCTCCCACACAGTCAGTCCATCTGACTGTCTGTCTGCCTGTCTCTCTCTCCCACACACTCAGTACATATAACTGTCTGTTTGCTCTTCTCATTCAATCCAGATGACTATCTGTCATCCTGTCTCCCTCACTCACTCAGTACATATAACTGTCTGTCCGCCTGTCTCACTCACTCACTCACTCACTCACTCACTCACTCACTCACTCACTCACTCAGTTCATATAACTGTCTGTCTGCCTGTCTCTCTCTCCCACACACTCAGTCCATCTAACTGTCTGTCTGCCTGTCTCTCTCTCCTACTCACTCAGTACATATAACTGTCTGTCTGCTCTTCTCACTCAATCCAGATGACTGTCTGTCTGCCTGTCTCCCTCACTCACTCAGTACAAATAACTGTCTGTCTGCCTTTCTCACTCTCTCACACTCATTCATTCAGTCTCTCTATCTCTGTCTTTCTGTCATTCTGTGTTTCTCTCTCTGTCTTTCTTTCTGTCTCTCCCTCTCTCCCTCTGGCTCTCTCTCTGCTACCACTACTGCTGTTATTCATGCTACTACCAGTACCAATACTACTACAGCTATTAGTACGATTGCTACTAGAACTAATACTACTGCTATCACTTCAAATACTGCCATTACTATTACTACTTCTTCTACTACTACTACTGTTATATTAAATACTACGACCACTACTACAGCTATTACTACGACTACTGATACTACTACTTATACTGCTTCTTCTAATTACTAATACTTCTACTAATAATAATAATACTTCTACTACAACTACAACTTCTACTACTACAAATATCACTACTGCTGATATTTTTTAAGCCACAGAAGCTGTTCGAATATCAAAATATTCAGCTTTTTCAGGAGAGGGGTGATATTTTTCATATTTGTAATCTTTAAACTTTTTGAATTATTAAGCTTTTTGCAATTTGTTTTGAATGGGATATCTATGGAGAAAATCTTCAAATCCTGTTAAACTTCTTCAACTTTCAAAGCCTTCTTTCTCATACTTTCAGCTACAGACACCATAGTTAGACGTTTCAACTAGAAGGGTTTTCAGCAGTGCAGTTTAAATGCTTTCGAGCTTCAACATTTTTCAGACAGGTACTCTTTCATTTCTGTATTTTCAGCAATGTTTTTGCAATTCATTTCAGCTTTCAGCTTTCAGCATTCCAACGCATTTTCAGCAGGAAATGCATTTTCTAGTTATTGTTGGAATGCTGATTCAGCATTCCAAGTATTGTTCTTCAAATCTTTATTCAGTGTGGCTTTGTGGCACAAGACAGTAATACTGCCTGTGCCAAAGCACACTGACTGTAATCCTGCGGGCTTATTCAGTGTGGCTTTGTGGCACAAGGCAGTAATACTGCCTGTGCCAAAGCACACTGACTGTAATCCTGCGGGCTTATTATTATTATTCAGTGTGGCTTTGTGGCACAAGGCAGTAATACTGCCTGTGCCAAAGCACACTGACTGTAATCCTGCGGGCTTATTATTATTATTATTATTATTATTATTATTATTCTCCATCTTCCACATCAGAGTTTGCCGCGAAACTAGTCCCACAGCGTTGCCAACACCTGCTCAAAAAGTAATTCAACACGTGCGGCTTGATCGGGAATCGTGAGCTATGACTTTTATAAGAAATTCGTCCAGCGGTTTCCCCGAAAATCGCGATCTACGATGAAAAATCGGCCCATTGACTTGAATGGGATTTCGGCGTGAAGAAAGCAAAAAAAACACTTAACTTTGGACCCATATTGACCAGCCATACTTTAACGTAGAAACATGATTCAAAGTTTAAAACGTAGACAAATTGATGGACGTTATTGAGCCAAATGGACATTTTGCTAGCTAGCATAGTTTTCATGAAGTCACCGATTTAGTTTCAGCAAAACTTTGGGTCTGTTTCAGATTTTATAATGGGTGTGTATTGCGCAGCTCGTTAAGTGCTAGAGTGATGACATCACGGTCAGAGTGAAGCAGAGCAGGAAAATGTTCTGTGATTTTTCCAAACAAATTGCTCCCATTCCCACAATCTTTACTCTTTATACACCATTTTTGGCCAAAAAGCTTGGAAATCTTGTGCACTTATTTTATTGATTGGACTCATGGTTTTGGTATAAAGTGCATTTGTTTGACAGGTGTTTTCCAGTGTTTTCTCATGAAAAGTCTGCCAAGCTCACAGGTGTTCTTAATTCAGCTAATTACTGATGTTTATAAACAAACAGACTCACAGACTCTCCAGGCCCTGCGTCGTCACCATGGCAACCAGTGACATGCACGCACGCGCTCTCTCTCTCTCTCTCTCTGTCTGTCTGTCTGTCTGTCTCTACACAGAAGGATTAACAAATAAATGTGACTCACAAATGCACGCAGAACAAATATATTTCTGCATTTGTATGTATTTGTGTGTGGATGTTTTGTATTTGTTTGTGGATTTGTGTGTATTTGTTTGTGGATCTCTTCACATTTGTTGGTGGGTTTTTTGAGACTCCCCTGCCTGGCCGGATTCACAAATACGTTTTTTTTAACATGGACCTATCTGTAGCCAATCAGATGTCAGCCTCATTTTCAAGCAATCACATGAGCGCAGCTCTCCCCTCCCCTCCCCACGAGGCTGCCAGCTGTGTTCACACCGAACGCAGGGCGAATTATTCGCGTGATGAGATTACATACAAAGTCTTTGCACAGACGCGATGAGACTGCAGTGATGCGAATTTTGCGCGGCGCGTTTGGGGCGTTTGGAGCGTTTGGAGCGACGCGTTTGGGGCGCTTGGGGCGACGCGCTTGGGGCGTTTGGGGCGACGCGTTTGGGGCGACGCGTTTGGGGCTTTTGGAGCGACGCGTTTGGGGCGTTTGGAGCTTCGCGTTTGGAGCGACGCGTTTGGGGCGTTTGGAGCGACGCGTTTGAAGCGACGCGGTTGGCGCGATGTTCCTCCTGTCATCACTGACGTCCTGTTGTTGTTGAATCAGGAAGTACAAACTGTAGCCATCTGTGTTCACCCAGAGCTCTACGCAGGGACGTGCAGTCAGGGTGTGATGATGAAATGTAAAAAACAAATAATGCTAAAATAAAATAAATATTAATATTTCTCTACTGATCTGCGCTATAAATGTAATTTCTGTATTATTCCAAACATTTTTATAATCAAAATCTCTGAATTAGTGCATGTCCTGTTCAAACAGAGAGGAGACAGTGAGGTGAGGCAGTGACCAGCTGTTCCTCACCTCAGACTGTGAATCCCTCACTAACTGGGTTGAGCGCGTGCTTTTTGCTGTCTCATTCCTGCACACACTGTAATATTTGTAGACACTTTTATTATATGTCCTTTCTTTCCATATAATAGGTACTGTATTTCACGTCTGTGTCGAACATATTTAGTGTTGCTGATCTGACATTAAGGGGAGGCAAACACTACTCTGCCTCAATGAAGGGTGCGCGAGAGCCCAAGGCTCGGGTTTATTGCGTCAATTAACACAGAGCAGATCGACCCAGGCAGGAAGTCAGACACCGATAAGGGATAAAGCATCCGGTAAGTTTTCAAAATAAAAGCGTCAGCTTTAACTTGGTTTAACTTTTTCAAGAGTATGAATCTAAAATGCAAAAAAGAGAGAAGCATTATCTCAATCGAACCTCAACGATACTGCCAGTAACATCAGCGTTTATGTATATATTGCGACGTCTTCGGGCAGTAGAAGCCACACTGTCAAAATTTCTTGCGAAATTTTCTAGTCTAACATTATGATTCAGTCTCCTCTCCTCCTGTCTAACCCACCCAGCCCCACCCTTTCAAAACAAAAGCCCCATGGATTAACTGTATTTAAACATTAAGCTCAAAATGAGGCTTTTTTGTTGAAATAATTAATGTTCTTACTAATACTACGACAACTACTACTACTGCTGCTAATATTTCTAGTATTACTACTACTGCTACTAATACTACTTCTACTACAACTTTTGCTGTTGCAACTATTACCACTACTACTACTGCTATTATTACTACCACTACTGCTAATACGACCAGTACCACTATTACTTATACTACAACTGCTACTACTACTACTACTGCTGCTATTCATACTACTACCAGTACTAATACTACTACAGCTATTAGTATGAATGCTACTAGTATTTCTACTACTGCTATTACTGCTACTTCAAATACTGCCATTGCTATTACTAATACTACTACTTCTTCTACTACTACTACTACTACTGTTATATTAAATACAACAACCACTGCTACAGCTATTACTACGACTACTTCTACTACTTCTTTGAATTACTAATACTTCTACTACTAATAATACTTCTACTACAACTACAACTTCTACTACTACTATAAATATCTCTAATGCTACTAATACTTCTACTTCAAACAATACTTCTACTACAACTTCTACAAATATCAATACTGCTGACATTTTTTAAGCCACAGAAACCATTCGAATATCAAAATGTTCAGCTCTTTCAGGAGAGGGTGATATGACTTTTCATATTTATAATCTTTACATTTTTGAATTATTAAGCTTTTTGAAGTTTGTTTAGAATAAGATATCTATGGAGAAAATCTTCAAATCCTGTTAAACTTCTTCAATTTTCAAAGCCTTCTTCTTTCTCATACTTTCAGCTACAGACACTATAGTTAGACATTTCAACTAGAAGGGTTTTCAGCAGTGCAGTTTAAATGCTTTCGGGCTTCAACATTTTTCAGACAGGTACTCTCTCATTTCTGTATTTTCAGCAATGTTTTTGCAATTCATTTCAGCTTTCAGCTTTCAGCATTCCAACGCATTTTCAGCAGGAAATGCATTTTCTAGTTCTTCAACTTCTATTTCTTCCGTACGTATTTTGGCACTTAATAACTTCAGCATCTTTTCAGCTACAGAAACCTTTGAAATATGAAAATGTTCAGCTTTTCAGGAGAGGGGTGCTATGTCTTTTTATGTTTCTAATCTTTCAACTTTTTTAATTATTAAGCTTTTTGCAATTTTTTTTTGAATGGGATCTCTATGGAGAAACTTTTCAAATCCTCTTAAACTTGTTCAACTTTCAGATCATTCTACTTCCTCATACTTTCAGCTATAGACACGATTTAAGAGCATAAAAAGTGAAAATGCATTTTCAAGCAGTACGGTGCTGAAAACAGCAGGTATTCATGAAATCGACATGAAACTGTGAAAGCAACTGTCCTGAGCCACTTTTTTGAAGAAAGTCTTTGAAACTATGTTTACTTACACAAAATCCACATGGCCAATTCACAGCCTGAAACGTCTTTTAAGAGCAGACAAAGTGAAAATGCATCTCTAGACAGTAAAGAAATGAAAACAGCAGGTATTCATGAAATCATCATGAAGCTGTTAAATCAACTGTCCTGTGCCACTTTTTTGAAGAAAGTCTTTGAAACTATGTTTACTTTCACAAAATCCACTTTTGGCCAATTCACAGCCTGAAACGTCTTTTAAGAGCATAAAAAGTGAAAATGCATCTTCAAGCAGTACGGTGCTGAAAACAGCAGATATTCATGAAATCAACATGAAACTGTGAAAGCAACTGTCCTGAGCCACTTTTTTGAAGAAAGTCTTTGAAACTATGTTTACTGTCACAAAATTCACTTTTCACTTCTTCTCAGCCTGAAACTTTTTTTAAGAGCATAAAAAGTGAAAATGCATCTCTAGGCAGTAAAGTGCTGAAATCAGCAAGTATTCATGAAAGCATCATGAAACTGTTAAATCAACAGTCCTGTGCCACTTTTTTGAAGAAAGTCTTTGAAACTATGTTTACTGTCACAAAATCCACTTTTGGCCAATTCACAGACTGAAACGTCTTTTAAGAGCAAACAAAATGAAAATGAATCTCGAGGCAGTAATGTGCTGAAAACAGCAGGTATTCATGAAAGCATCATAAAACTGTTAAATCAACTGTCCTGAGCCACTTTTTTGAAGAAAGTCTGTGAAACTATGTTTACTGTGACAAAATCCACTTTTGGCCAATTCACAGCCTGAAACGTCTTTTAAGAACATACAAAGTGAAAATGCATCTCTAGGCAGTAAAGTGCTGAAAACAGCAGGTATTCATGAAAACATCATGAAACTGTTAAATCAACTGTCCTGCGCCACTTTTTTGAAGAAAGTCTTTGAAACTATGTTTACTGTCACAAAATCCACTTTTGGCCAATTCACAGCCTGAAACGTCTTTTAAGAGCAGACAAAGTGAAAATGCATCTCCAGGCAGTAAAGTGCTGAAAACAGCAGGTATTCATGAAAGCATCATGAAACTGTTAAATCAAGTGTCCTGAGCCACTTTTCTGAAGAAAATTTCTGAAACTATGTTTACTTTAAAAAAATCTACTTTTCGCTTCTTCCCAGACTGAAACTTTTTTTAAGAGCATAAAAAGTGAAAATGCATCTTCAAGCAGTACGGTGCTGAAAACAGCAGATATTCATGAAAGCATCATGAAACTGTGAAAGCAACTGTCCTGAGCCAATTTTTTGAAGAAAGTCTTTGAAACTATGTTTACTTTCACAAAATCCACTTTTCGCTTCTTCCCAGTCTGAAACGTCTTTTAAGAGCATACAAAGTGAAAATGCATCTCTAGGCAGTAAAGTGCTGAAAACAGCAGGTATTCATGAAAGCATCATGAAACTGTTAAATCAACTGTCCTGTGCAAATTTTTTGAAGAAAGTCTTTGAAACTATGTTTACTGTCACAAAATTCACTTTTCACTTCTTCTCAGCCTGAAACTTTTTTTAAGAGCATAAAAAGTGAAAATGCATCTCTAGGCAGTAAAGTGCTGAAATCAGCAGGTATTCATGAAAGCATCATGAAACTGTTAAATCAACAGTCCTGTGCCACTTTTTTGAAGAAAGTCTTTGAAACTATGTTTACTGTCACAAAATCCACTTTTGGCCAATTCACTGCCTGAAACGTCTTTTAAGAACATACAAAGTGAAAATGCATCTCTAGGCAGTAAAGTGCTGAAAACAGCAGGTATTCATGAAAACATCATGAAACTGTTAAATCAACTGTCCTGCGCCACTTTTTTGAAGAAAGTCTTTGAAACTATGTTTACTGTCACAAAATCCACTTTTGGCCAATTCACAGCCTGAAACGTCTTTTAAGAGCAGACAAAGTGAAAATGCATCTCCAGGCAGTAAAGTGCTGAAAACAGCAGGTATTCATGAAAGCATCATGAAACTGTTAAATCAAGTGTCCTGAGCCACTTTTCTGTAGAAAATTTCTGAAACTATGTTTACTTTAAAAAAATCTACTTTTCGCTTCTTCCCAGACTGAAACTTTTTTTAAGAGCATAAAAAGTGAAAATGCATCTTCAAGCAGTACGGTGCTGAAAACAGCAGATATTCATGAAAGCATCATGAAACTGTGAAAGCAACTGTCCTGAGCCAATTTTTTGAAGAAAGTCTTTGAAACTATGTTTACTTTCACAAAATCCACTTTTCGCTTCTTCCCAGTCTGAAACGTCTTTTAAGAGCATAAAAAGTGAAAATGCATCTCTAGGCAGTAAAGTGCTGAAAACAAAAGGTATCCATGAAAACATCATGAAACTGTTAAATCAACTGTCCTGCGCCACTTTTTTGAAGAAAGTCTTTGAAACTATGTTTACTGTCACAAAATCCACTTTTGGCCAATTCACCGCCTGAAACGTCTTTTAAGAGCATAAAAAGTGAAAATGCATCTCTAGGCAGTACGGTGCTGAAAACAGCAGGTATTCATGAAAACATCATGAAACTGTTAAATCAACTGTCCTGTGCCACTTTTTTGAAGAAAGTCTTTGAAACTATGTTTACTGTCACAAAATCCACTTTTGGCCAATTCACAGCCTGAAACGTCTTTTAAGAACATACAAAGTGAAAATGCATCTCTAGGCAGTAAAGTGCTGAAAACAGCAGGTATTCATGAAAGCATCATGAAACTGTTAAATCAACTGTCCTGTGCCACTTTTTGAAGAAAGTCTTTGAAACTATGTTTACTTTCACAAAATCCAGTTTTGGCCAATTCACAGCCTGAAACGTCTTTTGAGAGCAGACAAAGTGAAAATGCATCTCTAGGCAGTAAAGTGCTGAAAACAGCAGGTATTCATGAAAACATCATCAAACTGTTAAATCAACAGTCCTGTGCCAATTTTTTGAAGAAAGTCTTTGAAACTATGTTTACTGTCACAAAATTCACTTTTCACTTCTTCTCAGCCTGAAACTTTTTTTAAGAGCATAAAAAGTGAAAATGCATCTCTAGGCAGTAAAGTGCTGAAATCAGCAGGTATTCATGAAAGTATCATGAAACTGTTAAATCAACAGTCCTGTGCCACTTTTTTGAAGAAAGTCTTTGAAACTATGTTTACTGTCACAAAATCCACTTTTGGCCAATTCACAGACTGAAACGTCTTTTAAGAGCAAGCAAAATGAAAATGAATCTCGAGGCAGTAATGTGCTGAAAACAGCAGGTATTCATGAAAGCATCATAAAACTGTTAAATCAACTGTCCTGAGCCACTTTTTTGAAGAAAGTCTGTGAAACTATGTTTACTGTCACAAAATCCACTTTTGGCCAATTCACAGCCTGAAACGTCTTTTAAGAACATACAAAGTGAAAATGCATCTCTAGGCAGTAAAGTGCTGAAAACAGCAGGTATTCATGAAAACATCATGAAACTGTTAAATCAACTGTCCTGCGCCACTTTTTTGAAGAAAGTCTTTGAAACTATGTTTACTTTCACAAAATCCACTTTTGGCCAATTCACAGCCTGAAACGTCTTTTAAGAGCAGACAAAGTGAAAATGCATCTCCAGGCAGTAAAGTGCTGAAAACAGCAGGTATTCATGAAAGCATCATGAAACTGTTAAATCAAGTGTCCTGAGCCACTTTTCTGAAGAAAATTTCTGAAACTATGTTTACTTTAAAAAAATCTACTTTTCGCTTCTTCCCAGACTGAAACTTTTTTTAAGAGCATAAAAAGTGAAAATGCATCTTCAAGCAGTACGGTGCTGAAAACAGCAGATATTCATGAAAGCATCATGAAACTGTGAAAGCAACTGTCCTGAGCTAATTTTTTGAAGAAAGTCTTTGAAACTATGTTTACTTTCAGAAAATCCACTTTTCGCTTCTTCCCAGTCTGAAACGTCTTTTAAGAGCATACAAAGTGAAAATGCATCTCTAGGCAGTAAAGTGCTGAAAACAAAAGGTATCCATGAAAACATCATGAAACTGTTAAATCAACTGTCCTGCGCCACTTTTTTGAAGAAAGTCTTTGAAACTATGTTTACTGTCACAAAATCCACTTTTGGCCAATTCACAGCCTGAAACGTCTTTTAAGAGCATAAAAAGTGAAAATGCATCTCTAGGCAGTACGGTGCTGAAAACAGCAGGTATTCATGAAAACATCATGAAACTGTTAAATCAACTGTCCTGTGCCACTTTTTTGAAGAAAGTCTTTGAAACTATGTTTACTGTCACAAAATCCACTTTTGGCCAATTCACAGTCTGAAACGTCTTTTAAGAACATACAAAGTGAAAATGCATCTCTAGGCAGTAAAGTGCTGAAAACAGCAGGTATTCATGAAAGCATCATGAAACTGTTAAATCAACTGTCCTGTGCCACTTTTTGAAGAAAGTCTTTGAAACTATGTTTACTTTCACAAAATCCAGTTTTGGCCAATTCACAGCCTGAAACGTCTTTTGAGAGCAGACAAAGTGAAAATGCATCTCTAGGCAGTAAAGTGCTGAAAACAGCAGGTATTCATGAAAACATCATCAAACTGTTAAATCAACTGTCCTGCGAGACTCTTTTGAAGAAAGTCTTTGAAACTATGTTTACTTTCACAAAATCCACTTTTGGCCAATTCACAGCCTGAAACGTCTTTTAAGAGCAGACAAAGTGAAAATGCATCTCCAGGCAGTAAAGTGCTGAAAACAGCAGGTATTCATGAAAGCATCATGAAACTGTGAAATCAACTGTCCTGAGCCACTTTTTTGAAGAAAATCTCTGAAACTACGTTTACTTTCAAAAAATCTACTTTTCGCTTCTTCCCAGTCTGAAACGTCTTTTAAGAGCATACAAAGTGAAAATGCATCTCTAGGCAGTAAAGTGCTGAAAACAAAAGGTATCCATGAAAACATCATGAAACTGTTAAATCAACTGTCCTGTGCCACTTTTTGAAGAAAGTCTTTGAAACTATGTTTACTTTCACAAAATCCGCTTTTGGCCAATTCACAGCCTGAAACGTCTTTTAAGAGCAGACAAAGTGAAAATGCATCTTCAAGCAGTACGGTGCTGAAAACAGCAGGTATTCATGAAAGCATCATGAAACTGTTAAATCAACAGTCCTGTGCCAATTTTTTGAAGAAAGTCTTTGAAACTATGTTTACTTTCACAAAATCCACTTTTGGCCAATTCACAGCCTGAAACATCTTTTGAGAGCAGACAAAGTGAAAATGCATCTCTAGGCAGTAAAGTGCTGAAAACAGCAGGTATTCATGAAAACATCATCAAACTGTTAAATCAACTGTCCTGCGAGACTCTTTTGAAGAAAGTCTTTGAAACTATGTTTACTTTCACAAAATCCACTTTTGGCCAATTCACAGCCTGAAACGTCTTTTAAGAGCAGACAAAGTGAAAATGCATCTCTAGGCAGTAAAGTGCTGAAAACAAAAGGTATTCATGAAAACATCATGAAACTGTTAAATCAACTGTCCTGTGCCACTTTTTTGAAGAAAGTCTTTGAAACTATGTTTACTGTCACAAAATCCACTTTTGGCCAATTCACAGCCTGAAACGTCTTTTAAGAACATACAAAGTGAAAATGCATCTCTAGGCAGTAAAGTGCTGAAAACAGCAGGTATTCATGAAAACATCATGAAACTGTTAAATCAACTGTCCTGCGCCACTTTTTTGAAGAAAGTCTTTGAAACTATGTTTACTGTCACAAAATCCACTTTTGGCCAATTCACAGCCTGAAACGTCTTTTAAGAGCAGTCAAAGTGAAAATGCATCTCCAGGCAGTAAAGTGCTGAAAACAGCAGGTATTCATGAAAGCATCATGAAACTGTTAAATCAAGTGTCCTGAGCCACTTTTCTGAAGAAAATTTCTGAAACTATGTTTACTTTAAAAAAATCTACTTTTCGCTTCTTCCCAGACTGAAACTTTTTTTAAGAGCATAAAAAGTGAAAATGCATCTTCAAGCAGTACGGTGCTGAAAACAGCAGATATTCATGAAAGCATCATGAAACTGTGAAAGCAACTGTCCTGAGCCAATTTTTTGAAGAAAGTCTTTGAAACTATGTTTACTTTCACAAAATCCACTTTTCGCTTCTTCCCAGTCTGAAACGTCTTTTAAGAGCATACAAAGTGAAAATGCATCTCTAGGCAGTAAAGTGCTGAAAACAAAAGGTATCCATGAAAACATCATGAAACTGTTAAATCAACTGTCCTGCGCCACTTTTTTGAAGAAAGTCTTTGAAACTATGTTTACTGTCACAAAATCCACTTTTGGCCAATTCACAGCCTGAAACGTCTTTTAAGAGCATAAAAAGTGAAAATGCATCTCTAGGCAGTACGGTGCTGAAAACAGCAGGTATTCATGAAAACATCATGAAACTGTTAAATCAACTGTCCTGTGCCACTTTTTTGAAGAAAGTCTTTGAAACTATGTTTACTGTCACAAAATCCACTTTTGGCCAATTCACAGCCTGAAACGTCTTTTGAGAGCAGACAAAGTGAAAATGCATCTCTAGGCAGTAAAGTGCTGAAAACAGCAGGTATTCATGAAAACATCATCAAACTGTTAAATCAACTGTCCTGCGAGACTCTTTTGAAGAAAGTCTTTGAAACTATGTTTACTGTCACAAAATCCACTTTTGGCCAATTCACAGCCTGAAACGTCTTTTGAGAGCAGACAAAGTGAAAATGCATCTCCAGGCAGTAAAGTGCTGAAAACAGCAGGTATTCATGAAAGCATCATGAAACTGTGAAATCAACTGTCCTGAGCCACTTTTTTGAAGAAAATCTCTGAAACTACGTTTACTTTCAAAAAATCTACTTTTCACTTCTTCCCAGTCTGAAACGTCTTTTAAGAGCATACAAAGTGAAAATGCATCTCTAGGCAGTAAAGTGCTGAAAACAAAAGGTATCCATGAAAACATCATGAAACTGTTAAATCAACTGTCCTGCGCCACTTTTTTGAAGAAAGTCTTTGAAACTATGTTTACTTTCACAAAATCCACTTTTGGCCAATTCACAGCCTGAAACGTCTTTTAAGAGCAGACAAAGTGAAAATGCATCTTCAAGCAGTACGGTGCTGAAAACAGCAGGTATTCATGAAAGCATCATGAAACTGTTAAATCAACAGTCCTGTGCCACTTTTTTGAAGAAAGTCTTTGAAACTATGTTTACTGTCACAAAATCCACTTTTGGCCAATTCACAGCCTGAAACGTCTTTTGAGAGCAGACAAAGTGAAAATGCATCTCTAGGCAGTAAAGTGCTGAAAACAGCAGGTATTCATGAAAACATCATCAAACTGTTAAATCAACTGTCCTGCGAGACTCTTTTGAAGAAAGTCTTTGAAACTATGTTTACTTTCACAAAATCCACTTTTGGCCAATTCACAGCCTGAAACGTCTTTTAAGAGCAGACAAAGTGAAAATGCATCTTCAAGCAGTACGGTGCTGAAAACAGCAGATATTCATGAAATCAACATGAAACTGTTAAATCAACTGTCCTGCGCCACTTTTTTGAAGAAAGTCTTTGAAACTATGTTTACTATCACAAAATCCACTTTTGGCCAATTCACAGCCTGAAACGTCTTTTAAGAGCAGACAAAGTGAAAATGCATCTCCAGGCAGTAAAGTGCTGAAAACAGCAGGTATTCATGAAAACATCATGAAACTGTAAAATAAACTGTACTGTGCCACTTTTTTGAAGAAAGTCTTTGAAACTATGTTTACTTTCACAAAATCCACTTTTGGCCAATTCACAGCCTGAAACGTCTTTTAAGAACATACAAAGTGAAAATGCATCTCTAGGCAGTACGGTGCTGAAAACAGCAGGTATTCATGAAAACATCATGAAACTGTTAAATCAACTGTCCTGTGCCACTTTTTTGAAGAAAGTCTTTGAAACTATGTTTACTGTCACAAAATCCACTTTTGGCCAATTCACAGCCTGAAACGTCTTTTAAGAACATACAAAGTGAAAATGCATCTCTAGGCAGTAAAGTGCTGAAAACAGCAGGTATTCATGAAAACATCATGAAACTGTTAAAGCAACTGTCCTGAGCCAATTTTTTGAAGAAAGTCTTTGAAACTATGTTTACTGTCACAAAATCCACTTTTCGCTTCTTCCCAGCCTGAAACTTTTTTTAAGAGCATAAAAAGTGAAAATGCATCTTCAAGCAGTAAAGTGCTGAAAACAAAAGGTATACATGAAAACATCATGAAACTGTTAAATCAACTGTCCTGCGCCACTTTTTTGAAGAAAGTCTTTGAAACTATGTTTACTGTCACAAAATCCACTTTTGGCCAATTCACAGCCTGAAACGTCTTTTAAGAGCAGACAAAGTGAAAATGCATCTCTAGGCAGTAAAGTGCTGAAAACAGCAGGTATTCATGAAAACATCATGAAACTGTAAAATAAACTGTACTGTGCCACTTTTTTGAAGAAAGTCTTTGAAACTATGTTTACTTTCACAAAATCCACTTTTGGCCAATTCACAGCCTGAAACGTCTTTTAAGAGCAGACAAAGTGAAAATGCATCTCCAGGCAGTAAAGTGCTGAAAACAGCAGGTATTCATGAAAGCATCATGAAACTGTTAAATCAAGTGTCCTGAGCCACTTTTCTGAAGAAAATTTCTGAAACTATGTTTACTTTGAAAAAATCTACTTTTCGCTTCTTCCCAGACTGAAACTTTTTTCAAGAGCATAAAAAGTGAAAATGCATCTTCAAGCAGTACGGTGCTGAAAACAGCAGATATTCATGAAAACATCATGAAACTGTTAAATCAACTGTCCTGTGCCACTTTTTGAAGAAAGTCTTTGAAACTATGTTTACTTTCACAAAATCCACTTTTGGCCAATTCACAGCCTGAAACGTCTTTTAAGAGCATACAAAGTGAAAATGCATCTCTAGGCAGTAAAGTGCTGAAAACAGCAGGTTTTCATGAAAGCATCATGAAACTGTTAAATAAACTGTACTGTGCCACTTTTTGAAGAAAGTCTTTGAAACTATGTTTACTGTCACAAAATCCACTTTTCGCTTCTTCCCAGACTGAAACTTTTTTTAAGAGCATAAAAAGTGAAAATGCATCTTCAAGCAGTAAAGTGCTGAAAACAGCAGGTTTTCATGAAAGCATCATGAAACTGTTAAATCAACTGTCCTGCGCCACTTTTTTGAAGAAAGTCTTTGAAACTATGTTTACTGTCACAAAATCCACTTTTGGCCAATTCACAGCCTGAAACGTCTTTTGAGAGCAGACAAAGTGAAAATGCATCTCCAGGCAGTAAAGTGCTGAAAACAGCAGGTATTCATGAAAACATCATCAAACTGTTAAATCAACTGTCCTGCGAGACTCTTTTGAAGAAAGTCTTTGAAACTATGTTTACTTTCACAAAATCCACTTTTGGCCAATTCACAGCCTGAAACGTCTTTTAAGAGCAGACAAAGTGAAAATGCATCTCCAGGCAGTAAAGTGCTGAAAACAGCAGGTATTCATGAAAGCATCATGAAACTGTTAAATCAAGTGTCCTGAGCCACTTTTCTGAAGAAAATTTCTGAAACTATGTTTACTTTGAAAAAATCTACTTTTCGCTTCTTCCCAGACTGAAACTTTTTTTAAGAGCATAAAAAGTGAAAATGCATCTTCAAGCAGTACGGTGCTGAAAACAGCAGATATTCATGAAAACATCATGAAACTGTTAAATCAACTGTCCTGTGCCACTTTTTGAAGAAAGTCTTTGAAACTATGTTTACTTTCACAAAATCCACTTTTGGCCAATTCACAGCCTGAAACGTCTTTTAAGAGCATACAAAGTGAAAATGCATCTCTAGGCAGTAAAGTGCTGAAAACAGCAGGTATTCATGAAAACATCATGAAACTGTTAAAGCAACTGTCCTGAGCCAATTTTTTGAAGAAAGTCTTTGAAACTATGTTTACTGTCACAAAATCCACTTTTCGCTTCTTCCCAGCCTGAAACTTTTTTTAAGAGCATAAAAAGTGAAAATGCATCTTCAAGCAGTAAAGTGCTGAAAACAAAAGGTATCCATGAAAACATCATGAAACTGTTAAATCAACTGTCCTGCGCCACTTTTTTGAAGAAAGTCTTTGAAACTATGTTTACTGTCACAAAATCCACTTTTGGCCAATTCACAGCCTGAAACGTCTTTTAAGAGCAGACAAAGTGAAAATGCATCTCCAGGCAGTAAAGTGCTGAAAACAGCAGGTATTCATGAAAACATCATGAAACTGTAAAATAAACTGTACTGTGCCACTTTTTTGAAGAAAGTCTTTGAAACTATGTTTACTTTCACAAAATCCACTTTTGGCCAATTCACAGCCTGAAACGTCTTTTAAGAACATACAAAGTGAAAATGCATCTCTAGGCAGTAAAGTGCTGAAAACAGCAGGTATTCATGAAAACATCATGAAACTGTTAAATCAACTGTCCTGTGCCACTTTTTTGAAGAAAGTCTTTGAAACTATGTTTACTGTCACAAAATCCACTTTTGGCCAATTCACAGCCTGAAACGTCTTTTAAGAACATACAAAGTGAAAATGCATCTCTAGGCAGTAAAGTGCTGAAAACAGCAGGTATTCATGAAAACATCATGAAACTGTTAAAGCAACTGTCCTGAGCCAATTTTTTGAAGAAAGTCTTTGAAACTATGTTTACTGTCACAAAATCCACTTTTCGCTTCTTCCCAGCCTGAAACTTTTTTTAAGAGCATAAAAAGTGAAAATGCATCTTCAAGCAGTAAAGTGCTGAAAACAAAAGGTATCCATGAAAACATCATGAAACTGTTAAATCAACTGTCCTGCGCCACTTTTTTGAAGAAAGTCTTTGAAACTATGTTTACTGTCACAAAATCCACTTTTGGCCAATTCACAGCCTGAAACGTCTTTTAAGAGCAGACAAAGTGAAAATGCATCTCCAGGCAGTAAAGTGCTGAAAACAGCAGGTATTCATGAAAACATCATGAAACTGTAAAATAAACTGTACTGTGCCACTTTTTTGAAGAAAGTCTTTGAAACTATGTTTACTTTCACAAAATCCACTTTTGGCCAATTCACAGCCTGAAACGTCTTTTAAGAGCAGACAAAGTGAAAATGCATCTCCAGGCAGTAAAGTGCTGAAAACAGCAGGTATTCATGAAAGCATCATGAAACTGTTAAATCAACAGTCCTGTGCCACTTTTTTGAAGAAAGTCTTTGAAACTATGTTTACTGTCACAAAATCCACTTTTCGCTTCTTCCCAGACTGAAACTTTTTTTAAGAGCATAAAAAGTGAAAATGCATCTTCAAGCAGTAAAGTGCTGAAAACAAAAGGTATCCATGAAAACATCATGAAACTGTTAAATCAACTGTCCTGTGCCACTTTTTTGAAGAAAGTCTTTGAAACTATGTTTACTGTCACAAAATCCACTTTTGGCCAATTCACAGCCTGAAACGTCTTTTAAGAGCATAAAAAGTGAAAATGCATCTCTAGGCAGTACGGTGCTGAAAACAGCAGGTATTCATGAAAGCATCATGAAACTGTTAAAAAAACTGTACTGTGCCACTTTTTTGAAGAAAGTCTTTGAAACTATGTTTACTGTCACAAAATCCACTTTTCGCTTCTTCCCAGACTGAAACTTTTTTTAAGAGCATAAAAAGTGAAAATGCATCTTCAAGCAGTAAAGTGCTGAAAACAGCAGGTTTTCATGAAAGCATCATGAAACTGTTAAATCAACTGTCCTGCGCCACTTTTTTGAAGAAAGTCTTTGAAACTATGTTTACTGTCACAAAATCCACTTTTGGCCAATTCACAGCCTGAAACGTCTTTTGAGAGCAGACAAAGTGAAAATGCATCTCCAGGCAGTAAAGTGCTGAAAACAGCAGGTATTCATGAAAACATCATCAAACTGTTAAATCAACTGTCCTGCGAGACTCTTTTGAAGAAAGTCTTTGAAACTATGTTTACTTTCACAAAATCCACTTTTGGCCAATTCACAGCCTGAAACGTCTTTTAAGAGCAGACAAAGTGAAAATGCATCTCCAGGCAGTAAAGTGCTGAAAACAGCAGGTATTCATGAAAGCATCATGAAACTGTTAAATCAAGTGTCCTGAGCCACTTTTCTGAAGAAAATTTCTGAAACTATGTTTACTTTGAAAAAATCTACTTTTCGCTTCTTCCCAGACTGAAACTTTTTTTAAGAGCATAAAAAGTGAAAATGCATCTTCAAGCAGTACGGTGCTGAAAACAGCAGATATTCATGAAAACATCATGAAACTGTTAAATCAACTGTCCTGTGCCACTTTTTGAAGAAAGTCTTTGAAACTATGTTTACTTTCACAAAATCCACTTTTGGCCAATTCACAGCCTGAAACGTCTTTTAAGAGCATACAAAGTGAAAATGCATCTCTAGGCAGTAAAGTGCTGAAAACAGCAGGTATTCATGAAAACATCATGAAACTGTTAAAGCAACTGTCCTGAGCCAATTTTTTGAAGAAAGTCTTTGAAACTATGTTTACTGTCACAAAATCCACTTTTCGCTTCTTCCCAGCCTGAAACTTTTTTTAAGAGCATAAAAAGTGAAAATGCATCTTCAAGCAGTAAAGTGCTGAAAACAAAAGGTATCCATGAAAACATCATGAAACTGTTAAATCAACTGTCCTGCGCCACTTTTTTGAAGAAAGTCTTTGAAACTATGTTTACTGTCACAAAATCCACTTTTGGCCAATTCACAGCCTGAAACGTCTTTTAAGAGCAGACAAAGTGAAAATGCATCTCCAGGCAGTAAAGTGCTGAAAACAGCAGGTATTCATGAAAACATCATGAAACTGTAAAATAAACTGTACTGTGCCACTTTTTTGAAGAAAGTCTTTGAAACTATGTTTACTTTCACAAAATCCACTTTTGGCCAATTCACAGCCTGAAACGTCTTTTAAGAACATACAAAGTGAAAATGCATCTCTAGGCAGTAAAGTGCTGAAAACAGCAGGTATTCATGAAAACATCATGAAACTGTTAAATCAACTGTCCTGTGCCACTTTTTTGAAGAAAGTCTTTGAAACTATGTTTACTGTCACAAAATCCACTTTTGGCCAATTCACAGCCTGAAACGTCTTTTAAGAACATACAAAGTGAAAATGCATCTCTAGGCAGTAAAGTGCTGAAAACAGCAGGTATT
>NW_027176471.1:0-2500 GCF_023349555.1 Cebidichthys violaceus
TCCGCCTGTTGTTTGAAGTCTGGAGTTTTTCCAGCTAAAATCATAATTTTTTTTTTAAGGCTTTTAAAAGGTTTGACATCTTTCAACGCACGGCGTCTTTGCATCAGTCAACATAATATTGGATCATTTGCAAACAAAATGTCTCCATCAGCTCTGCCAGCTCCCGTTTAGTCACCTCATAAATGAGTCAGATCCTTATTTTTGGGCTGCTCAAATAAAAACTCCAAGAAACGAACGGCTTCAAACAAACGGGGACAATGCAGCTTATTGGTGAACTATCTAGAGGCATGGTCTTTTGGGTAACTGTAACAGTGGTACATAGTAATGAATACAGAAAAACCAACCTAAAGTATTTAGAAAAAAAGGTTTTGTTCATTATTCTTGTCATATTGTCTCCAATCTGAAGGACTGTACAGGAGGGATCAACGATATTCCTCCTAATAATCGAACTTCATCTGGTGTTTTGGGGGAAAACAGAATTGTGGAATTTTACTGGTATTTCTATCCAATCTTTAATAATGGGATATTCCCGACACGGTTGTTGTTGAAACTGTAGAGATCGGAGAGTCAAACTTTTTTTTTTTTTTGAAATTTGTACATGTTTTGTGTGATTGTCTGTTCTGCAGTTTTAAATTCCAGCCGAATGAGTCTCTTCAGTTTGCGGAGGGTTTGCTTTCTCCTCTGTTTGCTTGTTTGCTTGAGGAAAAACATCCTAATCGCCTCTTAGCTGCATGCGGATCGGCTCGACATGTCAAGCTGTTAACCTTACTCGCCACTTGACCGACGGGTTAACGTCGTACCGTCAACTTAAAAACGTATAAATAATGTGACGTATCTAAATCAAATCAATTCTTAAGTACGGTAAACAGACAGCAGTGCGTTAAAACGAGTATATTGTAAAAGTGATCCTCTGAGGATTAGCAGGCACGATAAGTCTGTGTGTAAATATGCTGTGTGATTAGTTTTCATTAAACCACATCTTCGATACGCTTTTTGCTATCCGAGCACAAAGGCCAGATGTTAATATGGAATGGAAACCACTACGTCACATGAAGACGTAGTTGCTACTTCTGTACGTGTCGGGTTTTAGGTGTAAATCGATGCTGACGCCCTCCTGTTTGGTTTTTTTCCAGGCGCGTTACAAACAGAGTCTGGACCCCACGGTGGACGAGGTGAAGAAGCTGTGCACGTCGCTGAGACGCAACGCCAAAGAGGAGCGAGTCCTCTTCCACTACAACGGCCACGGGGTGCCAAGGCCCACTGTCAACGGGGAGATCTGGGTTTTTAATAAGGTACGTTCATAGACGGTACCCGTGGACTTCTAGACCTTTACCGGGTCCAAGGAAAATGTCGTCCTCTGTTGCTGAGGCGCTCTAGGCGGTGGTGGTGAGGTGAGCTAGCGCTATCTGGTAGCTGTGAGCCTCTCGACCATAAATAGGCGCAAGCTGTTGAGCCAATAACGTCAAACTATACCTCTATATCAGGGGTCTTCAACGTCTTTCAGGCCAAAGACCCCCAAACTGATGGAGCAGGGACCCCCGACTATATATAATTGTATAATATTGTGTTTTATATTAAACTGGGCCTAGTGCCATGTATACACATACCTTGTTATTGTGCATTCAATGCTAATCTATTCAATAATACATATTCATATGTTCATGTTTTTATTTTAAAGGTACAGTGAGTAGGGTTAAACACACCTTGTATGATGATCATGCATACAAGCTATTCAAATTGACGTTTTTATTTTAAACATAAATGTGGAAACGAATGTGAGTGATGGCCTATTAGTACCACTGCCATGCATACACATACCTGTTGTCTTGCATACAATACATGAACTATTAAAATAATGGACAGATTCATGTTTGGGGGGAAAAAAAAGTAAAAAAAAAAAAGGTCTAATCAACCAAAAATTCCCCCTAGGGGTCGCGGACTCCCGTGTTGAAGACCTCTGCTCTATATTATGTCCCAAATCTGCATTCCTTTGGAGCATCGGTAGTAATTATTAACACAAGCGGTACAATCAGGAAGAGAAAATCCCGACGTGACGTAAAAAGCTCGGGACGGTTCGGCAATAGAAACGCAGGCAAAGTAAGGAAGCGCCTCTGAAAAGGGTCCGGGGGCTTCTTGGAAAGCTCCCGTGGTCAAGACTCCATGATCTCAGGGTTGAGCTGCACTGAGGCAAAGACTCGATCCTGTTCGCCTCCTTGTCCTATAAGTAAGCACCCTCTCACAATGATGCACCGCTGCTGTCTGAGCTCAGCTGTTGCCTCCTAGTCCCCAGTGCACCCTCGGGCCTTATATCCTCTCCTCCTTTTGTCCTACTACCTTTTCCTCCACCCTCATTTTACCTCTTCTACTTATTCCTTTAAAATGAAGCTGCTGAAACGGGGATCGGTGGGGTTCGGTGTTATAACACCTTTATTATACTCATTGCCTCTGTCTGTTTCTGTCCATCTCACCCTCCCTCATTATATTTTTCCTCTTTTCAACT
>NW_027176471.1:7500-35000 GCF_023349555.1 Cebidichthys violaceus
AGTGGACGCAAAATCAATAAAATCGAGGTACTGCCCAAAATGGTCGGCCGCACATTGAGTCCAGTGTCTTGATGGACGCAGCAAAGACAAAACGCAGTAGAGCACAGTAAAGAAAAGGATCGTTTAACGTGTGCGCACAGCCAGCCACCAGGAGGCGATCACGATGTTTTTTGGCTTCACTTTTGGGGAGCTAGCCTGTGTAAAGATGCGCTGAGCGTTGCACAGCTGTAGTCCAGACTAGAAGAGTAATATACTTTTATATTACTTCTTCAAACAGAGAACAGACTGAATTCTTATTGCATTCCGTTAATGTCATCGCTGTGAACGATACACAGCGATGACAAGTGCAGTCAATAAAACAAAATAATAACTCCGTTTAAAAATGGATGAGCAACACGATGCAAGGCTTCATGGAGTGTTTTGCAGAAAAGAGGCGACGATAACAATAATGATATGATAATCTCCTTCCCTAATTTCATACTAAAATTGGGCAGAGCTGCAAAAAAATGAACACCGATTATTAAAGTCCTCTCAGCGAACCACAGAAGAACTCCCAGAAACAAATCAACAGTACATCAGCAAACTGAGCACATAAATAGTGCATTGGCTTCCAAATACAATTAAAGTTCCACATCATATGCAAGCCTGCTCAATTTTTCCATTTTCATATTTGCAAGTATTGACTAATCCGCCCCAGCGATAACATCTAATTCTGTATTTAGAATGGGCAAGATGATTGTTTACCACTAAACACCGCCTGCTTAGGGAGCAAGCGAGAGGAAAATTCCCTCTCTGGGATCGATGAGCGATCACATTATCATCACATTATCATTTGGCTCGTAGTACAAGGAGGCAAACCTGCAAAAAAAAAAAAAAAGCAGTGATTTGTATCTTCTGCATTCACGTTTTCCTCTTTTTGTTCTGCACCAGATAGAAAACAAAGGGGAGGGGAGGGGAGGGGTCAGTTTTCAATGTGGCACACACACACACACACACACACACACACACACACACACACACTACGTCTCCGCGATGGACGAGGTACAGCAGATCCCTTCTGTAAATACGTAGAATGGATGCCTTTCTGCTCTCGGTGAAGTCTGTTGCTGAAAGTTGACAAGTGACCAAAATGAATCGCAGATTAGTCTTTTGTAGAAAAGTTTTCTGGGGGGGGGGGGGGGGAATGATTCAACGCCAAATCTGAGCAGCGTCAACAGCTTGCAGAACAGTAAGAACAGGCTTGTGTAGGTGGTAGCAGGGCGCTAGTGCCTTCACCTGGACATTTGCACAAACTCACACTGTGACTTCAGATTAGTGCTCAAATTTACTTTTTTTCAAGTATGACAGTAACAAAGAGGTCTCCTTCAGCTTTTGTATTTCGTCCGACTCGCTTCACTACGTATCTTGTACGTCAGCCTTGAAGCTGCTGCTCTTTAATCTGTCCCTGACCTTTTTTTATTCCATGTCTTATCTGGTCTTCAGCCCAACTTCATCGTCCTGTCTCCCTCTAGCACTGCCACAATACCAAGACTTTCACTTGTGACGATGCTAAATTTCCATGCCTGGCTCCTGTAATATTGGAGCAAACAAGAAACGTCGGTCTCGGGTCAAAAGGGAAGCGCTTTGAATAGCCGCTCGGCTCAAAGGGATGCTCTCCACGTCTTTTTGTCTGGCGCGTCACCTCTTTAAAGTCAGATCGTCTGTCACCCCCAGCTCCTCATCTCATTCTGACCCTCCGTCATTCATCTCCCTAGACAAGAGGTCAGCTTTCAATAATTTAATCCAGATTCATAATGAGATCACTTTCTGTGGTTGCTGCAGTCTCCAGTCTTTTACGTTTTGGTTTACACATGTGCCTCAGGGTGTCGTCGCGGTCCCCCCGATGAATCACTGTGACGTTTTGTGTGTTCAGGTCGCGGCCATCAACCCCAGCCACCCGCTCGCTCAGATGCCGCTGCCGCCCTCCATGAAGAACTGCATCCAGCTGGCTGCCTGCGAGGCCAGCGAGCTGCTGCCCATGAACCCCGACCTCCCGGCCGACCTCTTCACCTCCTGCCTCACCACGCCCATCAAGATCGCCCTCAGATGGTAATGTTCCTCTCGCACGTTTACCTCCCTTCTCTCTGCCAAAAATCTGTTTCCCGCCGAGCATTAAAAGTCTGAAACATTCCAGATGGTAGATTTAGGTTATGTCTTATATTTTGTGCTGAAGTAAGGGGTAGCTGGGATTTTTTTTTTGTCACCGAACTGTTGACACGTAAGCAGTGTTTTTCCCAGTAATGAATCCAAACGGCCTTTAAACAGCGGCGGCAGAGACTTCGTTATGGTCTTATCTTAGCGGGTAAGAAAATGTGATAGAAACTTTCTACTCTGGAAGGATTTAAATCACTTTTCTGCTCATGATTGCTTCAATTTTTTGCGTTCCAACTAAAGGTAAATACTATGCATTTGAATACCGTGTATCGAAGCGTTCGGGTCAGCCTCAGCAGAGACCTGCTCAGGATTTCAGCCGTGATGCGAAAAAATGTAAACGGACGCATCATCCACAGCTACGCCAAGGATGACGATCCCCCTGCGGAGGACGCGTCGGTACAATTCAGAAGAAATGCGCTCAGGCTTTGGCTGATACAATGGCCTGATGTGAAAGCAGCGTGATGCATCACTCAAGAGGACTGTACTGATGCAGCTTGGAGCTGAACCACGGCGGGAGCACACGGGTTGCATCAGACAGTCAGCTGTGTGTGTGTGTGTGTGTGTGTGGGTGGGGGGGCCTTGCACACCGAGGCATAGGTGATTGCATCACCTCCGATCTCCCCGTCAACACACACACATGTCATCCATTTTCCACATACGCATGTGCTGTGACTTCACATCCTGTATGTAGGGCAATTTGTCAGAAGCAACACGTTTCAAAAGTTGGCTTCCGATGCTCGATCGCGTTCCTTGTTTTGTGTTCTCTGGACGATGCAGGCGAGCAGCTCGGCTTCCTCGGACCGAACGGATATCTGCGCAGGCGTGGTGTAGTCTGTGGTGCCATGAATCATTGCTTACCCGCGCGGTTCTTTGCATTTTAAATGACTTCATTTACTATGCAAACCACTAAAAGTCACAGGGAGGATTTAAGAAACTTTCCGTGTGTGATTGTGAAAGAGGAGGACTATTTTTTAAAAGTCTGTAAGTGGTGATGGCAGCTTGTCTTCAGGAGGTGTCCTGCAGCTAGCTGAATGTTTCTTTTTCCCCTCTGCCAGATATGTTGAAGAGTTTCGTTTATCTTCCTCCGCTCTAAATCCACACCCCACCGTGACCTTCAGCATAATGAGGTCTCGGTATGATACCATTAATATTGATATCCTTTACCAACATTTCAGAGAACAAGTTACTGAAAGCCTGCTGAATAGTATTGACGGAGCTATTCCTTAATACCCTCTGCCTTCAAGAAAAGGGATGTTATGGATTGCGTGGGGGAAACGCCGAGCTTCAGTGTTAATGAATTTAATTTGCTGGTCGGATATGAATCAGGAAGTTCTATATAGCTTTATATACGAGTTCTCCTTACACAGATCACATAGTTGAGTTTGATGCGCTTCTTTAGCATAAATGTTACTTGAACACCAACGCTTCCGAGGAGAATATTCAATCTGATGAGTTATTCATTCATTCATTCATTCATTCAGCCTTTTAACCTCTTCCTCGTCGCGTTCCTAGGCCGACTTCACTGTAGTTCAGAGGCTGTGAAAAAGGCACCGTTCCAGAGCTAGCGGAGGTGTTGATCATTTGGAACCTATGGATCCATTGGCACCAGCCGTGCTACGTTCGCTTTTCCCGAGCTGCGTCTCAAATGAATCGTTCGGCTTTCAGATGATGTGCGGTACACCGCTTCGACGTGGCATGCACTGTAGACCTGCTATTGCCCACCTGAAAAAGTGGCTTGTGGTAAAGACGGGTGGAGAGGAAGAGGTTCATTACACTTGGAAAGAACAGTGTATAGAAGTAGAATAAATACAGATAATTGGTAAGAACCAACACATGTATATCTCCGTCCATGTTGGATGGGTGCATGCCTTGGAGGAGGCAACGCTGTGTTTGAAATTAGCTACATCCATCTCAGAAACGCATAATGTACACATACCAGGTTTGGTAGAGAATAACATATTGATTAAAAACAGACCTAGCGCTCCAGAAACCTCCCCACCAGGTTAAACATGCCAGCTGTGGCCTGCATCTACATCAACCTGCCCTCCAGATTTCCTTGAGACCCAAAAAACTCTTCATAAGTTTTCAAAGATGCTGCAGCTTCTTCCTCTTCCCGATCTTCCCGTAATTTGTTGCCGTCTCTCCTGTACGCTTATTATTTTCTAAATAAAGACACGCCGAGCTGTCTTCGGGCGGATGGAGGGATTCACTGATGTGCCGGCTTCCCTCGGCTTTAAAACTTTAATGAGATGCATTGAGGGATGGATGGTGGGGTTTACACACACACACACACACACACACACACACACACACACACACACACACACACACACAGAGAGAGAGTTAGGTAGAGCAAGGCGGAGTGAGTGCATGTGTACCTTTTCGTTGCTCAGCTGAGCAGAAAATCATTACTGATGGAGCGCCATCTTCAAGGGATTTCCCCGCCGCTCGCTGCTGTGGATGGGAAGGGATGGAAGAGGTGAGCGTCTGAAAATAGAGAGGCACCAGGGGAAAGAAGAGAAAGAAACTATATGGATGAAGAAAGAGAAGTGCAGGGTGCGTACTTTAGCCATGCTAAAGGTCAGCCGGGTCAGTTGCTCTCATGGTGCCGTTGTTCAGTCCACCACTTTTATTCCAGAGAAAAATATCACAAACTGTTGTCTGTAGAGCCGTGAAATATAGTGCAGTGGTCGAAATCCATTCAACTCAAGATATACTCAGCTATGGATTATTATGGGTTTGGGTTATGTGTTTTATAAGCATTAAAAACATTTTAAATGTAAAAAAAAAAAAAGATATTCCAGCTGATGTCCATGTGATATAACAGAATTAGATATTGTGAGTCATCCGTGATGCACCTTAGAATGATGGAAATAGAAAAGAGGCGACGCACTAGAGGCTAGCGGTTCATCTTTTTGTACCGAGTTGAAAACAGGTGGATGACGTACAAATGGAAAAACCAACAATGGTTTTGAAAGCACCACGATCCTTCAAAACAGCTCCAGTGCTCTTCCACGTAGATTCTCTGAACCCTGCTGGAGGAATGAAAACCATATTTTCAAAGAAATAGAAATATTCCCTCATGTGCTGTTTTGATGATTATGGCTGAGAGCGCAGGCTAACATGTTCCACAGATTTTAAACTGGGTGGAGGTCTGGAGACGAGGAAGGCCATAACCTGTGTTTCACATCATTTTAATCAGACCATTAAGTGGGTTTATTATATGTATTTAGGGTTTTTTTCCTTTGATTTGTCACCCGTGTGTGTATATATAAATTAAGAGAGATTTAAATCCATTGTCTACCTCATTATATCAGCCTCCACAGACATACACCATCTACCTAAATATACCTAATGATGTCATTTCAGGAGGTGACACCTGCTCATTACCGTTTATCCAAATGAGCTTTAATTGAATGTCAGGCTAACAGCTGTGAGTTCAGAGATTCTGCTCCTAAACCGCTGAAATCACCAGGATCACCGCGGTCCTCCTCTGTGCCGTTCTGTTGAAAGAGACACTTTGATCAAATTCACAAATGTGAATTATTTAGATATTTCTTTTAAACTGAATTGTGCCTTTAGGCGACCCTGTATGTTAAGGAAGTATCTTTTAATTAGCATAATGTGTCCAGTCTACCACTAGCAGTGCATTTCGATGTCCATTTAAAGTGCTAGCCGTAGTGACGCATGCTTCTACGCTGATCGGACAGCACCTTCTAATTTGTCTTATTCATGATCAGGCGGAGCGCATTCATCATAATGTGTTATCATCGGAAAGAAGAGCCGTCGTACCGGAGCTTAGCAGCCTTAATGAGCTGCCGATTATGACCTTACGTAACGATGAGAAATGTGGTAAGGAGCAGTTGAAATGCAAAATATTCTTTTGTTCTCGTAGTCATTATACACGCTACTGCAAAACGGACTTTACATCTCCTGACCATGCAGCATTTAAAGTGAAGACATTGTCTTTGTGCTCATTGGCTGTAAGATTTCTTTACTTTAAAACGTCATCCTACTGAAAGTATAGACTAATACTAATACTCACGGACTGTAGGATTGAACTGTAGCTTTGAACAATCCTCCGTTCACCGATTTGTTCCAGTAGGTCTCATGTTGGCGCATTGGAGGCAGGAAGTATGGCAACACCATTTTCCTATATTGCTAATATTTTCATTCGTTTGGTTTATTATTATTATTTATTTCTATTATGTATTACATTTTTAAGTTTATTATCATTTGAACTTCTTTCATTATGATCGTTTTACACAGCTGTACAAGTTATAAGTACAACTTGACCCACAGAACAGCTAATAACTGGTACCAAAGCTTTTGTGTCAACTGGACCGAATATACAGCTTGATAATGTTTGGTTAGAGCAAACAAATCAACAACAACAACATTAAGGTTCATGTTCAGGTTAATGTAAGCGGGCATAATCACATAATGAAGGAGAACGCTGTGGTGTTCACAGCTCGGGCTGTGAGGAACCCCTGAAGAACCCTTGAGGAACCCCTGAAGAACCCTTGAGGATTCGTTGTCCACAACATCAGGAGGATACGTCCGTTCCTCTCCATGGATTCAGTTCAGGTTCTGGAGGAGTCAAGTCTCTCTGTCTCTGTCTCTGTCTCTCACTCTCACTCTCTCAAAGGGGAAGAAGAGACGAGAGATCCTAAGAGAGGTGGATGAAGTAAATTCAAGACACAACATTAGAACAGGACCAGGTTTAGAGACATCTGGATGAAGCATCAACTGGAGCACACTGACACAAAGTCCTGGGAAAAGAGGAGTGAAACCTCCATACTGAGAAAGTTCCAGCATACGAACACTGTCGTATTTATATTCTAGATGATTTCGTGGAAAGTACAGAGCGTGATGTGTGTCATGATTATTGTAGGTCAGTGACGGAGCAGATTCACTTTGAGATCACCCAGTAGTCCCTCCAGGACATGACTGATGGAGACGGTGACTTGGGACAGAAAGGCTGATTGAAGGAGTGATGAGCTGTGGAAGACATCTGGCTCCACAGGGACCAGAGGAAACACTCTGCTCCTCCGGTTCCTCCTCCTCCTCCTCCTCCTCCAACCACCATGGGAGCGGTGTAGTTGTTTCTCCGCAAAAGATCCACTTAATTTCCCTCATCAAAGTTTAATACGTTCATGGCACTTTACCTACTCCTCTCTGCGCACACACTCGCTTTCTCCTACTAACCGATCCAATTAAAGTTTGGCCACCTCGCTGTCGTAACGATCCCTCAATTTCCTCTTCATCTCTGAACTCCAGCCCTCCTGTACTGCTGTCAATGTGTCATCCGTAGTCATTGGCGCATCCCAACGTTTGACTGGTTTCCTCAATAAAACAAGCTAACTTACGACTCGTTGCTCCGATCAATATTTTTGGGACCCATCACTGATCCCTGGAAGCAGTATTAGCCGATAACGATCGGAGCGGAAGAGAAACTAGCAGTAAATTTGTCAAGTGGCAGTTAATGTACGGTGTATATTGCAGTTTGTCCATGAAAAAAACAACAACCCGCTGCTCCTCGATGTGCTTGAGACGCGAGCATCTTATTGGTTTCAATCCCACTTTTCTCTTTTACTCCAAGACATAAACGAGAACATAATACATTTTTATTGGAATGACTTGCGGGTATTTTCTTCCCTGAGTCGTACACGAAAGGATTACTATGTTTTCTTCTAAAAACATTTAGTCTGTTCAAATTGACATTTTTTTCTGCTGAGACTTCGTAGCTACACAAGCAGACTTGTTTCTAGGGGATAGCAATGTCAATTGGTCAGCCGGTTGTTCCACCACTTTGTTTTCCGGACTGAAATATCATAAGAACTATTTGTTTGATTTCCGTGACATTTTGAACGGACATTTGTGATTCCCAGCGGAGGGATCCCAATGACTTTGGGGCGATCCCTTGACTTTTCAGGTAGAGGCACCAGCAGGTCGATGTAGTTTGGTTCGGAGTAAAATATCTTGACAACTATTCCTCTTATAGCATTAAGTTTCCAGCTGTCCGGTGAAATATTTCAACTTTTACGAGATGGATTGGCACAAACCGTGGTCTCCAGAGGATGAACCCGTGACTTTGATGTTCTTCTCAATAAATGATTGAGAAGGAAACCAGGAAACCTTTACTACCAGGCAGATTTGAGGATACTTCTGCAATTCAACCCTTTAGGACAGACCTGTAAACTGGCATTATCCACCATTCCAGACTCAGGGCCCTGTTTTTGTTGGGCTGTAACCATCAGTGCTGTTTGGTATTTTGCGGATGCTGAAATTTGCTTCGCCTGTCTGCGTGGTATTTTACTGCTCAGTACAAATGTCTTTTGGGTCACAACAGCTGGGAGGTTTATTCAAATGAGGTACCACAAAGACAGAGTTTTGGTATTTTATTGAAAATGAGAACAGATTTCTCAGAATCACATCTGTTTTGGACACTAATTACTGTATCAACATGAGCAAACAAAATACATTTTTTATTTCACACTACCCAGCAGTAGATACATTTAAATTGGCCTTAAAAATGACAGATTATTGTGGTTAAAGCAGAAATGCTAGTAAATCACTCTTCATGTATTTATATATGAAGCAGTCTTACAGTATCTGTTGTCCACATCTGTGTAAAAAAAAAAAAGCGTGTCCTTCAGTTCATTAAGTCCCTGCAGGCATCTGATGGCAGCAGGACACACACGTTGATAAATCTGCAGCATTTAAGAAGCGACGCACTAGAGCGCAGTGTCATCACGCACCACCGTCCACCGCGTTCACCTTCATTACATCGGGCTGCTGACAAACACACACACCGGACAATTTGGTATTCTGTTGTTTACGCAAGACTCATCGGATTGTTGGAGCCCATTAATCCTGTACTTCACCGCCTCCTTTCCAACTTTCTTGTCGGCCAAAGTGAAATTTCATGCTTTATTCTCGAAACGCTGCTGTGTCACATTTTACGATATGATGCGAACCATTTATGACGCGCGCTACAGAATAAATAAAACTGAAATGGCACAGGAATGATAAAAAAAAAAAAGAAAAAGCTGGCTGTGCCCTATAACTGCTGGCAAGACTGATGCGTTTTAGACATACTTTCCAAGCCTGACTCATTTCTGAAAAGAGCTATTGTTTCTGTTTGACAGTGCCCTACTTTGGGTTGTTAGAATTTACAGTGCCCATGAAGGGACTTATATTTCCTTTGGATGGTATAAATGCAACTCTAATTAGCAAATACTAGCTTGAAAGCCTAATGGTGCATTCAGCAGGTATGTGACAAAGGCTAGTGGGTTTTAGGTGAGACCAGATCTAACAAAGATACTGCGCAACTCTCCATGAAAGCTCTCTCAACCCGACCTCGTTCATTCAGCCTCAGTGCTTCTATCCTGTTGGAATACACTGAGGTCTGTGAATTGAAACACGGACACGTCTGCGTTCCCCTCTCGAGTCCGTCGCATGGATGAATTTTAGCTTCTGGCCGCATATCACGGATTGATCGAAGGACTTCTGGTTCCCGTTTTGTAGCCCGAGTGGTATTGAGCGCTCACGTTTGAGCGGGCCTCCATTACATGGAGAGCTCTATAGTAAACTGTTTACTGAGTAAAATGTCTACTTGTCAAACAACCCGGTTGTAGAACTCGTCTCTCGACTCCATCTCCGTTCCTGCGTCGCAAGTTGCTGATCGGACCGTGAACAATGACCGGAAGAGGAAGAGGAAGACTTGGCCCAGATAGCCGATGGGTTCATAGGTTGGATGTGACCAAACACTCTTCTCTCCTCTCCTCTCCTCTCCTCTCCTCTCCTCTCTTTCTTATTCTATCTTCAACCCCTGAGGGACTTTTCGTCTCCTTGCACAGGGTTTGGGTGGAAACACGCTCTCGCTGATGCAACCTCCCGCTTGATCTGTGCTCTGTTTACTTTCGGCCCGTCTGGTTCTGACTCCGTTTTGAGTTAATCATCTCTTCTTGCGTTTGGGAATTCCCCGAATCCCTTTTGCGGGCAAGCGAAGACAAAAACATAAACAAAAATATTTCTTCGGTTGTTCAAATGAAATTCAAAAGTAAACGATCTCGGATTGTTTTATGTTTGAGAAATGATGAAATACCTTTGTTCCCCGCCAAAACAGTAAAGTGCTGGAACATATCACTGCAGATTTCGTTAAAAAGAGTTTCTGACCATTGAGGCTTTAGAACAAGTTGTCCTGGTCACATCCATCCTGCGCTTTGTTCCTGGAGCCCATGCTGTTCTTCTAAGAGACGGTGACTCTGGTGTCATGTGGGATCTCATTATTCTCCAGCACCAGGAACAACCTTTCCAATGCGAGTGCCGGAGATTACGTCACTGTTAGGGCGGATCAGATCCATGTATGACGTCTTATCCTTTTTTTTTTTTAACGTGAATTCCCCTCCAGGCATGATCGGTCGTTGGTGGAGAAAACTGAATCCCTTCTACTCCATAACCTCATGATGCTTCATACATGACGAGCTCAATGTCAAAGCTTTGGGACAAGTATCAACAGAAGAGAGCAGTTTTGTGCCCCAAATTTCAACTAATTTAATTAAATCCACTCATCACTAAATTCAACTAATTTGATTATTTCCAAATTCAAGTCGGGTTTTCATGTCGGGATTCAGATTTGATAGTTGTGACTTAAAGCCTTGTAACTTTTAAAATAAAAGAGTTTGCTTAACGCCCAGAAGTTCACTTAACATGTTGAATTCAGTAGTTTCCAGATGAAGGCTGGTTATGCGTCGGTGTTAGATTAGTCAAAGAGTCCTCTCTTTGTTTGGGATCAGCACTGATCCTGGTTTGATTCTGCCTCCTAACATCACAGCAAAAGCTGTAATCTTTGGGCACCTCCTCCATATCCCTCCACACCCACAAAGGGAGCGGCTCCTCTTGGTCACCGTGTTGCTCTTACAAGGGTTTTTGGCGTTTTTACAATCCCTGAAGGCCACCGTAGTTCTCCGACACACTGGGGTCAGGGAGCGGTGAGCGGAGGGTCCTTCGGTCGGTTGCAATGTGCAACCTCGTTGCTAAAGGCCACAAAATCCCACCGTTGTTTCAGAGTCAGGGGGGCCGATCACGCCGAAGGAAGCCGCTAGAAAGACTTCCCTTGCTCAACCATTGGTTTCCTACGTTACGGGCGCTCCTCTCTTGCGCCGCATTTTTTTCCAGGCGGTTCTTAGTGGCTCGTGAAAGTTCAAATAGTCTCAACTTTTCAGCGTCAGGCGAGGAGAACGAAACAAAGCGGTCAGTTAAGTGAAACACGAAAGGCAGCCCGGTACCTCGTGTGTCGAGCGGTGGTTCCTCAAACCTTTTCTGTCATTCCTTCGGAGGAAGAAAATCAACTACTGAGTTAAAGTAACGCTCACAGACGCACGCCTGCTCTCCTCCGGCCTCCTGCTGTCGGGGGCTCCGAGCGGCAACCTGCCGTGACTTACAGCTGGCCCGGCCTGTCAGAGCTATCCATGCGCAGTAAACCATAACCCTCCATGCCAGACAGTTTCAGAAATATATGACTCCGTGCTTCCTGTTGCCTGCCCCCTCCCCCCTTTTGACTGTAACTCACCCAAAAATACACTTATCAAAGTGCTCAGTGGTTGTAATCTTTTAAAAGCTCTCATTTTTCATTTGAGTGTTTTATCTGTCGATTGTCTCTCGCAGGTCGTAAAAACCTGTGCGATAGAGGCCAAACGTTTTTATTGCTATAGTGCGTGAGCTCCTCTTTTTGTTTTCTGTCCGACTCGTATCAGCAGCTTTTTACGTTTTCTCTGGTTTTCTCTCCACAGGTTTTGTATGCAGAAGAGTGCCAAGCTGGTGCCAGGGGTGACGCTAGACCTCATCGAGAAGTAAGTGGCATTCCACCGCCATCCTAAATAAACCAAAAAGTCTTCTCTCTCTCTCTCTCTCTCTCTCTCTCTCTCTCTCTCTCTCTCTCTCTCTCTCTCTCTCTCTCTCTCTCTCTCTCTCTCTCTCAGGAAGGCGCAGTCTAGAGAGATCATTATCCTGTTTTCCTCGCGTCACTCTCTCTGTCTGTCTTCCTGTCTGTCTCTTCTCTGTTGTTTTCCATCCTGCAGGTACGATCCTCTGACTTTGTTTTCCCCTTCACTGCCAAAGCAGCAGCAGTAGCAGCAGTAGTTTGGCAGATTTAAAGCTCCACATTTCTTCTATTAAACCTCCGGGTGTCAAGCGGCTGGGCGTGGAACATCTCTTGCTCTCGGGCAACACACTCCGAGTGATATTAGTACTTAATATGGATTTCATAGCCAAAGTTTCGGTCGTTTCACAGAACCGTCGGGGGTCGTTTTATTTAGTTTTTTTCTTTTTTATGAAAAGTAACATGTCACCCGTAAACTGAGTCGGTTGAAGAGGTTAAGAAGCAGTAATTTAAAAGCAGACATGTCTCTGTTGTGTCTTTTTAGAAAAGACCTTGAGGTGCCAAACTTGAAGTGGCTCAGCAGTCTCTTAATAACGTTTGCTGAAAAGTGAATCATTTTCCGTCACATGCTCAGACAGTTTGTTAGTGCATGTACACACACACACACACACACACACACACACACACACACACAGAACCTACACATCCGTACCTTCCACTAGAATTTAATTAGTTTTTGGCTGAGGGTTTGTGCCGCGACGCTGTGTGCCTGTCCTGTGTTTCCTCAAGAGTGTTTGAGTGTGTGTGTGTGTGTGTGTGTGTGTGTGTGTGTGTGTGTGTGTGTGTGTGTGTGTGTGTGTGTGTGTGTACACTTTTACTTTCCTGTCCAAACTTGTGTTTTATGTGCTCTACTTTGGAGAGAATACTTCAAATCTAGTGCTGTAAATTCTCAACTAGTAGCCTGTATAGCACCTGAAGCGCAGCCTATATCTTTTCTTTTTCTTTTTTTTTTTTTTGGAACAGGCTGTTATTAGAGTGCGTCGTATCGTATAAGAAACCTCCCCGTTTTTCTTCTTTTTTTTTCCCTGCTCTGGTTTTGATTTGCTGTTGTTTGCTCTTAATGCAAGCTCAGCACTTTTTCGTTTTCTTGATCAATTCGGTATAAATTACATTTCGCAGCATTAACTAGATAGCACAACATTAGAGTTACGTCGTACTCACCAGTCAGCTGATCTGAGTTTCTCTTTTTTTCCCCGCTTACCAGCTAATTCCAATCACGTTTTTTTCATCCTGTAATAACATATTACAGTCATATATTACATTACATGTGAGTAAAAAAGTAACATTTTCTCTACAGATGTTTTACATTTGAACACATCCCTCCACAGGCTGAAAGAGAGAAACTCTTTGCTGGTGGGCTTTTAATTTGAAAAATATCTAGGAAGGGTTGAGTTTACAAAAATTAAAAAAATAAATACAAAATAAAAGTAGAAGCGATTGACGGGGAATTAACGGATACTTGTCAGCAGTGTTACGTAAAGGTCTTGTTCTGATGGAATAGGTGTGATTACATTATGATCAATGAACCATGCGAGTCGTCTCATCAGCACATCAATGTGTTTTTAGCTCAGCACTCCTTTATGAAGGGCCAACTGTCACTTGTTCATTCTGACAGTATTACACTTATACATATAATGTGCCTGGTCCATTATTTTAATAGTCAGTTATTATTTTTTTTGCCCAGATTTACAATTTACAAATTTATGTTTTATTTGTGTCTTTTTTCTGTTTTTGTTACGTTTTCGTTTCTGTTTTGTTTTTGCTTCCAACTGTTTGTCCATCAAAATGCCAAATCTCCAAAAACTGCAGCTCATATTTTGGATTAATAAGGAATGAAGGGACTCGCTGTCGTTACATTTAATATCTCAGAAACCGATTATTGAAGAAGTAATATATCTACTTATTTTGATTTAAGGCTTTTCAAAAATCATACGAATTGTTCCAGTGAGTAAAGGGAGTTAACATGTTCTCAACACATTTCCTATGTTTCAACAAGATTCACGAGGATTACTCATGAATCTCTCACCTCTCCACGTCTTATTTCACTCCTTTTTTTAAATTATCTTTAACAACGGACACTTCCTTTTGATTTTCTTTTCTCCCCATTCTGCCTATTCCTTCTCCTCTTCTGTCAAACACCACTTCTGTCCAGGGGATTAGCGTTACACAGGAAATGCCTTCGTACTGTACATAGAACTACTGCAGGATGGGAAACCACGAGAGCGATGACCAACGCCTTTTGAAGAATTTCTTTCTTCTTCTACATTCCGCCTTCTCAACCTCGCCGACATCAGTCGTTGGGTTTGACAACATTGAAGCTCGCCATTCATGCTCAAGCTCTCATGTGTCCTCTTCAACTATTATTACTCGGTTCACCAGAATGGGCTTCTGTGGAGGGGGGGGGGGAGTAATTTATGAACCGTTTGCTCTCGGGGGAGTTTTAGCACCCGCTAACGTCACACTAGTTTACGGCAGAGACGGCGCTGGGGGAAAGAATGCTCACCTCATGTCATCTTATCCTCCGTCAGGCACGAGTGACGCTGAATAGAAACGTCAGAGATCGTTTAACAATGGTCTGAAATCAGTCTGACATCGAATGGGAAAAAAAGGACAAACAAGCTGTGATCTGAATTCAAATCAATCAACCTTTATTTATATGGAACAAGTCATACAAATGAACTCCCAAGTTCTGAACATAAACAGTAAAAAAGAGCAAACATTTAAATGAGTAAAATAAGGTGTAATAAAAGTATTAACTGAATCAAAGCCAGGCTAGAAGTGTGTGTTACAATATAGCCACACTCTCTGCTCTCCTCAGGCTTTCAGGCAGGCCGTTGGATAGACCGGGGGGGGGGGGGGGGGCTCACTGTGGGTCTTAGACCGGACCCAAGAGACAACTATCAGAGGACTTGAGGGATTTAGTGGGTGCATACGCTCTCTGAACAGATCCTGCATTCACATGTAGAATTTGTAGGCAACTAACAAGATTTTGGCATCGTAAGCGATCTGGTTTCCGTTTGAAGTCTGCTTTAGTGTTGACCGATTGCGTTCGAGAAGTCTTTGGGTTGAATGCAGCGAAACAGTCTGTGAGGCAGCACACATTGGCCTAAATATGACGGGTATCCAGTGCAGCGATTTCAGAGCAGGTGTGATGTGCGCTCCCCTTCTGGCCCTGCTCAACACACGAGCGACTGAATTTTGCATGAGTTGAAGTTGATCTACGGCTTTTTAGGAAGGCAAAGGAAGTAGAGAATTACAATAGTCGAGTCGACGGGTGTTAAACCGCGGACACAGTTCTTAGTGTTCGCCTGGGAGAGGAACGGACGCACTTGGCAATACTTTTCAAGCGATAAAAGGCAGTTTTGGTCAAGTTCTGGGCATTGAAAGTTAAATAAGAGTCCATGATGAGACATAGGTTTGTATACCTTTTCATACACAGACGGGTTGTTCTGCTGTGTTTTATTAAAGCCTGTGCGCTGCTCCTCGTGTTGGCTGAGTGCTGCAGACAGAGCGGGGTTGTATGTTAATAAGAAGCCTGTAAGGTTAAGAGAAAGAGCTGAGCAGCAGAAAAGTGCTGACCTGTTCCGTATTAGTCGGTCTGCTCCACCAAAATTGGATTTGAGAAGTTGCCAATTCCAGACAGATATTGAAAAACGAATAAAATGTCAAATTAATTCGATGGATGACCTTGAATTGAAGTACAAACGCGGAAATATGAAAGGTGGGATTTCATATGACAATATGAGTACAAGTACATTGAGATTCTGACAAAAAACATTTCCCAATAAAATAAAAACCACCAGCATGTATCTTAAAGGTGAATTTATGCAGAGGATACAGCAGCAGTGTTTTTTAAATGTTCTCTCTAGCAACTAAAAGGCACTAATTTGGACCTATTAGACCTTTCAGAAAACTCTCTTGGACTTGGATGTTGACAACTGTATTTACAAGTGAGAAACTGTTAATCACGGTGACTCTTGACGTCACATGAACGCAGCGTTACATCTGACTAGAATAGAACACGTAATTCACTAAAATGTCCCAATTCAGTGCTTTACTTCCTGCCCTTGATGTCTCAGCAGCCCTGAACACGACCGAAGAAGGGCTTTTTGTTTTTTAATCAGTGGGGGTTGGTGGTGGTCCGTGATGCTTAAGTTGCGGTTTTGGTTCATTGCATGTTGTCCAGAGGGCTAAATGTTGACTCAGCTGATGTCCCACTGAGATAAATAATGGATGGTCTCAGAGCTCACAAAATTGAAATGGAACCAAACACGTTTTCCACCTCATCTCTCTGCTCTATGAAGCCAAGTCAACCAGCCAACAACAGGATTTTAAAGTCAATTCTTTGTTGGACAGGAAGCCAGTGCAAAGACCTCAGAACTGGAGTGATGTGATCCACTTTCTTGGTCTTAGTGAGGACTCGAGCTGCAGCGTTCTGAATCAGCTGCAGCTTTCTGATTGACTTTTTACAGAGACCTGTGAACACACCGTTACAGTAGTCCAGTCTACTGAAGATAAATGCATGGACAAGTTTTTCCAAATTCTGTTGAGACATAAGTCCTCAATTAAACCTTTGTTTAATTGAAGAAAATTCTGGCACATCCAGTTGTTGATTTGTTCAATGCATTTAGCCAGTCCTTGTATGGGATTATAGTCCCCTGGTGATACAGTTATGTAGATGTGTGTGTCGTCTGCATAATTATGATAACACACCTTGTTGGTTTCCATAATCTGACCTAGTGGAAGCATGTAGATGTTGAACAGAAGAGGCCCCAGTATTGAACCTTGGGGAACACCACATGTCATTTTAGTCAGCTCTGATGTGTAAGTAGCTACAGACACAAAGTATACACAATAATTTACTTGTCAGATGACTTTGTAGTATCCTAGCAGCAGCAGCAGCAGCAACAACAACACAAAAAATCTCACAAATGGCTGCAACAGAGAGCTGCAGGGCAGCTGGTTATTAGCCGCCCTTTAAAATATATCTGGGGTGATTGGTCTCAAATAGAATTCAAAGCATTGTTTCCTTTGTCATAACGAGCTAATGGCTAACGGGCCGTACACTCACTGACCATTTCTCACACCTTTTTAAAGGTGAAACCCAGTTGGAGAGCACGTATCGAACACTCACCGTCCTGGAAATATTACAAACATTTGTTGCGAAATGTATTCAACATAATGTCAGTATTGAGTAGTCGTGTTGATTTGTTTATTAATTTGATTATTCCTCCATCTGTGCGTCCATCTGTCTCCGCTTCCCACATACATCCAACACACATTCTGGTCGTATCCAATCAATAAAGAGTCTTTTAGACGAGAGAGTCACGACGCGAGGAGCATGTGGATTTTACCCGCTGACGCTACACTCCGTCTCCCTCCAGCTGCAGTAGCTCTCTCTTTTGCACACGCTCATCCCTTCTTTTTCACCTCTCACGGGGCTGAGACAAGTGCGGTGGGTTGATCCCTAGTCACGGCCTTCCCTCGAGTCTTTCACAGCGAGTCCCCATCACCCAGGTGGGCGGGGCCGTCCCCCTTAGTGTCTGACATTGTGTGGAGCCCTGCTCCAGTGGAGGGAAGGGGGTCTCTAAAGTTAGACTCCATTATTGAAGGAATCATATAACTGTGATTGCATCTCGCCGTTGATAATGCCGAGGAGATCCTCTATTGATCCTGCAAGGAAATACTTTATGCCCGCTCTCAGAGAGATGTCGGACAGAAGAGTCGGCTATAAAGCAGCAACCATCGGGGGGGGGGGGGGGGCTCTTTGCTCCAGACAAGAGCAACAGCGTTTCCCTTGTATAGAGGACTTTGTTGACCCTGTTCTTGTATCCAGACATATTCAGATTGTTTATTGATCCAGCTTGAGGTGAGAGTTGGGAGTAAGGCATTAGGCGCCGTAAATCACCTTATTATATTTCTGTCCCGTCACTGTCCCCGGTATCGAACAGGACACGACCGGTAGAAGCAAAGCCGGTGCTCCACAAGTAGTTTCAGCGCAACTC
The DNA here is from genome assembly GCF_023349555.1 of Cebidichthys violaceus. Lineage (NCBI taxonomy): Eukaryota > Metazoa > Chordata > Actinopteri > Perciformes > Stichaeidae > Cebidichthys > Cebidichthys violaceus. Next base: position 25,645 of record NW_027176471.1, read on the forward strand.
ACGATATGAGGCTTTATTTGCTCCCGTGCCCACATGCCTGCTTATTGTCCTACACCGCCTAAAACAGCTGACCTGCAGCGCTGCACTGTGGCAGACATTAAGACCTCCGTCATATAGAGGCGTCCGTTTTTGACTTGAGACGGTGTCATAACCAGTTAAAAGTTCCTTACAGTATCTGTAAGTGTTGCTGTTTTCTTCAGCTCCACATTTAGCTATAAATGAATAGAACACACACTGCCCTGTCCACACAACCTGAGTATCAAAGGTGTGTGTGTGTGGTGTGAAGCACGTGATTTACATACTCAACTCTGATTGGCCAGTTATTTTCTCCCTTTTCCACTACACTGTGCAAAGTAGTTCATTTGTCGAGGTAGGTGATTTCCACTATTCGTCATATAGTTATTTATTAGCACTTTCATATGGTTAAGTTAGAGTAGACACGCCTGTATTTAATAGGCAATTTATGATGAAACATTGTCTCCCAATTAGTCTAAATGAGCCATCTGATATGATACATTTCAGAATTTCTGTTATTAGACCTGGATGTGATCCCATAACAGACTAAGAACGTCTTTACTGGAATGAAAGTTTAAGGACACGGCAACATGTTGACACTCTTAATATGTATTTATGACATAACGGACATGGTCTATTATACACATGATTTGCTGATATGATTGCCAAATATTAAAATAATACAGGAAATGTACATTTAGCTATTGGTGTGCTTAACAGGGAATAGTTTTAATGTTTTGTGATACACAGACTAGGAGTTTTGTCTGGTGTGTAATGTCTAATCAGGAGATGAATAGTCATTTCATCACAAATAAATACAGGTGTATGTACACTTCTTTAACTTTATTTAGTAAATACTTTTGTACTCTTACTCAAGTAGTTCTTGTTACCACTACTTGAGTACTTTTTTTTGCCTATGTTGACGTGAATGAAGTGTTAAGTTCTCCGGAGCAACCTCCCGCTAAAACATACTGCATCATTGACTAATAGACCAATAATAGTAACTAATAAAGATGCATTTAAAATGAGAAACAAAATATAAAATCACTTTGAATAAGTGTCACCTTAACTATTAATAGAACAGGATAAAATAGCACAAGAATTCTTGTCTGGACACCTTTTCCAGCCTGTCAAACAGTTCATCCATCAGCAGCGTTTGACCGTCCGTTTACCAATTCTCCGTCCTCAAATCTGTTACCCTGGATACCGAGCAGGGATCTGAACTGCTGAGTGTTCCTCCTTAGTGCTGACTTGCCAAAACACCTTTTGGCGAGCGCTCAAAGCGCTCAGAAGCTGGCTGGCCCTCCTGGTTATACAGTGGGCTTCTACCTGCCAGGAGTTTCACAGCTCGCTATTATTTGTCACATTTATAGTGGAAATGGGAGGTTTAGGGCCAGGAAGAGGTCAGACTCTCTTATACGTCTTTTAATGAGCCGCTGATCAAATGTACGTGCCAGCTGCCAGCCTTCGGCGATGATTAGACGCCATAAAAGTATTCTCTAATTGATTAAGCAAGTTGTGTATCATTGTAGAGTAGCATATTGTGAGTTATTATCTTTAACGCTCTCAAAACAAAGACGTGTTCTTGGCAGTGCTCCAGTGCACCAGCTAATGATATTCAAACCACAGCGGAGACAAAAAAATGTTTGGCAGCGACGGCGGGCGATGACATTTCTGGGATGGGAAGAAAATTGGAAGGAAAAATACCAAAATATGTCAATGTTCTGCAATGAATGCGACCGTTTTCGACCCAATCACACCAGCCCTCTGTTATTTAACGATCACGAGGTAAGCCACGCCCCCTAAAGCAAGCAACGCTCTACTCTATATGGGACCGTCACTTACTAACGAACGTCGTGCTACAGTAAGTGTAATATGTGTTTTGCCCTCATCCTCCCTTCTTATCTCACAGCTTTGCGTGAAGTTCATTAAAAGGCAGACGTCTAGATGATTACTGTCACGTTGTCCTGGTTTCTGGTCTGAAACACATTCTCCTGCTCTCGTTTCCAAAGTGCTCCTACTCCCGGGTCCCGGAATAACTACAGTCTGGTTCGAAGTGCGAGACTCTGAGCGGTCTACAGACAACTACAATTTGTCGCTTGACTTCACTCTATTATTTTTCTTCTCCATCCTCTCTTTCCAACTTATAGAATATGACTCAAGCAAACTGGAACCAAACCTTTTAGCAGCTGTGTCTTGATCTGACCTTCTCCCCAGTTGTTTTTCTTTATTTATTAAAATGTATCAATTTGTATGCTATTATCCACAAACACTAGCAAATCATTAAGTTGCAAATATAATATCATTTATTTAAAAGTGCAAATAAATATATAATTTATATATTGATTAGATCAGGGGTCTTCAACGGTTTTTCAGGCCAAGGACCCCCAAACTGATAGAGCGATGGAGCAGGGACCCCCGACTATACACAGTATATTGTATAAAATTGTGTTTTATGTTAAACTGGGCCTATAGTGCCATGTATAAACACACCTTGTTATTGTGCATTCAATACTAAGCTATTCAAATAATACACAGGTTCATATATTCATGTTTTTGGCCTATTGGTGCCACTGCTACGCATAAACATACCTGTTATCTTGCATACAATACTGAACTATTAAAATAATGGGAAGTTTCATGTTTGAAAAAAATAAATAAAAATTGTCTAATCAACCAAAAATTTTGCGGACCCCCTGCAGTACCTCTGCGGATCTCTGGATTTGATTATAATGCTTGAGGGAAAAAAAGGGATTCCCAAAAAAACCCCGATAAAGATCTTGAGTCAGGGAAGAGCTACTGCATGAGTTTCTTACAAAAAAAAAAAAAAAGCAATAACCAGCACACCAGATGACCGATGCTTGTTTGCTGAACTGCAGGACAGAATGTGTTAGCGGAGGTGGTAAATGTTGTCGGTAAGACAGAGTTGCAGTAAGTATTGTTCTAATTAGCCGCTGCTTCTGGGATCAGTTTATCTCTGTACTTACATCTCACATCCATCGAAACAAAATGCTGCATTCTTTCTCTACTAGTGCCTGATGCTGCTCTGTGCCTCAACTCTTGCCCTACAGTACCTCGTGTGTGTGTGTGTGTGTGTGTGTGTGTGTGTGTGTGTGTGTGTGTGTGTGTGTGTGTGTGTGTGTGTATAAGCACACATGAATATTCGAACTTGGCACTCATTGTTAGTCTCTCTGAGTAAGAGCCCAAGTGCCTGTAAATGTACATTGAATCAGATGTGTTGTGATAATACTACTGGGCAGTTGCCTGCTTTGTGCTCTGAATCAACTCTGGGACATACAGTGAGTGCGGCTGACACACTGCCATCTGTGTTGTGTTGTGTTGTGTGTGTGTGTGTGTGTGTGTGTGTGTGTGTGTGTGTGTGTGTGTGTGTGTGTGTGTTGTAGGATCCCCGGCAGGCTCAACGACAGACGCACCCCCCTCGGAGAGCTCAACTGGATCTTCACAGCCATCACAGACACAATTGCCTGGAATGTGCTGCCTAGAGGTGAGGCTTCATATGCAACTCTGTTTGATTAAATATCATGATTTTGTTTCCCACAGTTACCGATCTGAGAGGCAGAGTAGAGCAGGTCTTCATGGAATGCAAAGGGGGGGGGGGGGGTCATTTGGCATGCAGATGAGAGGGGCGCTTCAAAAAACATTCTTACTTACCGCTAGTGTGGTTTGGGTGGAGGAGGAGGAATGGACGAGTTCTAGGAGATGGTCTCGCTGACCGATAAATGTAGAGACAAATACATTTTGTCTCCAGATCCTGTTGCTACGCATTTCAGGTGTGGATAAGGAGGCCCGGCCCGCCTCGACTCCACTTTTTAAATCAAGAATCCACAGTTTGAGGTCACGATGCCAGACGAATCGGTCGACCTGACCTCAAACTGAAGTGAGGCGGTCTGGACCCGGGTTATCTTTATGCTCCTCAGAACCCTATGGGTGACGTCACGGACACTACGTTCATGTTGTATACCGGCTATGGTAAAGACGCACCAAAGTTCTGAAAACTGTTTTAAAAACAGTCTTTATGTCAATATTTCAAAAAATGAAACGACCGCCGTGTTTCAGCTCACAGGGAGCCCAAATTAGGGCACCGTTTTTATAAAAACAGTAGTGAAGCATCAGCGATACTACAACTTTGAGACGATCCCTAGTGGCTGAAAATAGCAAAGGTGTTGATATAATAAGCCAGTAGTGCAGGTTGGCTCCTCAAATGGAGATTAATTGTGCTTAGTGTCTAGCACAGTAACAGGGGGGGAGTCCGTAAGAGCAAGTATGAACGCACATACACACTAAAGCAGAACTCTGCATGGGGACAAAACATGCGACTAACCCACAGCCTCGGCTCGCCATGTTGAAAATACTGAATGCTGAAATACTCTTCTTTTCTGACATGCAGTTATCTTTTGCATGCAGCGCATACAGTTTTTCTCATCGCTCACCTGTCTCTTGTATGCAGCACACATCCACACACACACACACACACACACACACACACACACACACACACACATGCACTCTCAGACTCCCCGGAGACAAACTACCCCCAGCTAGAATAAAAATGTGACAATGCTGATGGCTGCCAAAGCCTTTTAAACCCTCGTGGCTCTGCTGTTAATGAAGCAGCCCACATCAGAGAAAATCCCTGTAATGAAGGCACTGCACACTTAATCCACACACACACACACACACACACACACACACACACACACACACACACACACACACACACACACATAACAACATTTAAACAGCAGAACATTAACAGCAGGCACAGGAGTTGTCAGACACTGTCTCTCATATAATATTCCTGACACACACACACACACACACACACACACACACACACACACTTCCTCACACAAACAGGGGAATCACAATTATAAGCCAGAGATTGGCATGGCATTGGCCCGGCCCCATTAATGAGAATTATTGAATGCATTAATGAGCTGATGGAAATGTGTCCACATCCCATCTGCATATCACTGTCCTCTGTATTCTGTAAGCATACACACAGGCTACCCTGTTTCTCTCCAAAGTGACCCGTTTTGCTGTAATTAAACTTCTTTCTTCCTCTGCAGTTTGATTTTCATTCACTCACTCACTCTTTTATTCGTCCGCTGCCTCTCCTCAGTCACGATGGCTCATTTCTTTTCTGTCTTTCCGTCCTTAGATTTGTTCCAGAAGCTGTTTCGCCAGGACCTGCTGGTGGCCAGCTTGTTTCGCAATTTCCTGTTAGCAGAGAGAATAATGAGGTCGTACAACTGCACCCCGGTCAGCAGTCCCCGTCTGCCCCCTACGTACATGCACGCCATGTGGTAAGACACACGCGCACAGCCCGGCGCTTGATTTCCTCCACTACAGGTGCCATGGTCCTGTAGTTAGAGGTGTATTCTAAATGGTTCCTTTTTAAACAGCCGTTTAGAGATTAACAAAAAAATGCATTCAGCTTGGCCAATTATGCGCAAATGGCTACTTTTTGGCACACAAGTTATGGCCTCATTTATTGTATGACAGCGTAGTTTGTGTTTCTGTGGGCATTTAGTTTGGTTTTGTAATTCGTCTTATTCCCATTGGTAATTAGAGAAACAGACCATGTTTTTTGCCAGTGTGACATATTTATACCAGCGCTTGCAAATCAGCTTTACAAAGCTCAGTAATACACGTACTCACAGAAAACAATTATCAATCTTTGACGTTTAGCCTAGCTTAGCATCTGGAAGCAGAGGAAGCCAGATACATTTTTTTGAAGTTACTATTTGTTATTTTTACAACATGACAAAACGTACAGTTTTGAACAGTTGAAAGGGCGAAATGTTCCTCACATCTCGTTCGCATTCATAATGATAATGCGGAGCATTGTTTCTCATTTACACCCATCCATTCAAGTAAAACGAGGACAAAGATGGTCCATTTAAATACACACGCCAGTGTATTATGGTACATACATTTTTATACTAAACAGAAAAACTAAATTAACAACTTTAATTACCCTCACAACTTCTATATATGCCGTTGAGGAAGTGTGAGCCAAAGCATGTAGGTGTTTTATTTGCTTCTGCAAAGCATATGCATACACCTCGTTCATCCTAAGTATAATTTCCATGATTTTAGTTTCTTAGTTATTTCCGTATGTTGACTATTTCCTGTGTGTGTGTGTGTGTGTGTGTGTGTGTGTGTGTGTGTGTGTGTGTGTGTGTGTGTGTGTGTGTGTGTGTGTGTGTGTGTGTGTGGCGCAGTCTGCTCACATAGCAGAGGCAGATATTGCAGCGTCTTCACTAACAGCAGCCTCAGTCAACCTGAATGCCATGAATACACACACACACACACACACACACACACACACACACACGCACACACACAAGACAATATGGAGTAACGGCATTGCTGTTTCTTCAACCGCCCCCACACACACACACACACACACACACACACACACACACACACACACACACACATGCATAACCCACAGCCAAATATGTCCACCTTTGACTGAAAAGCTACAAAATACCACCTGGGGGGTATTAAAAGACTCTGTGAGGAATGTTGGTAATCCCTAGCTGTGGTAGACGTTTAGCTTGTAAGTAGTGGTTCAACAAGTGAACAAAAAAAAAAGTTCTGCCAGGATCTATTTTTTAAGTAACTTTTTGTTCACAAAAAATATCAACTTAACTCACTAACACACAATACAGTACCTTGTGTTTAGAGTGCATACAAACTCACCTGGAACAATTTATTACAACAAACACTTTGAAACAATTATCCTAACAAACAAAATGTACCAAAAAAAAACCATCTAATTATATCTGTGAAAACAGAAAAGTTTTTAATTAAAAAAAAAAAAAAATTCAAAACTTTTCTGTTTTCACAGATAGATAGTAAAATAGTCCTGTTTCAAAGATATAGAAAAATGAAAGCTAGGATTAGTAATGCATCATTTTGAAAATATATCCATTTTTTAAATGTTATTTACATCCCGACAGCGATCAATAAATCCAATGCTCTAAAAACAAGAGGAAGAAATGGGACGTCTGCTGCTGTCTGAGGACTGTATTATTAAGCCCCTGCAGTCATTTCATTTGTCCCCAATGAAGTCGTTGGATGGACCTCAGGCCTACCTACTGAGCCGCCTTCCTGTCTTAACTGCCAGGACTGTGGCCGTGGCCTCGCTGGGTCTTCCCCAAGCTGCTGGCACTAACAATAGTTCATTGTTTGCGTTCATGATGATGATGATTTTAGGGAGTGGCTCTGGAGGACGGGCTGTCAGAGGCTTTAGGAGCTCGTGCTGTTAGCTACGTTCTTTGGAAAAGAGTTGGAATCCCCAGGCTGGGTTTTTCTTTTTGGTTGGATACTTTCAAAAACCCTGACATTCTCTTGCTGGTTTCTCCAATGTCGCCAACCGCAGATTTAAGGCACTTAGAAAACACTTTTTTTCACCTGTTCTTAGGTTATAAACACCGGAGAGAAAACCATTTAAATCGGACTCAGAAAATGGATCACCAGACTTTTTTTTTGCTCCTCTCTTCCGTAGAGGTTCTTTTCACTGTTCTACAGTTTACTACCATCTCCCTGATTTGACCTCCATGTATTCTCATTACTAGATGTGTACACAGACACTGCAGAGGTGCTGAAAAGCCAACAGGATCCCGTCATCTATCTCCCTTTAGTTACGCAAATAATTCTCCCACCATCTATTGTTTTTCTCTTCTTGGTCGTCTATAAACGCATTCCTCCATCTCTCCCACTCATTATCTGGCTCCAGTAAAAAAAAATAATAAATAAATAAATAAATAAATGAAGAAGCTCTCTTCGCCTCGAGGAGCGACTTGTTGTGTAACACCCTGGCACCACTCGTTATAAAGAACACTGCTCCTTGAACAAGCGGTGGGCCTTCTTTCTTGCTCTTACCCATTATTTCAGATCGTGGGTATATTGCAGTGTTTACCGCCAAAGAAATTGGGAGTTGCACTTAGTTTCGCAGCGGCAACATGCGGCATTAAGGTGGACAGAATAACGACAGCGAGGTGTTTTAAGAGGCCAGGAAACGAGACTGAGAGAAGCGATAAAACGAGGATGGAGAGGGTGTATTAAGCAATTTGGGGGCTCGTTGATCGATGCTAGTGCCCAAACACAAACAGCAATTGTTATTCAAATGGAGCAGAATAGCGGAGAGCTTATGAAGCCCAGGCTGATTACTCCCTCGTGGGCAGTTAAAAGTGTGGGTGTGCATCTTATTTTATACGTGTGTGTGTGTGTGTGTGTGTGTGTGTGTGTGTGTGTGTGTGTGTGTGTGTGTGTGTGTGTGTGTGTGTGTGTGTGTGTGTGTGTGTGTGTGTGTGTGTGTGCGCGCACGTTCGCTGCACCACTCTCTGCATGCAACGGGGAAAAGAGCTTAGTCAGCGACCAACTGGTCCCCTACACTCCTCTGTTATCGGCCGTGCCCTCATCTCTCACGCGCGCCACGCTCACCAAGACGGACAGGTTTCGGTGATGAGTTTAGTCATCGGCGTTGGCAGCCTCGGTCGAGTTAACGCTGTCGTCACGAGCGGTGCAGCAGCCGCCTCCCCGCGAGCGCTTTTTGGCCGCTCTATCTGCTCGTTTCCTTCATCGTTGGATTACATAAACTCCAATGCGGATGGAGATCCGTGTGCAAAATTTCTACACAGGTTCCAATTTCAGTACTTCAAGTTTTGAAACCTAAAAAAAAAAAATACCTTTTGTAATATTTTGTTGTTGAAGGAAAGCACATTTGGAGATTGATTTTTTTTTTTTAAATGATCTGTTAATGACCTTTTTTTTTCTGTCATCTTTGATTTTGTAACATAAATGTAAAAGCTTATTTTAAGATTTCAGTGTTTTTTTTATATATATCTATGGATGCCTCGACATGACCGAAACATTTACTGTGGTTCAAAATAAGAAAAAGATAAGATCATTCCTCAACATCCAGCTCTGCCTTCAACTGTTAAATGTCTTAACATGTCTATTGCATAGCAAGAAGAGATAGGTTTTTTTTTTCCTAATCAGAGGCCGCTGCTCATGTCACTTGTGGAAACAAAATGTACGTATTCAAGTAGGCAACGTGCTTAACCTACATAATGCCTCGCCGAGCGGCTCCGCTTCGATTCATAACGTTAACGACGCGTCTAAAGCTGCGGCAGTAATGGCTTCCCTTGAAACGGTATTGAGCAGCTGTGTTGTTTGGGAACGTGCGTTTTAGGAGACGGGGTTGTAAAAGAATAAAATGCAACACGGAACAAATGCAGACTCAACATAGAACGAACCGATAAAAGGTGAAACCAAGGGAACAAAGTAGTACTGAGTGACAAAAA